>NC_067403.1:178201920-178538170 GCF_016432865.1 Antechinus flavipes | reverse complement strand
GTAGAAAAAGAGTTGAGGCAAGCAGTACAACCAGTAGGCTGTTGTAATAGTCTAGGCATGAAGTTATTAGGATTTTTACCATGGTAGTAACTATGTTGGAGAAGAAAAGAAGATAAATAGGAGAGATGTTTTGTAGCTAAAATCAATAGCCCTTTATGACAAATTGAATATAGGGGTGATAGCATCAAAGATGATGTCTGAAGGATTGGGATGATGGAGATGCCTTATAAGTTCAGTTTATTATATATATCTGTGTGTGTATACATACACACATACATACATAGAGAGATAGCATTGAAGATGGATGTCTATGGGACATCCAATTTAAAATGTCCAATGTGAAATTGGAGATCAGCAGAAAAATAAAGGATTAAGAAGACTGGAAAGGGAACAATATTTATTAAGTTTAAAACCAGAGCAGGGCATAATCAAAGAGGATAGAAGGAACAAGAGAACTAAGAAGAAGAGGAAACCAGTTGTTAAGCTCTGCCTCCCTGAGCAGTTCAAGAAGGCAAGATCAAAGTCACAGAAGACCATTCAGTTAGTGCTCTCTTCCTGGGAGCAAGGTCAAAAATATTAGAAAGAGCAAGAAGAACTCAATGCTCTCTTCTCCATGAGATAAGCCAAGGACTCAGGGAAGAGCCCAGGTTATGAGATCCTGCTTTTCAGAATAGGCCCTAGGTCAGAGGACTTCAAACTAAGGCAGAAGCTCAGGTTTGTGATCCCTAACCAAGGGCATGAATGGAGAGTATAGGAATAGAAAAGCCTTGAGGACATTTTCCTCCAAGGATCAGAGCAAGTGAAGGCATAAACTATCCACCCATCTTTTCACTCATTCATTCCCCTCTCATCTTGGATGTTTAACCTGTGGTGAGGACAAAGAAGAATGACATCCTAGGAAATCTTAGATGGGATAACAACTGCTATCACTGCAAAGTGATAATTTCCTTGCAATTTATAGTTTAAAAACTGCTTACAGTCATACAAAGTCAAGTCAATTTTCTAAGTACATGCAGCTGATATGAGCTTAAATTTAAATCTAGGTCTTTCTGAATCTGTGTCATGAATAGTCTCTAGTCATGAAATAATAAAAAAGTTCATGCCAACAATAATAAATGGATGGTTGGATGGATGGATGGATCTACAACCAGTTCTTGATGAATGTGGGAAATGTTTAAGATCCTAAGGCTTATCTTGTAACCTGTCCCACTCGATCATCAGGGACAATCTGGATTAATAAAATAAATCTGTTTAAATTAAAAACAAAGTTTTAAATCATCAGCTAAAGATGGAATATAATTTTAAAAATTCTTTCTACTGGGATTGTGGAGACCTGGGTAACAGCCAGGCTATCTTGGAAGCTTTATAGAAAAGAGGAAGCCATTGGCCAGTCAGCAATGGTGTACCTGAAAGGCTACTGCAAATAGTACAACAAAACAATAACAATAATAAGCAGATAGCATTGTCAGGCAGAGTTTGGACATGGCAGTAAAATTTTAAGTCCCTCTTTCCCTCTCACCTTTGGAAGTTAACTGAGAGGTATTGAATGTCCTAGAAAGGGACATTCCCCTGTTTTACATCTCTATACTGTCCCTTTTATCATAATCAAGACTTTTCTCACTCTAAGCTCCCGAATATGGTTTACCAATGGATTTATAGTGCAGGTCCTCTGTTCTGTAGTTTTTCTATCTCTGCTACTGAGGGACTCATAACAGTTATTGATTCAAAAGCATAAAATTCTCTGTAACTAGTTCAGAGTAGGTGGTGGGGGAAGAAAAGAATGCATTTCCCTGCTGCCCTGACAGCCAGACAAGGAAGATTCATCTATTCTTCCTCTGTTTCTATACCACAAGCTTGTTACTGGCTTCCTCTCTTGCAGTCTCCTTTTGTACAATTCATTCAAGTGTGAATCAGAAAAACAGTATGATCGATCAACAGTACAATTATATGAAAGAAATTGTAAATTTAAAGGCACTTATAGAAAGAGAAAAAAAGAACTAAGGAACATTATGAAATGGAAAATGGACAATTTTGATTATATTAAATTTAAAAAGTTTTGTATAAACAAAGAGTAGAAAGAAAGTAGAAAATGTGTGTGGGGGGGTGGATTTTATATCCAAAGGTTCTGATAAAAGATTCATTTCTAAAATATTCAAAGAATTTACTCAAATTCATAAGAATACAAGCCATTCTGCAATTGACAAATAGTCAAAGGATATGAAAAGACAATTTTCAGACAAAGAAATCAAAACCATCTCTAATTATATGGGAAATCACTCTAAATCATTGTCTAATAGAAAAATGCAAATTAAAACAACTCTGAGATACCACTACATACCTCTCAGATTGGCTAAGATGACAGAAAAAAAACAATGATAAATATTGGAGAGATGTGGGAAAACTGGAACATTAATGCATTGTTGGTGGAGTTGTGAATTGATCAAACCACTCTGAGAGTAATTTGGAACTATGCCCAAAGAGCTATAAACCTGAGAATCCTTTGATCCAGCAGTGTCTCTACT
Organism: Antechinus flavipes; assembly: GCF_016432865.1. NCBI lineage: Eukaryota > Metazoa > Chordata > Mammalia > Dasyuromorphia > Dasyuridae > Antechinus > Antechinus flavipes. The sequence goes on along the minus strand of NC_067403.1, from coordinate 178,535,648 downwards.
GATTCTATATCCCAAAGAGATCATTAAAAAGGGAAAAGCACCCACATGTGCAAAAATGTAGCAATCCTTTTTGTAGTGGCAAGGAACTGGAAACTGAGTGGATGCCCATCAGTTGGGGAAAGACTGAATGAGTTATTGTATGTGGATGTAATGGACTATTATTATTCTATAAGAATCATCAGCAGGCTGATTTCAGAAAGACCTGGAGAAACTTACAACTGATGCTAAGTGAAGTGAGTAGAACCAAGAGAACCTAGTACACAGCAACAAGAATATGTGATGACAAACTCTGATGAGTTTAATGATGTAGCTCTTTTCAACAATGAGACAATTCAGGTCAATTCCAAGAGACTTGTGATGAAGAGAGCCATCTGCATCTAGAGAAAAAACTATAGGGACTGAATGGGATTTACAACATAGAATTTTCACCTTTTTGTTGTTACTGCATGCTTGTTTTTTTCTTTATCATTTTCCCCTTTTGATCTGATTTTTCTTGTGCAGCATGATAAATGTAGAAATATGTTTAGAAGAATTGCATATATTTAACTTATATTGGAAACTTGTGGTTTTAGCGAGGGAAAACAATTTGGATTTTGCAAGAATGAATATTGAAAATTATCTTTGAATTTATTTTGAAAAATAAAAGGCTAATAGCATTTAAAAGAAATTTTTTAAAAAGAGACAGAGAAAATTATTTAGAAAATAATCATCCTTGTCTGACAAGAATTGGAGAAATCAATTAAACCTCCCATTTTGTTGATCTCAAAAGGCAAGAAGAGCCAGCAACTTCAGTCAATTCGAGCATCCTCACAAGTGACTGGTTTTGAGGTGAAGCTGTGGTCACTGAAGTCAAATCTATGATACTTAGACTCTAGTCTGTCACAATGCTGGCATAGAGCTTCTCTCCTCTATCACTTCCATCTTTCTGCCTCCACCACATTTGCTGCTGTTAGCTTGGCTACAATCTTCTTATTATAACACTCAGAATGGTCTCAGTCTTGCTTAGTATGGGAAGAAATCACTGTCTGTCTGAGATGAGAATTCCTAAAATCAATTAGGTTTCAAAACATTCACCTTCCTTCAGGGAAATCATTCTGAATGTCAAATTAAACTGATTTTTATTTTACTTTTAATAATTTTTCACAATGAATTTTGGTAGGATCCAACAAAGAATTTTTTTCCTGATCAATGTCCCAGAAAAGGCAGATTTTTTCTTCTAACACTTGTAATTGACTTAGACAAAGGGGCAACCTAGTACCAAAGCTGGATGACAGACAACAGATTGATAGATATATAAATTATAGTACATGTGTACATGAATGTGCATGTCTATGTGTATATATGCATAAATACATCTACACACATACATATAGATAGATAGATATATGTATGTATATATATATATATAAACACATATAAATCAGACCTTGATAAAGTTCAATATAGGAATCTGTTCAACAGACAACATATTCTTCAAGATGAGAATCAAACAAACCAATAAAAATTAATCTTGGACCATTAAAAATATTTTTGCTATTAATGTTGTTTGGGCCCTAGAGCATATCACATAGAATTTATCTGTGAGTCAATGATTCTTCCAGCTACACCCATAAAAGCTCTTCCCTTACCTATGGACCTCCTGAGAATCCTTCCTTTCCTTTTCCCTTCAAGTCAGAGTCCTGTATACAACCAGGGTGCTAAATCTCCAGTAAGAAAAAGAATCCTCCCCTTCCTTGAAATACTGGAAGTGAGAATAGGAAAGCTGGGACCCATCATAGCCATCATAGGAGGATTTCATTCTACTTCATGAATAACAGTACTGGAAGGGATATCTCAAAGAACATCTAGGACTCTGGGGCCAAACTTGCCTAGGAAGGGAATGGGGAACCTCTGTCAAGACAAAGCCTGATATCTCTTACCGGAACCACTCTCCTGCCCACAACCAGGAGATCAGCTGGAGTTCTCTGTGAGGCAATGGTTCATTCCCTAAAACATATTCAGTGAAAACAGGAAGCCCTGGGGTATGTTCCAGAGCTCTCTACACAAAATTAGGTACAAACATAGGATCTCAACAGAGACAAGTACATGTGGAACAAGAATAGGTTATTTCATCTCTCAACATCCCCACTTTCATCTTTATGAAATGTTAGTACAGTTAGATTAGATTGGAGTTAACATGTACTGGTTGGATAGGACGTGAAGAATGAATTTACTAAAATTTACTTTATAATCCTGCAAGGCTTTTATATTCCTTTTTAATGACTTCCTATCATCAGATGTATAATGGATTTTTTTGGTTGTTAAATCATTTTTCAGTCATGTCCAATTCTTCACAACCCCATTTGGGTTTTCTTGGCACAAAAATGCTAGCGTAGTTTTCCATTTCTTTCTCAAACTTATTTTATAGATGAGGAAACAGGGTTAAGTGACTTATCCAGTATCACATAGCTAATAAGTATCTGTGGTCAGATTTGAATTCATGAAGTTGAATTCTCCTCACTTCAAGTCCAGCATTCAATCCACTATGCTACCCAGTTATCCTTGTAATGAATAGCTACTTCTAATACCAGAAGATCTCTACATATTTCTGCACCCATAACCCTACAATATTTTCCCAGAAATTTAGCAACCATTTTTTTTAAAAATGGTTTCATGTTTTAGAAATCCAACAAAATCAGTAATGTCTATTTGGCTTCTGTCACATGGAAACATACACTTAGTTCCCTTAGCAACTTCTGGAAACATTAGCACTTTCAGATATACTCCAAGCCAATTCTCACTATAATAAATGTCCAAAATAACCACAGATCCATTAAATAGTCTACCATTCAAAGCTGACAAAAAGCCTTTGACCTTTCTTCCTCCAAATGGAAATCATCCAAAATGATTCTGTATAATACATAAAAGTGCCAAATGCAAGGGACAATTAATTTCCATTTCCACATACAGAGTTCTCTGAATAGAGAATGTTCTTAAAAATCAGTGTTATACAGGGTGAGATCCCTTCAGGCTTTTGTACTACTTCTGGTTGCTAGCACAATTTGACTTCGATATTGCCATCACTGAAGGCTTCTTTCCTCATTTCCTCCACTGCACCTTTTCGATGATTCAGCCTGTCCCGTCTTCTACCTGGAGAGAGGGACTTTTTGACAATGCAAAAGCAGATCGCAGATAGGTAATTCTTTTTGAAGTTTTCATTCATGAAAGCATAAATGATAGGATTGCAGATAGAATTGGAGAAGCCAATGATTTGCACGATAGCAAAAATCATCTTGATGGTGACATCATCATATTCTTTTTCAAAATTACCTAAAAAGAAAGAATAATAGTTTAGCACACAGATTCATCAAGTAGGGCCAGTAATAAAATAGCCCTACTCATTTTTCTTGTTTTATAAAAAATATTCTGGTACAATGAGCAGTGCATTGGCCTAAGTGCCAGAAGCTAAGATTTGCCTCTTGAGTGCTGAAATCCATTGACTCTGTGAGCACATATAAGTCCTCAGGCTCCAACTCACAAAATGGAAAAATACACTGGGTTTTTCTTTCATTTATTTAGTAGATGTTTTACATTTAATTTGGTAAAATTTTTATTTCAATTTTTTCTCCCTCCCCTCAGCCTTCCCCAAGATAATAATCAACCTTAAATAGGTACATGTACAATCATATTAAATGTATTTCCACATTAATCATGTAATAGTTCTTGAATCAGACCAATTCCTAGCTTCGCTGATTAATCCAATGACTTTTTAATATTCAATTTTATTAATCTCACTTTTAAGGATTTCCAGAAAGTATTGTGGAAAAAGCACTTTCTAAACCGTAACAATCTGATTGAATGGCTATTAGTACCTCAGAATTTCTTCTTTGGATCTAGCAGTTTTGTTAAATGAGATTTGTCTTATTTTGCAAGAACTCAGGCCTCCATGCTACTTCCCTACCCACTATCTAGCATACCTTTTTTACTCTGACAATCACCTCCACTTTCTACTTAGGAATAACTTGGATTCTGGATCTGGTTTGAAATTGTTAAGGGTTTTTTTTTTTCTTTATCTTAGTCCACTTCAAACCTCATTCCAATCCCTCTACTTATATTTCAAGATAGTAAATTGTTTTAGGCCACAGCAACTTTTGAACACATTTACCTAATGGCTGAAGGAAACACTCATTCTGAATAAAACCTAGAATCTTAAAACTAAATATTCGATTTTAGAGGCAGAAGGGACACACATCATCTACTCTAATCACCTCTATTTGCAGATTAGTAAACTAAAGGTTATGTTAAGCAACTTCTCTGGGTACATTTAGTCATTAAATGATAGTGCTGGAACTCAGAACTAGGATTTTGGATTTCAGATCCAGTATTTTCTCTACCAAGCCATAAAATATTTAGTACACTTCACAAGAAGATTTCTTTAGACTTTTACATCTTCTATGTACTTTAAAGTACTTTTAAGTACTATGTACATATATCTGTGGATTTTAAAATCATCTGGTATAATAAGGTATCTGTCACATGGGAGGTTGCAATTTTTTTTTCTTCCTGGCAAGGCAGAAGGGCTTGGTAACCCTTCTTCTCATTCCCACTTTTCTATTCTGTATGTCAAGGAAAGCAGGCTCAGGTGATTTGAATAATTCCACCCAGTATTACCCCAAGAGACTTTTGGAATTGAAAGATGCAAATAAGAATGCAAATTTAAATTGGAGGCTCTGGTGAGTCTCTAGATCAGGGTTTCTTATCTGGGGTCCATGAGTGGTTTGTAGACAGATTTCAAGGGGTCCTTGAACTTAGACAGGAAAAAAAAATCTTTATTTTCACTAAATGAAATTTAGCATCTCCTTCAAGTATAAATTTTAAAAGATATTTTGAAAAATGTTCCATAGATTTCACCAAATTGCCAAAAGGATTTGTGACATAAAAATAAGAATCCCTATTCTAGATTGATTGGAGTCACTGAGACACATAAGACTACTTGTTCTCCAGCAGTGTTACAATGGGGCTTATATCCCAAAGAGAACTTAAAAGAGGAAAAGGGACCCATATGTGTAAAAATGTTTGTGGCAGCCTTTTAGTAGTGACTAGAAACTGGAAACTGATGCCCATCGATTGGAGAATGGCTGAATAAATGATGGTATATGAATGTTATGGAATAATATTGTTCTGTAAGAAATGACCAACAGGATGATTTCATAGAGGCCTGGAGAGACTTACATAAACTGATGCTGAGTGAAATGAGCAGAACCAGGAAATCATTGTACATGGTGACAAGAAGATTATATTCTGATGGACATGGCTCTCTTCAACAATGAATTGATTCAGACTAGTTCCAATTGTTCAGTAATGAAGAGAGTCATTTACAACCAGGGAGAGGACTGTGAGAACTGAATGTGGACCACAACATATTATTTTCACTCTTTCTGATGTTGCTTGCATTTTTGTTTTCCTTCTCGGATTTTTTTTTCTTTCTCGATCCAATTTTTCTTTTGCAGCAAGATAACTGTATGGATATGTATACATATATTGGATTTAACATATATTTTAACATATATTGGAATATCTGCTATCTAAGGGAGGGAATGGGGGGGAAGTAGGGGAAAATTTGGAACAGAATGTTTTGCAAGAGTCAGTGTTTAAAAATTACCAATGCATATGTTTTGTAAGTAAAAAAAAAAACTATAACAAAAAAAGACTACTTGTCTTGATAGTGGGGGTAGGAGAAGCATTGAGCAATCAATCCTGATCCCATCTGATTCTGAGAGCAGGGATATAATTAAAAGATCTGCAGGGATTAAGTGGTTCTACACATTGAGAAGGATCTATAAAGATACAATTCAGAAAGTCTGTAGGAAGTCAGAATTAAGAGGGGGATGGATTCAGAAGGCCAAGTATGTCTGCCAAGATAAGGTAATTTTAGAATATATCCTGTGGTTCTTGGACTACTCTCTGATTTCACCATGGCCTGGAAATGGCAAAAGAAAGACAATGTTATCTTGTGGAGAGATGTACTGATACCTTGGTCAGCAGCAGACCCAAAATGGGTCTTCCTTCCATCTACGGCAATGAAAGCCATAAACTACATTGTATTATATAACTATTTAAAGGAATTGGGAAGTGAGTGGAATACCAATTAGGAGCAATCATCAAAACTTCTACAAAAGAATCATACTGAGGATCAATACTTCCTAGAAGACTACCAAGGTCATGACTCAAAGTTCCTCAGATTTCTTGTTAAAGTGGCTCACACAAAGGTGTCCTCATTTCTTAAGAGGTCTATAAAACCTCATTTGCTTTATTTATCCTAGAAAGAAACCAGTTCATACTTTGAGCCTTATTGATCCACATGATTGCAAAGAGGATTTATGACAATAACCTTAGTGGTGGTAGATTGGGGGTACCATGATGACCTTAGAGGGCAAGTAATCCAGAGAAATGATAAATCCTTAAAATTCAACCCATATCCTTTATGACATAGATGATCCTTGGCCAAAAGAGTTCCACGTCCTTATCTTCCTTGTTAAGGATATAATCAATTCCAATGAGGTCAACTTGAAAGCTGTAGACTTTAAACAGTATGTGTTTTTTTCTCTGAGCTTCTCTGACATTCACTGGCATATTAGTAAAACATAGATTGTAAGGGCAAAAATACAATGTGGAAAAACAAGGTTTTAAAAAACAAAAGAAAATGTAACCTACACATTTCTGGCTGAAATCCAGGACACTGGAAGCTCTACCAGCTTCAAGTCAAGACTTAAATTAGGACAGATTAAAACTTTGTCTCTTAGATTTCACAATGTGTACATTTTCTAAATGAAAATGGAATGATTCACTTTTGGGGATGTGTGATAAACTAATATGCCTAGACAATCTTAAATTCTTCCATAATATCTGCAATTATTCAAGTCCTATCTGCAGGAATGCAACCTAATTACTATCTAGGTCCCTGAGTCTGATAGTGGCATATTTCTGAAAGAATAGGGAAGGGGCCAGTGTTAAATATTAAGCAATTTCTACCCTTGGTCATTATTTATTTTTTACTATTGTAAATTATTATTATATTTGTATTATTGTTATCATTTGATAATTATTTGTTATAATATATTACATTATTAGTTATTATTTTTATTTTATATAACATGTTTTACATAATATTATATTTTTATTTTATGAGTTATATAAAATAATATATAACTCATTATCAGAAGCAAGAAAATGGTAATATCTTGAGACTAGGAATGATAAGCACTTACTATATTCCATCATCATGTGAGTTACATGGAAAGGAGCCCAGCATACAGTGAAGAGGGAAACAACCATCACCATCATTATGACAGCTCGCTTTTTTTTCCTGGGAGGAAAAAAGCAATCAGCTCCAGAATGATTGTGAATCCATGCATCATTACATTTGTTATTGTCATTGTGATCCTGATTCTTTTGTAAATGAATGTGTTTATCTGCTAGCTAGCCTACTTGGCCAGGAATTCTCACTCACCATTTCTCAAATACTACTCAAGACATTAGCAGAAAAGTTAACTTTGGTCTTCCTTTCATGAGAGAGGCACTATAGCACATTAGATAATATTGAACCTGGACTATAAGATTAGAATTCAAATCCTACTTCAGAGAATTCCTACCCATGTGACTTTAGATAGACCATTTCACATCTCTCAACCTCAATTTCTCCATCTATAAGATGGAGATAAGAACAATATATACCTCATAAGGAGGGTCACATGAAATAATGAATATCATACATTTCACAGATTTGAAAATGCTTTGTAAATGTAAGCTATAATGACATGCTCAGTATCACACAGCCAGTATCAGAGGCAGAATCTGAACTAAGATCTTTCTGAACCCAAGTCTGGCATTCTACTCTCTGAGCTATCTAATAGGTGGCTTTAAAAAAAGAACAAAGATAAAACATAAGTCTGTTTCCTAGGGTAGTTGACTGTGAAATATGTAAATAACAGCAACAATAATAACCAGTTTATATTTAATGCTTTATACTTTGAAAAGTGTTTTATATATTTAGTAGAAAGAACACATGAATTGGAACAAGAGGAACTGGGTCCCAGACATGGCACTGTTAAACACAAAGCAATTTTTAAGCTGAGAAAAATTCAATATATGCCATTCATTCATTATTATTAATGATTTTTTTTTCTTTTAAGAAAAACTCAGATTCTCTAAGCTCTATTTTAATGTCACTTTTTCAAAAGGAAATATTTGTTCTAAAAAGGAAATATTTGAAAATATTTAAAGCATAATAAAAGAGTAATATAAAGTAACATTTAAAAAAAAAAAAGGATTCAATCTCAGAATAGCAGGACTGGAAGGAACTGCCAAGCTCATCAAATTGAACTTCTATTTCAGTGATGTCTCCAGCAACCATATGGACACTTGAAGTAAAGGAAAACACATTACTTTTTAAGGCACTCCATTCTACTTTTGGACTGCTATAATTGCTAGCTGTGTAATCCTGGTCAAATTACTTAACCCAGTTTGTCTCCGTTTCCTCAAAATGAACTGGAGAAGGAAATGGCAAATCACTTCAGTATCTGCCAAGAACATCCCAAATGGACTCATGGAAAGTCAGACATGACTGAAAAATAACTGAACAAAAAAAAAAAAAAAGGAATAGAAAAACAGGAAATTGAAAGTGGAAAGCAAATGTTTAACATACAAGCCACTAGAGTTTGCTACATGTATACTTCAAAAATAATTACACTTCTGTCCACTCACCAAGTACTTTAAACAAAATGCAGATTTTAAAAAGATTACATATGTGTATATGTATATACATGTAAACACATATCTATATTTGTGAACATATAGGATAAACCAAAAATTTTAGTGCTGGAAGCAAAAAAATATAGTGTGTATATCTGCTACACTATAATAGATAACTGACATATATTTATATATGTATTTACACATGTATGTATCTTCTGGTAAATGCTTAGCAACTGTTTCCCTCACACCAAAACATATTTGCAAGACAGACTTTTAAGTCTGACCTGCATTATTAGTATTATATCCATCACCTTCTTTAGTCTAGACAATCAATAATACCAAGAAGAACAACAAAAATCAAACCCTGATTTGTAGCAACATTTTCTGAAATATACACATCACATTAAAAATTTAACAATTGGCTTTTGAAAAGCAGTTTAAGCTGGCTCCAATATACCCCTAAAGATACACACACACACACACACACACACACACACACACACACACCATGTGCATATGTATAAATGTGCATGTGTAGGTAGTTGGGATACATACATATATACATTTACATACATATCTATTTTTGTACATGTAAATAGATAAATATGCATATAAATGCATTGTACAATACAGACATATGCATATGCATGTGAATATTCAATGATGTGTTGGAACCAGCTCCAAAACACATGTATGCTTGTATGCCTGCATGCATGTATGTAACCATGCACTTATATCAAGGCCACAGTTGGACTGCAGTTCTAGGGAAGAGATGTCACTATTCCCTTTCACCTGGGTAATTTAGGAAGCAACCTTAGGAAATTCATTGGACATTCAAGGAACTTTGGTGAACTGAGAATTACCTGGGAAAAGAACAGGGTTACTGGATGTGAAGTGATATAGAGGTTTGGGAGGGAAACTGTAAATTGGTTTAGAGGAGGGACAGATTAAAGGTAGTTGGAGGGAGTGATTTTCATCTGGAGGAATGACTAGGAAAACTGAGAGTTGGTAAAGAATGAAAACTCCACTAGAGAGTGACAAAAAGTGTTGGTAAATGTGTGCCAAGTACTCATTCTTGTGTCGCTAGATCTTTAGGATTGAGACCTAGGATTTATCTTAGCTACTTTCAATTTGCAGTTCAATTTGATTGAATTCACCTGAGAGTTTGAAAAGTAGGTCCTTTGCTATAGTTAAGAATCAGGAAAGACTTGGAATCAAATCTTGTGTCTAATATATCTGAGCTCTGTAATCCTAGAGAAGTCACTTGAGCTTTCTGAGCCTCAGTTTCTACAATTGTAAAGTGAGGGAATAATATTACTTCAAAGACTTATTAAGAAGATTTTCATAAGCTGATGTATACAAATAGCTATATTAATGATTGTTTTTATTATGCCATTTATAGGAATATCTTTTAAGTAGGAGCAAATCTGTCAACAAACCAACCTTGTTATCTTTGACATTTCATTTCCATGAATAGCTTTGAGAACTGAAGAATCTCCCACTCTTCTCTTAATCCAAAGCTCATAGCCAATTTTACTGTAAAGGACAAGCATCACCACAAGAGGCAATAGGAAGAGGATGATAAGGATAAATGTGGTGTATATTTTCTGGTGGGCAGGACTACTCCATTCTTCCAAGCAACAAATGTGTTCTTTTTCATATAAGAAATCATATTTAATCTATAAAAGAAAAAAGGAATTCGTACTCAAAATCCAAAAAAAATTATGGTCCACTTCTTTGTGTTAATATATCATTCAAAATTATCTTATACAATTTAATGAGTTTTAAAGTACTGGTAACTTACCTTGTAAGAATCAAAATGATTGAAGAATGATTTTTTTTCCCAATAAGGTACTTCCCCATCACCATCAATCATGAAATCATAGGGTAATAGATTCAGGGTTGAAATGAAGTTCAAAATATTCATTTTTACAAATAAGGAAACAGAGACCTAGAAAACTTAAGTGATTAACCCAAGATTTGAATATGTAGCTACTGAAATAAAGCCATGATTTGACTCTGATTTCCCTCACTCCAAACCCATCACTCTTTGCTTCTCAATTTTTCATTTCTAGTAAAACATATCTTGTTTTTGTAACTTTTAAATCTCTTAGAGTCACATGTCTGCTTTTGAGCTCTGAGAGATCAGTGGATGGTATGATTCTGTGCTAACCCAAGTGAATACAGAAAACCTTTTTGTATTCCCAAGTCTGAGACACCCTTCTTGCTCCCTGTGTCAGGACATTCCATTTCAAGAAGTGAATAATAGACCTTTCATCTTCAGGGGATATTCAAGCTCTTTCAGGTTTGTGATGGTTGCAAGGTTCAAGAATATTAGGATTCTTTAAATAAATGGACCTGTAAGCTGAAACAAAAAAGTGAGGCACCTCCCTGGGATGGATGATAGTTGTTGTACTTAGTACCAAAAAAAAAAAAAAAAAAAAAAAAAAAAAAAAAAAAGCTTTTTTTAAAAATTATGCTTTTGCTTAGTTGCATTTTCCTCCAGTGGAAATGCAGGTTTGGGATCATTGATTATCACTCCTTTTGCAGCATTCTTTGGAAGAACAAATGTTTAAGTTAGCTTTAAAAACATTGTCCAGGCATCTAGATACATTGCCCAGACTTTGGAAATCCTCAGGATATCCATCTTTCCTTTCCCTATTTCTATCTTTGCTTTCCTGACATTCACACTGGAAAAGGCAGCATTGAGCCTCCATAGAGAGAACTATACTGTGATTTTCTTGATAAGCCAGGATGCAAGGTCTATTATTCACTTCTTGAAATGGAATGTCCTGACACCGGAAGCAAGAAGGGTGTCTCAGACTTGGGAATACAAAAAGGATCTCTGAAGTAAGGGACAGAATACATGGAAGCCTTGAGATAGAAAGATGAGTTCCATAACACATCTAGCAAAACTGGTGACATCCCCTTTGAGAATCATTGCCATTAAAAATTTCTATTGACCTTCTAACTCTGGATCTGAAGGTGGACTTTGACATTACTCATCACTCTAGGCACCTACTCCTTCAGTTTTCCTTAGCTAGCTCATAATTTTAACTGTCACCAAGTTACCTTCTAGCTAATTGTAAGATAGTAGAAATGGAGAAGGAAGAGTCAGTATATAAAAGGTCTCACCTTCTTACCCAGCTCCAGGCAAAGAATACATCTCAGTAAAATGATCCCCAAACCAAATCAAGTAATTCAGTTGAGTAGTTGGTTTTCTGCTTTTAACAATGTAGGAATTCTTAGGTTCGCCTAATGATCAAATTTGACAGACGAGTTATATGCCTAGAGGAAAGCTTTCTATTGTTAATAGAGAAAGATTCTTTGAAGAAAATGATAAACTCATTCCTGGGAGGGAAATGGGGGCAGAGGTGTGTACAACTCCAATGGCCCCACTATCTTTCATTTAGAATATAGAAGGTAGAATTTTTGCTAAGGAAGAATATAACCAGGAGTTTGTGATCCAACAGACTAGAAATAGCAGTCAGCTTTCTCTTGACGGCTTGACTCTTCACCCAGAGAAAAAAGAAATAGAGAACAACAAAGCCTTTTACATTCTCTGTTGGAGATCCTCTAATTCTCACTCTATGATTTTAAAATGGAACTAATCCTTGGACTTTTACAGGGTCAATGTATATAAAATGTTCCATAAAAATTAAAATGCAATTGAAATACAAATCACTATTTATGTGGCTCTGAAGCTATGGAGATGAGGATCCAGGGTTTTAGAGGGAAATTGAGTATAAAATCAATCAATTAGATTTTTTTAATGTAAACAACACAGGACAGCAATTGCTAGGCAATTGTGATAGGGAATATCACAATAATAAATGAGCAAAAGTCCTACTACTTAATGGAAACTGTTTTCCACTATAAAGTTGGGGGTAGCACAAGTGAATGAGAAAAAGCACTCTAAGGGAGCAGAGACGGGAGAGATAGAGGCCTTAGCATCTATTTTTTAAGTAATAATTTCCCAAGAAAAGTAATAGCAAAGAAGAGCTTGGATGAAATACTCTTTGACCCCATTTACTAAAAATAATCCCTTCCTATCTGCGCCTCTTGGAAGATTCCCAAGGAAATACTTAAGAGTGTGAAGAGTATTGCAAAAGAAAGAGAACACGCAAAAATTTCACAGCAAGTGGGGAAATTTCCAAAATGAAATAGCTATATGACTGTATACCTCTAGTTGCTGCACGTGCCACATAGGAGATCCAACGATCACAGCGACCAGCCAAACAATACCTGAAAAACCATCAAGTAATTAGCAACCACAATAATAATTAATTATAATAATAACTAGCATCAATATGCTACTTTAAGATGATCAAATTGCATATGTCAGTTACTCAATAATTATATTCAAAGATAAGCTATAGAAGTGGAAGATATTTGCAATCATGATTTATTTTGGACTTAAGATTCTAACCTACTCACGACTATAAGCTGGTAACTGAAAGTATTCTATACTAAAATCTTATGGAGCATTCTGATCATTCATAAACACCCCTCCATCTGTCATCACCATTTTCTTAAAAATTTGAGGCACTTGCATATTAAATTCCATAATACATATGCCCTCTCAATTTAAAGGCTTTCAAAAATTCTATATATTATCTCATTCAGTCCTCATAACAACCCTTTCAGGTAGAACATTTCTACTTTACAGGTGAGGAAAATGACGCTAGAAGTTAAAAGATTTGCCCACCTATAATATACAAATTACCACCTGTATTATACAAAAATGGAATTTTATGGAAACTATCCAAGTATAATTCGTGATCCTTTATTGTTCTATAATCAGCGTTCTGCAGACTATTACTTGAGTCAATGAAATGCTGATTTTGGGTAGCTAAATTAGAATATCAAATGAAAGATTATCTTCAGAAAGGTTCCAGTAACTGATAGGACAAGAGGCACATCTTCCTTATTATGTGTCCATGTGGTTTTCATTTCTGATGATCTTAAGATCAAAATATAGAGGATATCCAATTTAACAGAGGCAGATAATGGTACAGTGGCAATGGATGGAACACTAGCCCTGGAGTTAGGAAGACCTGAATTCAAATACACTTGCAGACACTTATGAACTTTGGGTCTCTAAAGAAACTTTTTGTCTCTGTTTTTCTCAACTTCAAATACTAACAGTAATAGTTACTACCTTGTGTGGGTTTTTGTTGGGGTCAAATGAAATTTTATTTGTAAACAGTACCTGGAATAAATGGTTTTTTTTTTTTCCCCATCCCTTCCCTGACCTCTTAAACTCGAAAGTTACTTCCACATTCTCTTTCCCTCTGATTGAGTCACTCACTGAATGACCAATAGGGCACTGCATCATCATTTCAAAGGACAAGACTTATCTAAATAAGTTCCTTGGGATGACCCTTATGAGTGTTACCCATGAATACAACTTCAAATTCAGATATACTATAAGCCATCATGAAGCATTTGAGCCAATAATTATGAATCTTATCCAGTTTCATCATTTTCCAATTTTGCAAAAAACTTAGCATTTTACTGATCTCCTTTGTTATAACTATTCTGCCTTCCATTATGTTAATAGCATGCAAGCTTTCTGTTGAATATTTGACCTAACTCTCATTTTGTTATGTTGATCTCCTTGTAAATATATAAGGAACCAGAAAATTTCCATATCCTTCATATTGAATATTTCCATATCCATATCAGAGAATTTCATGTATAATACAGATTTCATAAAACATTTAAAATATATATCATGGGGAAAACTGGCTTTATCAAAGTTAATCTAGATATAACTATTTGTATAAAATGTGCATTCACTAGATATTATGAAAAATTTCTTTATCCATTCCATAACTCTATATTTTAATGTAATTGAGACCATTTGTGTTTTAAATGTTATTAGTAATTTATTGTATTTTTTTTGGCCCTCAGTAACCACAACTTTTTTTTCTATCATTTTCATTGTACCTGTCTCTTTGTGATCCCATTTAGGATTTTCTTTGCAAAAAAACATGGATGAGTTTGTCATTTACTTCTCCAGCTCATTTTACCGATGAAGAAACTGAGGCAGAGTTAAGTGGCTTGTCCAGGGTCATATAGTTAGTAAGTGTCTGGATATAGATTTTGAACTCATGAGTCTATAGACTCAACACTCTATCCACTTAGCTGCCATGTAGCCACAGTACTTCTAGATAATTTAGTGGTGAATTCTTTAGAGAGAGATTCCCCCATAATCCTATGGGCCAGACTAATGTCTACTTAAGGAGGTTGATATGGAGCATAAATATGTCATCACCAGATTACAGTCTTCACCATTTCCTTGCAAAATTTAAATAAATTGCTAATCTGGGCTCTAGATTAATGCTGCTATAATTTCTAATAGCAATATCCTTAGTCCCTTATTACCATTTTAAGTTCCTTCGTTTCCCAAAGAAATGTGTGTTACTTAATTATTCTTTTCATTCCCCATCATCAACATAGTGTTGATTGAATTCCCAAGGATATTACTCAAGGAGTGCCTTTGGATTCTATTTTAAGATCTCACTTAATTTCAACTAGATTTCAACTAGAGGAACACTCCTTGAGGTTACATTGGGACAAATCTAATGCCATATACTTTGCTTTTATTGCTTGGTGAAGCGTTAATGCTTATTTATCCCAAAAATATTTCTGAATATTTTTTAACTTCTGTTGCTTCAGAATAACTGTAACCTGGGAAAGACCTAATTTAGAAAAGGCTAAGGTAAAAAAAAAAAAGCCAAAATTACCCACTGTATCCTGGCACATTGCCAATTGTCTTGGCTCTTATCTTTCCCATGTATTCCAAAAACACTGAAGGACTAAGGCTGACAACTTTGTGCCATTCTGCCTCACTTAAATACAATTCCCTTGTAATTCAAGACATCATCTTGATGATATAATTGGTCCTCCCTGAGAAAGAAGGACAAACAACAACAATCTCTGTATCATCTCCTCTGAGACTGTGCCATTTCTCTCTCTCCCTTTTAGCATGAAAATATTAATCTATTCTTTAACTACCTTAGGACAATAAGGTCTATGATTAATTAATATAATATTTTTCCTTCTAAACGTTTATGATTCATTTTGTTTAACAGGGTGCTTAACAGTGCTCTAGATGTACTTAGTACTTATTAGAGTTCCACAAGATTCACACCTTTAAGAGAGCATATATAAGGAAGAGCTCACAAGCCCACTAAAGAGGAAGCCCACTAGCCCACAAGCCCACTCTCGGAGGTGGAGTCAGATTCATGCAATATTCCACCTTTGTGCTGGCTAGAGATTCGGAGGGAGCTAGAAGCTGAAGCTGGCAGAGGCAAAGGACTAGCAACAGGTACCAAGGATAGAGATGGGCCTCTAAGAAAGCTAACCGGACCCAAGGAAGGAGACAAGACTTAAAAGGAAACAATAAAGGATTTGGACTTTAACTCCTGGCTGCATTTGAGATGATTATTACTTTGAGCTGAAACTAAGGCTGCTTCCAGAAGCCCCCCAAGAAACTTGCTCTCAGAGAACATTATAATTTAGAGAAGAACATTACAGAGATCAAAGTATTTGTACATATTACCTTGATTACATGTCAAAGTTAGCTATGTATTAAAGCTTAAAGACTTCAGTATCCACCCTTCTTCATGTTTGTTCAGAATGTCATACTTATGGGATCTGAATAACTTTTATATAATATTGGAGAAATGCTGCAAAAGATGAAGGAGTTATTTAATTTGTTCCCTCCATTCTCTTCAGTGGAACTAAATGGCTTGATGCCATTATATACGAGTGGTTAATAAGAAGTCTTAGTTTCACTCCTTGAATATGGGAGCCATATTTGGTTCTATTTAAGAGAATAATGAATGCAAGGTTGGAAAAATCATGTAGCCTTAGAGTGTCTTCCTGAAAAATTGCACAAAGGTTTCCTATGGTAGAAAAAGATGGTTCATCTGTGAGAAAAGAAAGGGCTAAATCTCCTCAGTTATTAAGATGCCAAGTCTCTGTATGAAAACCAAAATTAGATAAATCATTGCAGAAAGGCATTGCAAACAAATGTTAGAAAACCTTCAGGAAAATATCATATTTTCCAGGGATTAATTGCTAGAAATTTGATCCAGTAAGATAAAATCATCACCATGAAACCAAATATATTTTTTAAAAATTAGCTTAATTGAATGCCTTAGCTTCTGAACTTGCATATGATTCAAAAGACATCCACCGGCTGGAGAATGGCATCTGGCAGCTGTATGCTGGACGCTGGATTCTTTGGGTCCTCCAGCCCTGGGACCAATATGGATTCCTTGGTCCCAGTATACTTATCTCTGTCTGACTGGATAATCTGGGACGAGAGTCCTGTCCAGTCAATCTTACTCTCCCATTAATAAAATATTAAAAACTCTCTAATCTCTCTCCTGCCTCAGTTTCTCTGGCATTACGATTTGGAGGTCCTACCGAGATAATAGAAACTGAGAACTGGATTAGAGATTAGAGATCTCTCGGTCTCCACCTAGACCTGAGGGGGGCTCAGGACCTGGGTCTGTTCCTTGAAGCGGTTCTTCAGCCTCAGTCCGGCCTACAGTGGACAACGAAATCGATTCGGCATTTGATTCGGCATTCGGGAGAGTAAGTCTGTCTGGGTACCTTTTGGGGTACCATTTGGTTTTGGTTCTGGTTCTGGTCTGTTCTGTTGCTAGCAACCTGTGGTCTCAGAATAAATGCCGACGGGTTTAAAAATTCTGAAACGGGTATTTTCTGGGACGCTGGAGAATATCCTCTGGGTATATGTTTGCTTAATGTTATAACTGTGTAGTCTGTCATATATGTTCTATGTTCTGTGTGGTTTGTCTGTTATGTTGTTGGTTGGAAAACAACGTTGCAACTGTGCATAGTAAATTGGAGCTCCATGTTTGTTTCTGTGTGTCTGTTAAAAGTTAGTAAGCTTGTAAGAAAGAGATAAGGATTCAGCCTCTGTGTTGCAGGCTTAGAAAATATCAAGAAGTTTGAAAAATCTTTCTCTCTCTCTCTGTCTCTGGCTGACTGCAGCAGCCTGTGAGAAAAAGGGAGAAAAGGGAGAGAAAGGAAGAAATTAAAAAAAAAAAAAGGAAAAAAAAATAGATTGAAAGGGATTTGAAAATTCGGAAAGTTAAAAAAATATACCAATTTCCCCAGATAGATAAGTTTTCTTGGTTGAGGAATATGGTCATAAATGTGATCCATACTTTGGTACGAATATTTCTAAGAGTTTAATTGCTATGTTTAAAAAAACCACCTTGAATTCTTTTATGTGGAATTGGGTCTTTTGTATAAAGTTTAAATTGATTGTATTGGGTCATTCTGAGGTTATTTAAAGGGCCTCTGGACATAAGTTTTTCTTTGTCCTTTTAAAAATGTTTGTTATGGACAATATGCAATTTGGGATGTTTTTCTATGTATTGGGTATGACTTATAAGGATATGATAAATGATTGTTTAAGATTTATCCGAAATTTGATGACATCTGTTATTGGAGTTTTTGGGCTTAGAGTTAATTAGCTAATGCTATTTGGGAGTTTTAAAGCTCCACCCTGTGACAGTTACTGGGACAATTGATTGATAAGCTGTTAAAACTCAACTGCTTATGTTATGTTATAGTTATGTTCTTGAATTTTTCCTTTTGTAACTGATCTCTCTCTGATCAGAGCAATGGTCAATAGAACTGTTACTGCAATTCAATTATGTCATGCCTTGCTATTTTCAGTCTGGTTATATGTAATCATTGTATCCTAAATGCTTGGGCAACTAGGTATTTCACCTGGTCATCTGTCTGTTACTGGATATTTGTGTTTTGTTCCTTTAAGGTTTCTACATGATAAGTGGACAATTAACAGGGGTCTGTAAGACTGTAGCCATTTGCTTGGCCTGTAAAGCAAACTCATCTCTTCACGTAGGAAACTGCTCGTCAATTTATTTTGGCCTCCTAGTACTTTGCAACAGTCTGGTGAACTGAGTCTATCTGAGACTGATCTAATCTTTATGTGTTAGATTTGTGTTTTTGTTCTAGATTTTGGTCAAATTACAGATATTGGCTTGCTTCTGGAACCTGGATCAGCTTTGATCAGCCTTGATTGTCAGCATGACACACCCACTCTGCAAGAAAGCATGACACTCCTATCACTTCACGGCCTGAAGCAGAGTTTTAAAAATGAGACCATGGACTGGACCCTGCATCGAGTGTACTTTGGACTGATATGAGGGACTTTGGGAATGGTTGACTGACTGTTAAACTTTATCTGGATCATCTATTACTGTGTGTTTTAAGATTTGGGATGGGATTTGTTAAAACTATGTAATTATTGCTGATATGTTTTTAGGCCTTTTTAGGAAATGCTACTGTATTAGTCTGTTATGTATAGGGATTTGATTTGCTCTTGGGATTTATATGGGGAATGGTCATTTGATAATTCCTTTCCGTGAGAAAAAAAAAGGGAGGTAGAGATAGAACATTGGGGAAACTGATATATTTTTTCAAAATACCTGAAAGAATGGGAACCCCTAGCTTCCTATTCACTTTGCCTTAGGCATCTCTGCCCCACCCCCGATCTCACTTAGTTCAGATTGAATTTGGATGCTTTAGTTTTAGAATCCCTTATTTTGTTAAAAGTGCCCTGGCAGACTCAGTTTTTGGGATTATTTTTTTTTAGAAAAGTTTTAGAAATCAGACACCTGTCCTGACACTGGCAGTCTCTCTGATCTATTTTTCCATTCCTGTAACCCCAGTTCATTAAGTATTTCAGCATTTCAAAGGACCTTGAAGTTTGGCTTGAGGCACCTAAAAAGTTTGGAGTTTGCCTGCCTTGATGGTCTAACTGCATAATCTGCTCAGAAATCTGTATTCTAATAGAAGTTCTGTTTCTCTGGGTGGGGACGGGTGGAGTACTACAAGCCTCATCCTTCCCCCATGGAGAGGGCTGCCTCTCTGAATGGGCCTTGGACCCTGCTGCTTTGTAAGCAGAGACTGAGTTAAGTGCACAAATGACCACAGACCTAACTGTCCATCTCAAACTGGATTCTCTGGCTGAGATGGTGCTCCAGAACTGGAAAGGACCTGACATGCTTTGCAACAAGGGAGCCTTTGTACAGCTGTTAACTCTGGGGTTATCAGGGAGAGACTTGCTCTTGCCATATGAGTCCTTACATTTTTTTGTACCAGGTATTGAGCTCACTCATTCATGGGGCTTATACCTAATAAGGACAAAAGGATAAATAGCAATAACAAATAATATTATAAATTAATCAGAAGCTTCCAAAAACAAAGTTCTTTATGACATATAAAGCTTTTACTGATTGAACTACTCAGGAAAGATTTTATAGAGGATGTAAGATATATAGTGGATTTTAACAGACAAATAGAAAAAAGAAGGAATTCCAGGTATATGGAACAAAGGCATGTTCAAGACACCAAGAGAAGTCTACTTTAGCTACAGCATAGAGTCTGTTAAAAAAAAATATAAGAGTAGAGGAAGTATAAAAGTATAGTAAGAAAACATAAGAATATAAGATGAAAAGGTAGTGTGGCAAGAGACAAATATCCTTGAGATGCCATTCTATCGTATGCCAGGTCTTTGGATTAGCTTCTTTCTTTCAAGGAACTTTTCCTGGACATAGGTAATCAAAATCTTTGAACTTTACTTTAATAGGGATATTTTAGAAGGATTTTAAGAAGAAAAGTAACATGCACAGAACTGTGTATGAGGAAAAAATACTTTGGCATTGGTATGAAAGATCAATTAGATAAAGGAATTGTAGTGCCTTTTTTAGGAATCTTCTTTTAGGAAGCTATTCAAAAATCTATGTAGTTAACAAAGAGGGTTTATAACAGGTGGTGGCAGTAGACATGAAGACGAGGGGAGAGTTGTTATAGATCACACAAAGGATCAGTTAGTAAGACTCAGTAACCAACTGGATATGTGAAGAGAGAAAAAGGGGAAAGGGAATGATAACCACAAGGTCCCATATTTGGAAAGCAGAGAAATAACAATGTCAAGCATAAAAAGAAAGAAAATCATCTTTATACTAGACATTTTAAAGTGGTAATGCTGGTAAGATGTAAAAATGCTAGGAGAACATAGGATCATAGATTTAAGGCTGGAAAGGACCTCAAAATCATTTAGTCCAACCTCTTTATTTTACTGGTTGAGACTGAAGTGGAAATGAAGTAGCCAAAAGGCAAATGTTTCTTGCCCCAAAGTGCACAGATAGTAAATGACAAAGCCAGGACTTTAATCAATCCTTTTTTGTCAGACTCAGGATTCTTTCCATTTTACTATACTCCTCTATAGCCCTTTCAATTATTCTACTACGTACATACGTAGTCAGTGAGTCAAAATGTATTATTGCCTACCTTGTGCCAGGCACGTTTGGTTAAGTGCTAAGGATACAAAGAGGTACAAAAGATGGTCCATGTCATCAAGGAGTTTAGAACCTAATAGACTGTGATACTTCAATGCTTTAATATTTGATAAATCTATCATCTCATCCATGTGTAAACTTTCCTTGATATAATAAAGGCTTATAATAGCCATTCATACCAAAAAAAAAAAAAAAAAAAAAAAGACATCCACCCTAGACTCACATGGTAAACCTGTTCATAAGAATTATGAGAGAGGATTGGTAGGATATCAAAGGAAGCATAGAATTGTTTTGTTAAAATTACTGCTCAGTATAAAGAGGAATAAATTACTAACTTTGTAGTTCATATTAAAAAATAAAGCAAGAAATACAAAGGGGAGTAGTAAAACCTGAGATTAGACTAGACTAAAGGTATAACTTGATATATAGCCCAGAAATTAGATGGCATCTAGGTTATATTAAGAGGAAGTTAGATGGCCAATGGATAGAGTGCTGGAAAGACTCATCTTCAGGAGTTCAAATTCAGTTTCAGACACTAGCTATGTGACTCTCAACAAATCATTTAATTATGTTCAACTCAGTTCCTCATCTATATAATGAATTGAAGAAAGAAATGGCAAACCACTATGGTGTCTTTACTAAGAACACAAATGGAGTCATGACAAATTGGAAACAACTGGACATCAAGTTGATATTACTCTGTACCTGGCTCTTCCAAAGTTTTAAAAGTTGATAGACATAGTAGTCAAGATGGAGTGTGAATGCAGAGCTGCCAAAGGAATAACTATCTGGAATAACTCAATATTGCCTAGCTCTAAAATATTCTCTTATTTTTGGCTTAAAGAAGCATGAAAAGGGATCCAGATAGTAACAGATTTAAAGACCATTTTATAAAGAATTTGTAAATGGATTTTACAATTTTACAATACAGTGGAATCAGAAAAAAAATCTTCATTTGTGAAAATAAAAAAATTAATCTATGACATCTTAGCTGAAAGAGAAATTGGAAAGTGGAGTAAAGAACCACATTTAAAAAAACCTTCACAATCTTCATATTTTAGTTACAAAAGACAGTTTATCACTGAAACAAGATCATCAATATCAGACAAGAGAACTTAAATGATGATTAAAATGAAACTATTATATTGAAACAGCAGCTGAAGAATATTGAGGCTCAGCTTACTTCCAAGATAGCACAGAGAGATCCTGGAAAAATAATAAAGCATCTTTTCATATAAAAAGACACTGTATATAAAAACTAGTAATTTTATCTAGGGATAAGAATATATAATTCAGACAAGATGGGAAGGGCTGAACCTAAAGGCCATAGCTTTAACATATAAAATCTTTTCAGTAGAGTTCCTTAAGATGGAGAGAAAAACACATTTTAGAAATATTGACAGTGTGGTTATCCTATCAACCAACTTAAGTGCACATATAGAAAAAGTCAATAGGTCACAAAAAATAAATTATATTGGCTAAATTATAATGTTGCAGAAATGGTTATTCATTCAGTTAAATTTAATTCATTATAAAATTATATACCATGTTGCTTTGTACTTTTTTTTATAACTTTTTTATTGACAGAACCTATGCCTGGGTAATTTTTTTTACAACATTATCCCTTGCACTCACTTCTGTTCCGATTTTTTCCCTCCCTCCCTTCACCCCCTCCCCTAGATGGCAAGCAGTCCTATACATATTGAATATGTCACCATATATCCTAGATACAATATATGTGTGCAGAACCGAACAGTTCTCTTGTTGCACAGGAAGAATTGAATTCAGAAGGTAACAAATAACCTGGGAAGAAAAACAAAAATGCAAACAGTTTACATTCATTTCCCAGTGTTCTTTCTTTAGGTGTATCTGCTTCTGTCCATCCTTGATAAATTGAGTTAGATCTCTTTGTCAAAGAAATCCACTTCCATCAGCAGATATCCGCATACAGTATCATTGTTGAAGGACATAATGATCTCCTGGTTCTGCTCATTTCACTTAGCATCAGTTCATGTAAGTCTCGCCAAGCCTCTCTGTATTCATCCTGCTGGTCATTTCTTACAGAACAATAATATTCCATAACATTCAAATACCACAATTTACTCAACCATTCTCCAATTTATGGGCATCCATTCATTTTCCAGTTTCTAGCCACTATAAAAGGGCTGACACAAACATTTTGGCACATACAGGTCCCTTTCCCTTCTTTAGTATCTCTTTGGGATATAAGCCCAGTAGAAACATTGCTGGATCAAAGGGTATGCACAGTTTGATAACTTTTTGAGCATAGTTCCAAACTGCTCTCCAGAATGGCTGGATGTATTCACAATTCCACCAACAATGTATCAGTGTCCCAGTTTTCCCACATCCCCTCCAGCATTCCGCATTATCTTTCCCTGTCATTCTAGCCAATCTGATAGGTGTGTAGTTGTATCTCAGAGTTGTCTTTATTTGCATTTCTCTGATTAATAATGACTTGGAGCATATTTTCATATGGCTAGAAATAGTTTCAATTTCTTCGTCTGAGAATTGTCTGTTCATATCCTTTGGCCATTTATCAATTGGAGAATGGCTTGATTTCTTATAAATTAGAGTCAATTCTCTATATATTTTGGAAATGAGGCCTTTATCAGAACCTTTGCCTGTAAAAATGTTTTCCCAGTTTATTGTTTCCCTTCTAATCTTGTCTGCATTTGTTTTGTTTGTACAAAAACTCTGCAATTTGATATAATCAAAATTTTCTATTTTGTAATCAATAATGATCTCTAGTTCTTCTTTGGTCATAAATTCCTTCCTCTTCCACAGATGTGAGAGATAAACTATCCTATGCTCTTCCAATTTATTTATAATCTCATTCTTTATGCCTAGGTCATGAACCCATTTTGACCTTATCTTGGTGTACGGTGTTAAGTGTGAGTGCTTTGTACTTTTTAAATGTATATGCAGTTTATGAATGTATATTGTTATCTTTATTGTTATTACTGTTGTATTTCCTTTCTTCTTATTTGAAGCAGCCTATTAAATTATATTTATATTGCCTTTGATATAATTTAAATTTGATATACCCTCAAATGATTCTCAGGCAATGAAATTATTTGATCATGAAGGGAAATTGACACCAAACTACAATGGTTTCTCCCATATTGATGTTTGTTCTTTATCTCTAGAGGCAATGGGATCTTGAAGTAGGAATTTAAATGTCATTCGTTAAGAAATCTCTAAATTGATTGGAAATCTTAATTGTTCTGAGGGAACAATTGTGAAGACTGAAGAGAGGACAGAGGCAGGAAAGGACTAAAAGTATTTTTTCCTGACAAGTTGGGCTTAACTTTCTATAAAGAAGCTTTACTGTTTTCTGAGGTTAATGATATAAAAGGGATATTAATTCTTTTTAGTGCCAGCTCTTTGAACTCTTCAGAGGGCAGGAGGAAAAAAAATATAAAAATAAATACAGTGAGTCTGCTCAGTTGTCTTCCCTATTGATTTCTTCCTCTATTTTGATATTTCTATAAAAAACATAAAATTAACAAATCTGTAGAGATGGTTTTATTCCCTGGTCCAACACTGCCTCTCATTCTAAAAATATAAGTTGAATTATTCTTCCCAGGTGGGAGATTAGGAGAATTTTCTTTCTCTGAATATTAACAAAATTGATTGGTGAATCATTACTGTGAGCAGACAAACATAACTCTCAAGGAAATTTACTAAGATAATTAAATGTATGTTATTGAACCAAGAACCTTCCCTATTTTGTTGTGCTGAGCTTTAAGACATCCTTTCAAGTTTCTTAACTAATTCTAAATTCCTGTCCATTATTCTTCCTAGGCAGAACAGTCATGAAAGAACCTGGCAAAAAAGAGGGAATGAAAGCTGTAGGACCTTTCCTAACACAATTCTGAGGAATCTAGATTCCAGGTGTCAGCAAATAGCTACTCATTTGATTTTCTCCCTAAAATTTCAACTAAACCTTCTTTCTTAGGTTGTATTTTCTTTCCAACATTTTCCAAAAGTCCTTTTCCCATTCCCCATACATGTCTTTAGAATTTGTTCCAGTCTATATCTTTTCCTTTGGCTTAACCAACTCACAACCCTAATTCCTTAATCAAATGAACTCAATCATACTAGTCTAACAAAGGCAGAAACTAGTCTTGTAATTTTATGGGGACTTCCTAGGTGAGGAAACTCCTTTTACTTTAGGCAATCATCATGTAGAGTTTTTGATGAGCTACTTAGAATACTAAGTTTAGTGAGTTTCTCTGGGTTACAGAGCCAGCATGTGCCAGATGGTGAAGCTGAACCCAGGTCTTTTTGGCTCTGAAGATATCCATTACTACATTCCCATCACATAGCATGTAACAAAATAAATCCTTTTAAGCTTTCTTGATAACAGGTTTTAACATAGCCTTTCTATAGCCAATTCCAGTAGCAGTGAGATATAATAAATGCTGAATTTTATTCAGAATATTTGCATTCCAATTCAAACTCTGATATTTATAACCTATGTAACTTCAGACCAGATATAGATCACACAATATAACAGATTTTGAAGTTAAAGATCATATGGTCCAGTCACCTCATGTTACGGATGAGAATCCTGGGCTTCAGAGAGCCCAAGTCATATAGTCAATGAGTAGCCAAGCTGAGATTTGAATCCAGGTTGTTTAATTTAAACTTTAATGCTCTTCTCAAGGAAAGATCACTGTATATAAGTCAGAAGATCTCTATTCTAATTACATCTCCAGAATTTAGTAACTATGGGGGACCAGAGGAAGTCACAAATAATCTTTATCAGGTTTTACCACTTGAAAAAAAATTGATTATTACAGAATTATTGTGAATCAAGTACTCTGTAAAGATTAGTACATTATTTCAGTGTGGATTCAGATGCCCAAACTTCAGGATTTTGATCTGCTCTCTTTTGGCACTGTTTGCATGGAGGCAAATACTAAAACTTGAACACATAGGCCTTCATGGATTATGGGGATCAAAAAAGGCATATCCGGCCTGACAGATGTGAAAGACATTGCTGTGTCAGTGCTAGTAGACTGAAGTGAAGCCAGCTTGGAAAGACCTGCCAAAGCTTGTTTTTGCCTATATAATTCTAGAGAACCCATGAATACCTTTCCACTACGATAAGGTTTTAGGAGAGAGATTTGTGGAGGAGCATTATGACTATATTAATACTATCATTGGAAAAAGAAGGAAATTGAAGAAGTTATGCGGTAAAGTATAGAGTTATGAACTTGGAATTAGGAATATCTGAATTTGAAATCTATCCTTGAAATTTCTTAACTATGTGTACACGGGGAAATTGTTTATCCCCTATGAGACTAAATTTCTTCATCTATAATAACAGTACCTCCCTCCCAGGATCATTGTGAGCCTCAAGTAAGATAATGTTATTATCATTATCATTATTATTATTATTATTATTAATTATTATACTAGCTAATCCTGAAATATAGGTGCACAAAATAGCTCACATTTATATGATGCATTAAGATTTATAAAGTTCTTTCCTTGAAACTAAAAGGAAGCTAAGGAGAAATATATGACCTTACTTGGCATCTTAGGGTGGTGCCAGGAAAGGATTCTCTGCCAGTTATTAAACATCATTGTCCAGGGCATTCTGACTGAATAGAATATAGTATAAGCATAAAAATAGCCAAATTTTCTTGTGACCTCACCCAGCATTGTGAAGGCCCTTTTGTTGGTATACTGCCGTTTCATTTTCAAAGGGTGCACAATTCCCTGATGCCTCTCCACAGCAATGCAAGTCATAGTCAGAATCTCAGAAACAATAGCTGTAGATTGCACAAATGGTACCATCTTGCAAACAAAGGCACCTGTGAAAAAGAGGAAAATAAGACATTAAAAATAAATCTCATTTAAGCAATATGTGACAAGCATGATCAATTAATTTGAGACTTACAAGTTTTTGTTAGTTTATATCATAAAAATATAATTCAGATTTGACACTGGCTCACCTGTACAAGTAGCCTAGCTCATAGACATAACATTAAACATGGCACTCACAAATCCTTTTCTTTCTGATTTGGCTCACTCATCAACTTGTGCCTTTGTATTAGCAAGTCTAGAATTATTTGTTTCCCACAATGGGACCAATAGACCAAGTCTATGACTTCATGTCAACATGTCTCCCAAGGTCATGAGACAATGATGATATGGGAGAGATATACTCCCAGTACTTACCAAAGTAACACCTAAGACCCCAGCAGAGAGTCTCTTGTTTACATAAAATCAAACACCATTTATGTGAAACATTTACTTAACAATAAAACAAACATAAGAATGATCATAACATTTTATTCAATAAAAGGCAAGAGCAGATACCATCAAAATGTTACTTCACACATAAACCTGGACCATTTTTTTGATATCTGTATACATACTTTCTCTGTCAAAGAATGGACATACAATTTACAGAAACCATTCAAGGATGCTTCTGAATAGGAGAATAAGTGTGTTTGGGGCACTTCAGAACTTAGGGTAGTATGTCTTGATGTCCTATGTCTCGTTAGATAACTGTTTGCAAATAGGAGTAATTCTTCAATTGATAATCAAAGAATGTGAATAGGCAATTTTCCAAAGAAGAAATTAAAGCTATCAATAGTCACCTGGAAAAAATGCTCTCTTGATTAGAGAAATGTAAATTAAAACAACTCTGCATTATGACCTCAAACCTATCAGATTGGCTAACATGACACAAAAAAAAATTATGAATACTGGAGGGGATATGGAAGAATAGACACATTAGTGCATTGTTGATGGAGTTGTGAATTGTACCAGCCATTTTGGAGAAAAATTTATAATTATGTCCAAAAGGCTATAAATATGCTTACTTCTTGACCCAGTAATGCCCCTTCTAGGTCTATATTTCAAAAATGTAAATAAAAAGCGAGAAAATACCTAATTGTACAAAAATATTTATAACAGCTCTTTTGTGGTGGCAGAGAATTAGAAATAGAGAGGATGTCCATTAGTTTGGGAGTAGCTGAACAAGTTGTAGTATATGATTATGATGGAATAGTATTGTGAGAATATTATCAAAATTAAAATAATGAAGAGAGTTTCAGAAAAAAACTGGGAAGACTTATAGGAACTGATGTAAAATAAAATAAGAAAAGAGCCAGGAAAAAAAGTGCATATAATAATAGCAATAGTGTAATGATGATCAGTTGTGAAAAACTTAGCTATTTTAGTCAATACAATGATTGTTACAAAATATTCATGACAAAAAATGCTATCCATTTTCAGGAAAACATCTATTGAACTCTGAAAGTGGATTAAAGCATACTTTTTTAACTTTATATTTCCCACTTTTTATTTTTTGCAACATAACTAATATGATTTGTAGAACTTCAACTGTATATTTGATATCATATTGCTTGCCTTCTCAAGGGATGGTGATAGGATAGGAGAGAGAGAATTTGGAACTTAAAATTTTTAAATGGATGTTTAAAATGAATATATATTTTTTATAAATATAGATAATTTGCAACATGTATTACTTCTGGGCAAAATACCTACTATGTTATATGCTTGGTTGCAAAGATGCTTCTTTTCAATCTTTGCATCACTCCAGTTACTGAAGAAGTAACAGACTCTTTTAGTACACAGCAAGAACTGGCAAAGGATAGACAAAGTGTAACACTCTTTTAGAAACAAGCAGTTCCCTTAAGCCAGATAACTGCCAATCTGCTCAAATCTACAAATAGTAAAGGATTTTACTTTGTCCAATCAGCTCTCAGCAAACTTTATTTTTTATTTCACATCTAAATCGTTTTTTTCTTCTGTCTTTCCCTCTCATATCAGAGAAGGAAGTAGAGAGAAACAAAAGAGGTTGTCCCTCTCTTAGGCTATACATAGGACTAGGGATCCATAAATCACTATGTTCTTCACATACTGACAGGATTCAGCTTTTTTCCAATGAACTATCAGTCTTCAATCAGATATCCAACCTGACTAGACTCCAGTTAGCTTGCAATATATTGTCTTCTGCAAGCACTTTTTTTCATCACTTTCTGTACCTCCTTCCCAACTGCCCTTGCACTCAACTTTCTTTCTTCATTCACTACTTTCTCTCATTATCTCAAAGCAATGATTTCTTTAAAAAAATAAATAAATAAAGATGGCCCATCTTTTATGATATGAAACTGAAAAATTCCACTTTTTTGTCAATTCTGACTCCAAAAATCCTTAAATAATTTTCTCATAGTTCTTAATTATATTGTTTACTATTTCTCAATTATGGCCTTAAAAATTCTGAAACTCTTACAATTGTAGTGTGAGTTGGCCATATTTTAAACCATAATAACTCCTGAAAAACAAGACGTGAAGGGAGTGGTATCTGCTTGTATCACATTCAAATTAGTTGATGGACCACAATGTCCTTCAGCAATTACCTCAGTAATTGGTTTGCCTTTAAATAGGTCACCTCAGTACATTCATCTGAGGAACAGTTCTTTATTTAAACCTGAGAACAGTCGTATGTCTCTCCTCAACATTTTATTTTAGAAGATGTGTTGCTTCTCAAATTTATGAGTTTTTTAATGAAAATAATTCCTTTTCTACTCTTTGAAATGAGAAGTATCTTTTATATATATGAGAAGAATGAAGTTGTATTGTAGGTCATTGGAAAGCTAGTTGTTAAATATTTACCCACAAGCATTATATTTAACTTATGCAGGACAGTAATTCTAAATGTATGAACACAATCCATATAAACCCCTTGGGGCCTACCTGAAGCACATAAAATTTAAGTGACTTGCTAAGGGTCACACTACTAGGTGGTATCAAAGATGGGATTTGAACCTTGCCTTTCTAACAAAGCTTAGCACACTACACACAATGGCATGCTGTGTTAGTTTACATTACTATAAAATCAGAAAGAATACTTGTTTCATGCATGTTTGTCATATCACTCCATTTAGATTTTGATTCATCCAATTTATTCCCATTTAGTTAAGCTTATAAACCATTGATTATTATTCAGTAAAAACAGAAGACAAAACAGCAAATTATCAGAAACTATTTGTATAAAATAGATGATAACTATAATAGGAGGGAGAGAGAAAGGAGAGGTGAATATATGTTGAAGTCTTCATAGAGTTCTTCAGATGAGATTATATCATTAAAGCATTAGCCTTAAAATTTTGGTTAATGATACTACCAGGCTACAATCCCTATGCTAAAAAAAAAAAAAAAAAAACACACACAATCAAACCAAAAATCATCTTAACATCTTCTATTCCTCTTCCTTCACGTCTAGAAACAATCACTCAAAAGGATGCCTCCTTAAAAATGTCATTTCAATCTGTTTCTATCTTGGGATTCATTATGAGACCATACATTCATTTTTGGAAGAAAACAATACTTTTACTTGGTATCTTTTACTTTACTCTATCCTGAATCCAATCAATCTCGAATAGTAATGACAAATTATTACTGTAATAGTATATTAGTAATAAAAGTGTGTAGTTGTGAGTTGAGGAGATTATTCAAATACTCCATTTTGTCTCTCCCTAACACTCTTGATTAAAAATGTTCTTTCTCTTAAATACTACAAAAATTGTAATTCTTTTATCTGATTTGTCAGCTTTGAGCCCCAAACCAGAGACAATAATTCTGGCAAAATGACTTTGTTAGCTCTATCTCTGGTTCTTCCTTGGAGATGTTTTTCCTTCAGTCTCTTCCCAATTGTATTTCTTGATAGTATACTTAGACTAGTAAACATCAATCATTAATGCTGGTTATAAAGAAAATGTCTAAAACAAAGAAAAGCTAACAGATGGGGAAAGTTTCAGATATGCATGAGGGAATCTATGCATACAAAGTAAAAAATACTATCAAGTCCAAATAGATGATGGGAAGACATTTTAGCATATAGCATTTATCTGCCATTCCAATTTTCTTTTGCTTTATTCTCTTCAATATATTTTATGATCCAGTAATATTAACCTTCTTACTGGTTCTCAAACTTAATATTCCCCATCCCAAATCTATGCCTTTTCATTGACTGTCTCACATGCCTGAAATGTTCTCCCTTCTTATCCTGCTCCCATCTTCCTTCAAGACCCATCTCAAATTTCACTTTCTATAAGAGAGCTTTCTTAGTCCTCTCCCCTTATCCTAACACCACCACTTGTTTCTTCTACTTGAATTTATCTCCCATTTATACTGAATATAAAACATATCATATATATAGACGTAATTCTTAACATGTTGTCTCCTCCATAACACACAAACATCTTAAGGTCAAGAAGAATGTTTTTTTCTTTTTCTCTGTATTTCCAGCCCTTAGCACAATGTCTGTCACTTAATAAGCACTTAATAAATGCTTATCACCGGAATTATAAATAACATATTATTATAAAAATAATCCTAATCCTAATCCTAATGGTCTTCATACCCAAGTAAAAAAAGGAGTCTTGCTCCCAAAATCCTGCCTCCTTTTTTGTCGCAGTTCCCTCCCTGTCTGTGCTTCTCACTTTTTATCAGTTCCTTTTTTAAAGAGTCATGTGTTTTCCACTGTACACTCTGAATTAGTTTACCCATCAAGTCCCTCTTCTGGATTAATTTTTAAAGGTTAACTGAGAGGTTGCCTTTTTTCACCCTAGGGCATTGCTTTCTTTCTGATTCACTCAAGGGACTCATTTATACCTTGGAAAAGTTGATCACCTAGTAAGGCTGAATTGTTACAGTGAGATTTACATCTCATTATTTGATCCCATTTCCGTATTAGGTTTGTGAAAGATTAACTACCTCACCCCCTTAAACCTATCGATTACTTTCAGATTATAAATTGTTTTACATATGTCTTTTCAAGTGTTCTCATTGGATGCATATTTTAAATATATTACAGGGGCAGAGAATCTCATACATGGAAGAGACCCATTTTTTGGAAGACTCTTAGAAAGCCTACAATCCAATCTTCTGCTTAATTCAAGAATCTCCTCTGTTACATCAGTAACAAATTGTCAATAAGCTTAAGCATAAACAATTCTTGATGCTGGGGAACCCATTATAGGACAAGGTAACTTCATTGCTTTGGGATAGCTATCAAATTTAGTCTAACAAATTCAAACAATTATGTATTTATTAAATATAGATAAGTGTAAGGCGTTGGGAATACTGAAACAGAAAAATAAAATATTCCCTTATTTCAAAGAACTTATGCCATACTGAAGGTACAACATTAATGAATGAAGCTCTACATATCATCCATGCATATGCAAAGTGTTTTGAAGAGAGGACTGATGATAGCAATAACTGATGTTTATTACATTAAGCTCATTTAGTCCTTACAATAACCCTGCATTTTATCCTAGAGGCAAACCCGAGATACTGACAATTTGTGAGAATATGGACCTAGTAATAGCTGTGTCTGATAGAGTTTATATTAGTAGCTGTATGGAAAATGTGTCAGGGCAGCCAATGGAATAAGGAGATTTGTTAAAGTTTGGGCAAAAGATGATGGGAACCTGGCTATGTGAGTAGAAAGAAGAGTGTGTGAGGAAGGAAAGTCGTGGCAGTGCTGGGGGAAAGGGCAGGGGGGAGAGAGTAAAACTGGCAAGACCTGATAATAACTTAGGTACATAAAGTGAGAGAAAGAGAACCCTCCATGATGACTGAGATTGCAAATCTGTGTAACTGTATGTGTGATAGCGCCTTCAACAAAAATAGGGTAAGTTTGGATGTGCCGTGCCGGACCCAGTTCTCTCTCACGTCGCAGGTCTACCTGCCCATCTTTTCTTCCTCCCCTATCTCCGCCAGAGCCGGTTTCGTCTCGTGCGAGTGCTAATGCGAGCAGCCGCCCGCCGGCACTCGAGAACCCGCTGTTCTGACCCCAGTCACCCCCACTCTGCCCAACAAGGACAGTCGCAAGCTCAGGCAGCTCCAGGCTTTCATCAGGCTCTGCCAGCAGAACCCGGGTTTTTTGCACACAGACGAGCCAAGGTTTCTCCCGGACTAGGTGGAGAGTCAGTAATATCCCACATATTCCACGTAAAGGGAAATAAGAAGGGGGAAAAAAATGAGGGAAAGACTGCACGTAAGAAATTAGAGGAATCCCCCAAAGTAGAAAAACTAAAGAGTGAGGAAAGTAACACAGAGATTGATAATGAAAGAATGACTAAAGCAGATACTGATTCCTCTCAGGAAATGGGAAGTAAAATTGTCAGGACAATAGATGAGATGATGGCTCAGGCTAGCAAAAAGAAAATGGAGGCCATTGACTTCCTCAATTGTGGTGATCTTAAAACTGCCATTCATTTTCTTACAGGAATCACCAAACTGACTCTCTGTTTGTCCATTTTCTATGCTGAGTCAGTATCTTTTATAAAACTGCACAAGCTCAATGCTACTATACGAGACTGTTGACAGAACGATCTAAATAAATCCGAACTCCAACAAACCCTACAAATTGTGAGGGAAAGCCCACAGACTTGGCCATTGGGAGGAATCAGCCCATGATTTTGCCATGACTTGCAAACTGGACTATGATGACTATACCAATGCTATGCTGAAAAAGTCCAGCCAAGAACACTGCAGAACATCAGGGGAAATAGGGGGAAAAGTGTGTGGAATGAGACATCAATGTTAGAAAGGGTGAAGAAAGGGTGTTCCCAGAGGAACATGAACAAGCCCACAAGCAGATAGAAGCCCAGAAAACTTCAGGAGTCCAGTTTGTCTCTTTTCCAGACTTTCCTATAGGTAAGCCTGGGATTTTTGGAGGCATACCTGGAATGAGAGGGGCCATGGCTAAGATGACAGGAATACTTAGGCCGAATGATATTCTTAGTGACCCAGAAGTGCTTCAGCAATGCAGAACCCAGAGGTGGTGGTAGTGTTCCAGAATGTGGCACAGAAGTCCTGGGAACATATCCAAATATCAGAGTAAATTCAAGGTTATAAATCTCATCATCAAATTGTCATCCAAAGTTGAATGTCAAGCATAAATGTCCTTTTAATAAATAAAGTCCTTTGCTGATGGTAAAACCACCCACATAACTTAATGAATCTCTCAATAAGACAAACCTATAATCTTCTGGTAAGAAAACTGAGGTGTGTGGAAGATAATTCCTTCTCCTCTGCCTCCAATGCAGCAAGAGCATGTTATAGTGATTGACTGACAATTAATCTATCAGATAATGTTATCCTACTCTGAATCACAAACATAAGAAATAGAAAAGCATTTTCTAAAACTTTAAAATTGCTTAAAGGAAAAAGAAAACATATTACATAAAAGTATTTGCTTAACTAATAATTTTGGCTCCCCCCTGGGCTTGAAGTTTTGGAGTTAAGGAAAAAGACTATATTAAAGATTTCTTAACTAATAATGGTGGAAAATTGTTCTAATCAAAGAGAGGTGAACATTGTTCATATAACTATGTAAAAATTGAAATGACTTCATACCTATTGGGCCTTCATTTTTAAAAAAATTCTGATGTACTTTTTTAAAAAACGCTTTTTTAGATGGCAAAACCAAAAGTGGGACCACCAATGATGTAGTTAGTACTTGGTAGAGCTTGGAGCTGCCTGAAGTGAGGACTTTAGCATGTTACCAGGTGTTCTCTCCCCTAGCATTGTGAGGAGGAATCAAACAATCAGACCCTGCATTGTGATGAGGGCATGCAATTTGGAAATGCTTCTGTAAGCCTGGCATGCTACCTTGTAATCTTGGCTCCTCTGTCATCCAAATGTCACT
The DNA here is from genome assembly GCF_016432865.1 of Antechinus flavipes. Lineage (NCBI taxonomy): Eukaryota > Metazoa > Chordata > Mammalia > Dasyuromorphia > Dasyuridae > Antechinus > Antechinus flavipes. The sequence continues at coordinate 178,500,809 of NC_067403.1, read as the reverse complement.
GTAAGAATTTGATCTCTGTGTAGATTTCTTTTCTTTCTTCTTGAATGTGAATTGTCAGTTGAAGAAAAAGAAAGTCAATTGAAGGAAGAAAAACACAATACTTTGGAGGAAGGTTAGTGTGAGGAAACATGTAGTTGAACTTAGCTATATGATCCAATATTAAATACATGATTCTTTTTGCATTGCAGGATTATTTATTTTATGACAGATCTCAAGATCTGGAAGGAAGGATCATTTCAGTAGATGCTAGTTGTTGCTACAGCTGTCATCTCTGCTTTCCTTTTCTCAAATGACTTTTAAATAATAGTAAACTGGGGACTCTCCAAAAACCACTTCTGGCTCTGCTTGGATAGACAAGGATTCCCATATAAAAATATTCTGAAGGGGAAGGGGAGTGTTACCCACTACCTGTGTTCTCTTTTAAGGACAGAAGTAGCTGTGCCAGTAGAATGAACATAGAACATCCCTGAAATGATGCCATTAGTAAACTGATGACCCTTCATCCCCAGGTAACTGGGCAATTGAGCATTTTGTGTTGAGGGCAACCCATCAGCTAGTGATAGACACTCTTGCTCAGGCAGAAACTTCTGGGCTTTTCCTCTCAGTGAGCTCTCCCCTATAGCATCCTCTCAGAATCTTACCTTTTTCATTTAGTTTACTGTCTTACATGCTACATTTAAGAGGTACAAAAAAAAAAAAAGCTTGTCACAATTGAGTCTGTATAAGCCATCTTGATCTTAGGAAAACAACGTGTGTTCAGAGTGCATTGAGCTTTGCAAACTGATTTGCAAATAAAATCCTTATTTTTCATTTGTGTAGAAATACTTTTGTAGTAGCCAAGCCTGACTTTTTTTTGTCTTAGATATACAACCCTACAAGGAAGGAAAATGTGAGAGGAGAACTCTCACATTTTGTTTGGGTTTTTTCATTTTTACTTTAAAAAAAATAGTTATTTCTAATAACCTTCATAAATAAAGTGTGGTTTTCAAATGAAGGAAGGGGTAGCGAATAAGGAAGTTTGAAGAAAGAGCAGAGTAAAAGAACATAATAAGCCATATTTCAAACATGTTGATTGGATATGCATGTTGAGATATCTCATACAAAAGGGAGCCAGACTTGTGGAAGGCGAGGAATTATTAGAGTCCAGCTCACTCCTTCAAACCTCCTCAACAAATATCTAAAGGATGAACTACACCAAATACGAATTGGCAAAGCCAAGGAAAAGTCATAGTGTAACTTCTAGTCTAGTCATCAAGACTGCGAAATAAGAAGTTTCTCAATTGTATTATATATCATTTATCCATATCAAGGAGGCTAAGTAAGATAGAGAGATCTGTGTACATTGAGATAAGGGGTGGCAAAGAACCCATGTGGTGGCTTAAGTAGCAGTGGAGAGCATTGCAGTATCCAGAGACTAATAAAAGGCTGAGACAAGACACCATAAAGATTCCAAGGAATTACTGAGCAAGCCCTATGTACAGGAATGTGTGCCATCTAGAAACTTTGTTGCCCTCCACCCAGTGCCATGTCACAGATATATGGCCAAGAGTGATCATGAGTTTGAGTCCTATCTGTGCAGATCAAGTTCTGAAACCAAATTGTAGTTGTGTAGCTCTAATCCCAGAGAAAAGAGAACAATGGTTCATACTAAAATGGAACTGGCAGCACAGTAGCTGTGCATTGTAGAATCAGCCAGAGGATCAATAATGGCAATCAAATAACAATCTGCTGAAACTCTGTACACTGAACAAAGTGACAGACCCAAATGAATGTCAGAAACTTGCAAAAATAGATCTACAAAGATCATACAACTTTGGAGGAACTGAAATCTTGTAGTCAGAGTGGCGAAAGGATCAGAATGACATGACAATGGAAACTAAAGTGTGACATGACTCTCCAAAAGTGTATAGAGCCCAGAACTAACAAAAAACTCCAAAGTCAAATAGTAGGCTGGAAGAACTCAATATAGATCTAATTGTGACAGGGAAGTTAAAGACACAAATACAAAAGAATGAATCAAAAAAAGCACAAATTACAACACAAGTCCAACAAGACTTGCTTAAAGAGTTAAATAAGGAGCTAAAAATAATTTTAAAAATAAAATGAGAACAATAGTAAAAATAGGAAAAGAGGCAAGAGAAGGGCAAAAAATATCAAAAGAGTTTGGGCATGGAAGATATGAAAACAACTTGGGAAAAGAGGTACAAAGACTAATTGAAAAAAAAATCCTTGAAACTGAATAGTGGTTAAATGGAAGTTAATAAGTCTATCGTACAACAGGAAATAATAAAATCAAAAGGTAGAAAAATAGGAGAAAAGTTAAATATCTCAAAGGAAAAACAATTGACCTGAAAAATAAATGAAGGACAGATAATTGAAGAATTACTGAATTATCTGAAATTCCTAAATGCTTAAATATCATGTTTTTAAGTCATAAAATAAAATTATTCAAATGTTAGAACTAGAGTCAAAGTAGAAATTTTAAAAGTTCACCAGTCATCTCCTGAAAGAGCTGCCAAAATGAAAACTCCCAGAGATAATATATCTAAAATTAAGATCTCCCAGGTTGGGGGCAGTTAGGTGGCACAGTAGATAGAGCACCAGCCCTGAAGTCAGGAGAACCTGAGTTCAAATCCTACCTCAGACAGTTAATACTTCCTAGCTGTGCGACCCTGGACAAGTCACTTAACCCCAACTGCCTCAGCAAAAAAAGAAAGAAAGAAAGAAAGAAAAATCTCCCAGGTTAAGAGAGAAATAATTCAATTAGCCAGAAAGAAATAATCTAAGTATCAAAAAGTCACAATCAGAATAAAATAAGATTTAGAAATCACCAGTATAATGGAAATGAGAGCTTTGAACATGCTTTATAAATCCAAGAATATTCTATCCAGAAAAATTGAGTATAATGTTATAGTGGAAAAATGGCTTTGTAATGAAATAGAAAACTTCTAAGCATTCGTGATGAAATTGGCACATTCACAAAAACTGATCATGTATCAGGGCATAAAAACCTCATAAATAAATGCAGAAAAGTAGAAATCTTAAGTATATTTTACTAATTATAATGTAATAAAAATTGCACTCAGTAAAAGACCTTTGAAGCGAAGATTTACAATTAATTGGACACTAAGCTTAATTCTAAAGAATTGGGGGGCCAAATAACAAATTATAGAAACAAACCAAAATTTCATTAAGGATAATGACAACAATAAGGTAATATAACAAAATCTGTGGGATTCAGCCAAAGTAGTAATTAAGGGAAAATGTTTATCTCTATACTCTTTCATCAATTAAAAAAACAAGCAGATCAACAAATTGAGTATGCAACTAAAAAATAGAAAAACAAATTATAAAGTTCTGGTTAAGTACCAAAATAGAAATTCTGAGAATGAATTTAATAAAGTGTAATGTTTTAAAAAACATTGAATTAGTAAATAAAACTAAATTTAAAAACAATAAAACAGATGAATTATTAGCTAATTTGATTCTTTTAAATAAAGAAGAAAACCAAATTGCCATTTTAAAAATGAAAAAAGATGAAATCACAATTAGGGAAGAAAAAATAAAAGCAATTATTAGAAACTATTTTCTCAGACTATATGTCAATGAATCTCACAATCTAAATGAAAGATGAATATTTTTAAGAGAAAAAAATGAACAAGTCAGAAAAAATGCCCAAAGAGAGAGAAAAAAAAATCTCCAAGATGAAATGAATTTAAAAGTGAATTCTATCAAACTTATTTTTGACAAGGCCCATGATTTATACTATAGAATTTACTATAATGATATTATAAGCAAATATCTAAAACCCACCCCTTTTAAATTTCCTTGTTCTGTTTAAGGCACCATAATTGCATTGTATTCTGGCTACTATAGTTTAAGAAGGATATTCCTAAACTGGACAAAGGAAGGGTAGCTAAAATGATGAAAGGGCTTGGTTTCATGAGTTATGAAAGCTTTAAGGTAATGGACATATTTAGCCTGGAGAGGAGAATGTAATGGACTGAAGCTCAAGTTGATGCACTGAGATCCCAACTGTGAGGCTAAATAGTAATTGGACCATACTCTATTAATATATATGCTTAGAGAAAAGAATGGCCCCCACCCACTCTTTGTACAAGTCCTGATGTGTTGTATAGGAAATGACAATTTTGGTGGGTGGAGGCAGGGGGCAGAGAGAGAGGCTGCCAGCTGGCATCTTGTTGCAGCTGCTCATATTGCTATCCCGATCCTTCTTCACTTCCACAAAGAATAAAGATTGAAGATTTTTCCCTAACCTGAATTCCTGACTCCGGCTGATTTTAAATACGCGGTCATTACAGGAGAAGACCAAAGGCAACATGATGGCTTTATTTAGGGATCTGAAAGGTTCTCATGGAGGAATGATTAATTTTGTTCTGCATGACCCAGAATGAAGAACAAGGAGCAATAAATGGTGAAGGTGCAAAAAGGCCAACTAAAGCTTAATATCAGGGTGAAGTTCTTTTAAATAAGAGCTATCAAACATTGGAATGTTTCAACAGAGATAACCTCTCTCGTCAGAATATCTTGATATAAAGAGTAAGATATTAACCTTTACCTAATTAGATTATAATTTTCCCAGCAGTTTTTATTGAATATTGAGTTATTGCCCCTAATGGAAAAGTTGCCAAACTTTGCCATTTCTGTTTTCATATCATATTACATCTAAATCTTTCCCTCTACTCACATTGATTCAGGTCCTCATCACTTCTAAATAGATTATGACAACATCCTTCTAATTGTTCTTCTAGCTTCAAGCTTCTCTCCAATGCAGTTTATTTTTCACCCTGTTGCCAAGATCATTTTCTTTTAAGTGCATTTCAGGCTATATCATTCCCCTACTCAATGAACTTCAGTGACTTTTTACTTCTTCTAGTTTTAATATATATATATATATATATATATATATATATATATATATATACACACACATATATATATACACACATATATATATGTATGTATGTATGTATATATATACACATATATATATGTATGTATGTATGTATATATATGTATATATATATATATATATATATATATATATATATATAAATTGACCTTGTAAATCTGTGTACAAACTGCATCCAATCTTTGCAACCTCATGATATGCTGTTCCCAAATCTTCATTTTAATATCCAGCTAACTGGACTTCTCTGATTTTTACACATGGTTCTACATTTCTCATCTTTGTACTTTTGTACCTGCCATCTTCCATGCCTAATATGGCTTTCTTCCCTACTTGTACCCCATAAAAATTACTCTCTTCCATCAAAATATAGCTCAAACACTATATCCTATATGAAACTTTTCTAGACTTCTTCAAATGTTAGGGTTCTGTCTCCCTAACTACCTTATATTTATTTTTATTTATTCTCTTTATATTTATTGTGTATATTTATGTAACAGCATATTCCAAGGTTTCCCATATTTCCTTTTAGATTGCCCTTGGATGACTATCATATCCATTCTCATCATGAATCCTTTGGTAATCTGTTATGGACCAGAACTCTGTACTTAAAACAAGGATTCTTACAAGGTGCTAACTCAGTGGATAATACAATGGTTATCGTGTTTAGCATAGTGATTAATAGTTCTCTAATTCAGTATATGTATTTAACACTTAATATAGTTCTACAAGATTCACACCTATGATGATGTAATTATAATAGAGTATATAACAGTCGACAGAGACTGAGAGAGAGATTCATCGCCTTTGTGATGGCTAGAGGCTGAAGCACAAGCCAGATTCATTCATTTCATCTCACACCACTGTGGTGGCTGGCCTCGTGCACTTCCCCCACTGAGACCAAGGTTGGTCTGAAAGGCTCTCCAAAAAGCTGGTGGGGGGCTGAAGAAGGGAGCAGGCAAGGAAACTAGATTGTGAAGGAAATAATAAAGGATTTTGACTTTAACACCTGGCTATTCTTGTGGTGATAACTCTACTGAAACAAAGGCTGCTCCAAGACCTCCAGAAAACCAACAAGAACACCATGGTAATCAAGAGTATGTTTACATATTTTCTTATTTAATTAGAAATTACAGCACCTTTACATTAATTAGTTCAGAATCCCTACTCCAACTTATTAAATATTTCTAATTTGATAAATCAGAGAAACTTCTTTTCCTGTAAGAAATTTTTTTTATATTCTCTACATATTGAAAGCTCTAATTTCCTAAGATTAAACACAGTTAGCTGCTGACTATATAATTCACTAATATATATATATATACAATAAAACACCAAAATCAAATATTTTTAATATTTTAGCAATGAAAAAGAATGTGACCAACGGCATATCAAACTATCACTATAACAGAGTGAATTCTTTTTTAAAAAATGACAATTCAATTCACTAAAAATATTAAGTAAGATGTTCCCAAGTAGTTTTTTTAATCATCTTCAAAAAATAGAAATAAAAATAATTCCATCAATAAAGGTCTCTCCATCTCTTTTCTCTGTCCTTTCCAGTTTTTGTCATTATATTTCTATTAACTCTCAGAATATAGTTGAGTGCCTTTACTCAAATACCACATTCTATAGGAGGCCTTTCATGGATCATTCCTTTCTCCCCAAATATTAGTGCCTTCTCTTTGAGATTACCTCCCATCTTCATTCTCTATAGCTTGATTTTACAGAGCTGTTTACATGTCATCTCTCCCATTAGATTATAAGCTCATTATGGACAGGAGCTATTTTTTACCTTTCTTTGTTATCCCAGTTTATAGTGCCTAGAACATAATAAGTATTGAATAAATGTTTGGTGATTGATCAATCAACCAGAGATCTTGTGGTTCAGGTTAGGTTTCTGAAATCATGATTTCTCTTTCAGACAATGTTGACTTAGATACACACTTAGAATTGTATATCTCTGGCTCTATGGTTTTGTAATTCTATGAGAGATAATGGAATGGACAAAACATCCTCCAAGACCCCCCTGATATCCTATAACTTTTAAGAAAATTGAAGATCCAGGGCCTTTTGTAAATTCTTAATTTCTTCCCATTCAATTTAGTATTCTGTAGAAAACAATAATTAAAGTGTTTGTTTTATGATGCGCTACATCAAATCTGGAGTCCTATACTCCTTCTACCAAAGAGCTTATGTAAATTGTTCAAATATTAGAACAAGAAGAGGGAAAGTTGGACAGTAGATAGAAAATTAAACTAGTTAACTTCTGAAGTCTCTTACAAGGCTCAACTTATACCATTAGTTTTCCAGAAATAGCAGGTAAATTTTATTCCCTTTCTTGCTCTTTCAAAAATTGAAGGTGGTGACAAAGGAGAGAGCTCATACAGGTTAATGGCTATAGAGAATAGAACTTATAACTAAGAGTTTATTAAATACTCAGTCACAAAGAATATCAAGTAAGAACAGAGCAGAATCAAAGAATTATGACTTTTAAAAACTGAATGAGACCTGAAGCATCCTAGGATTTCATACTGTAGCATTTTAGAATGTTGAAAGTGGAAATGAATAGCCTTATAGACCAGTCTGTGAAAAAGTCTGATTTTTTTATAGATAAAGAAGAAACCCCAAGAAAGAAGAAGATTTTTCTAAGATCATCCCATGGATTGGAAAGACCAGAATCACATCTGGAGAAAAAAAATAACATTTCTGTAGTGAACAATATTTCATGAGAAAAAGCATTCAAATCATAGGATAAAATCTTACCTCAAAGAGTTACTAAGGAGAATTTAAATGTTTCCTAGACCTTCAGTAGCTTCCCAACCATAACTGTGGAAATCTCTTAAGTAGGCAATGAGTTAATTTTTAAATGCTCAAAATGCTCAAAAAAACCTGCATTTTTACAATACTCTAAATAGAATTCCACTAGCTACTTTAGTCACTCTACCTGTATCCATAAAGAATAATCACAAAGTCAATTGGGCTTTCTAAAAATTAATACATGTAGATAAAATGCACTGCACATTAGCTTGCAAATAAGATCCTACCTTAGCACTTTCTAATCAGAGATTCCCACAAACTCCCAATTAGGGAATTATTAACATAAGACTGAGTGAACATTTGTTTTTTTATTTTCTGATTTTCAAAGCCCATCTCTTCTACACCAGCAAGGAAAATTAACTCATTGATAACTTGAGCCAACTCAAATTGACTCTACTGATGGGCTAGAAAAACCAATAATGAAACAATAATGAAGAATAGCAGCCTCCCACAAAGTATCACCACAAAACTGAAGAGAACCTACATATTCCCATCATACAGGTCTACCATTTCATCCAAAAGCCTATAAATTATGAATGATCTACACTTAAGAAAAATTAAATTGATGTTCCACACACAGAAATCCCTCATCTCTATACAAATATTTATACTGGCTATACTTCATACTTGAAATGTATTTCTTCCTCATATTCTCCTTTTAGAATATCTGATATCCTTCAAGGTTCAGCTCAAGTAATACATATGTGAACTCTTTCTTAATCCATCAAGCTTCTAAAATTTCCCCAAAATTATCTTATTATATATAGATGTAGATATAGATATATAAGTTGTATATACTTAAGTATGTTCATGTTGATCCTTCATGAACATGTAAGCTGCAAGGACTGTTTGACTTTTATCTTTATATTTTCAGTGCCTAGCACATGGAATATGCTTTCTTTCTTTCTTTTTTCTTTCTATTGTTCGTTCTTCCTTCCTTCTTTCCTTTCTTTCTTTTTTTTTTAATTTTTTTATTTAATAATTACATTATATTGACACTCGTTTCTGTTCCGATTTTTTTCCCCCTCTCTCCCTCCACCCCCTCCCCTAGATGGCAAGCAGTCCTTTATATGTTGGATATGTTGCAGTATATCCTAGATACAATATATGTTTGCAGAACCGAACAGTTCTCTTGTTACGTAGGGAGAATTGGATTCAGAAGGTATAAATAATCCGGGAAGAAAAACAAAAATGCAGATAGTTTACATTCGTTTCCCAGTGTTCTTTCTTTGGGTGTAGCTGCTTTTGTCCGTCATTTATCAATTGAGACTCAGGTCTCTTTGTCAAAGAAATCCACTTCCATCAAAATATGTCCTCATACAATATCGTTGTTGAAGTGTATAATGATCTCCTGGTTCTGCTCATTTCACTTAGCATCAGTTCATGTAAGTCTCGCCAGTCCTCTCTGTATTCATCCTGCTGGTCATTTCTTACAGAACAATAATATTCCATAACATTCATATACCACAATTTACCCAGCCATTCTCCAATTGATGGGCATCCATTCATTTTCCAGTTTCTAGCCACTACAAACAGGGCTGCTACAAACATTTTGGCACATACAGGTCCCTTTCCCTTCTTTAGTATTTCTTTGGGATATAAGCCCAATAGAAACACTGCTGGATCAAAGGGTATGCACAATTTGATAATTTTTTGGGCATAATTCCAGATTGCTCTCCAGAATGGTTGGATTCGTTCACAACTCCACCAACAATGCATTAGTGTCCCAGTTTTCCCGCATCCCCTCCAACATTCATCATTATTTTTTCCTGTCATCTTAGCTCTTTCTTTTTGTTTAATTCATCATTGTGTCAATTTTATTTTTTTAATTTTTTGGTTACTAGTATTTTTATACCCAAGTCATTTCCCCTGAACAATACTCTTCCCTACTGAATCTTCCCCTATAATAAAGAACACCAGGGCAAAATCAACAAACAACAATTATTTCTGACAATGTATGCCATATTTTCCATCTCCTAACTGTTGACTTGAGAGGAATAATATTTGTATTATCATCAGTTTTCTAGTACTGATATTGATCATAATTAACCATCATAATTAACCATTCTTCACACTTGGTAAGTCACAATGATATTCATTGTATTGATATACCACAATTTGTTTATCCATTGATGTGTAAATTGGTCCTGTCCCCACCCAAATATTTATTGCCATAGAAACAAAGAATTTGTCTAGAGCCAGATAGACTACCAAAGTTCCTAAGGTTTTATGGTCTTGACCTTGAACAAAATTCAAGGAAGAAGCTAAAAAGACAGCTACAAAGGAAATGCTATTGGGAGCAGGAAGACTGACAAAATGTCATGATATACTGTATCTGGGTCTCTAAAATGTATCATAGGAGCACAAAGAAGAGTGATGGTAAAAAATGGTAAAGAGTAGACATTAGTGAATTAGGAGCTGAGCACAAGTGTGGACCTGAATTCTGACCAAGCAAAAACTAGAGAAAAAAATTAGATAATGGCCTGAATCAGATCTTAGGACCAATAACAAATACCAGCCCAGGTACCAATACCTGTATTTCCCATCTCCCATCTGTCCATAAAGAATCCATTCTTTTCCCACTGTTTGCTAGTCAGTCCTTTAACTCAGTACCCCTCCCTTTTTGGCTACTGGACCAAATGTTGTTACTAGTCAGTTTTAGTTCCCCCAATTCTATTTTTGTAACATATTCTCTGAGTTTCATCTTTCACTCAATCTTACCTTTCCACTTCTCCTCTCTCTTCATCAAGGATGGCCTAATCCATAGTTAAAATTTCTGGGGCTAAGAGTTTTTGCTTTCTTCCTAGCCAAGACTGAAAGGCTATTGGAAAGATTATTCAGCCCATGAGAATTAGAGAAATTGGAAAAAGAAGAGAGACAGAGATGGCTTGTGTGCAATAATACTGAATAATCAAGAAAACTTTGTCATTTTGGAACAGTGGACTAAGTGCAAAGATTGGTGCTCTGGACTTGGACTTCTACTCTATAATAAAGGAAGCTTGACTATGTTTGCTAGGAACCTGGAAAAGATCTGCAAAGTTTATTTCTTCAACTCCCTCCTCCCTTTCACCCAACTGTCTGCTATATCATATAAACCTTTAGAATCTACTCTCTGTTTATATTTTATCTTCCTTTTTATCTCAATTGTCTTGTCACATAAACATATGTGGTCATTTTCAGAGGTGTGCATTTCATTTTGTATAATTTTTAAAATATAAAGTAGCATAAGCTCATGGAGATGTAATTCCTCAGAGTACAAATCCCAAAGCCTTCTTTTTCCAGCATGGTACTTTTTTAAATCACCTGGAAAAGAAATTGAGCCAACCTTTAATTTAATTTAATTTTTACTAACAGTCCCATAGAGATCATGAAAAAAGGGTAGGTAATCTTAAAATGGTTTCTGATAGAATGTTTTCTTCCTAGATAGAGAATGTGTTATAATCTCTGGCCTTTTGTTAATATTTTATGCACTTTTTTCTACCTCTCCCCTGCTTCAGGAAGGAGAAAGAAAAGAAGAAAGGGAGAGAAGAGGAACAATCCCCACCCAGAGATAGCCTGGAAGATAGAGACAGGAAGGTCTATGAAATTTCTACTCTGCCTCTTTCTGACCGGAAAGAGCAGGAATGAGGGTACAGACTGGCTATTAGAGCAGCATCCTGGGATGACTAATATGAAAAGTTTCATGAATTTTTCCTTGAGGTCCCATAATATATTGGAAACAACACTGTTTTTTGGAATCAGAGAATTTGACTTTGAATCCCAAGTCTGCCACTTTGTAGACACTTTCTGATCTTGGACAGACCACCAAAATCTTCTGGGCTTTTATGATGGCATTGGAAACCATTGTCTTAGTCTCCAGTTCTGGATCTACTGCTTTTATAAGAAAGTTGAATACTGTCAACCCCTACCTGTTAATACTGGTTGTTAAATGAAGAGGGGATTGTGAGTGGGAAGGAAGTCTCAGCTTGGGGGGAACAGGAGGAGAGGGAATTGTGTTTATTTTCTTCTTTGGCTGAGATGGCAGCCAACCAGTTAGAGAGAATTTCAATTTAATAATGATGTGGTAAAGTTGGGTTTTTTTTAAATCCTAAATGAAGCCTAGATAAAAGAGTAAATTTAATCTGGCACTAACAAAAAAGAATAGCAAAGTAAGAAAAGTCTCACTGTGTAAAGCTAAAAATCCTGCTTTTAGCCTAAGGAAACCTTGGAATGGCTAGTTTCCTCTCCCAGGATCTAATATCTAAGACCTGGAAAATCTAAGGGGATCTTCCCTTAGAAAGGGGAAAGAAAGATACTTTGTACCACTTCTCAGAGCTCAAGAACTTCCATTGCAGATAATACAGACCAGCCAGGCCAAATATGGTGATTGGAAAAAAAGGTGTTTTGTCTTTGCTCACACCCATCCACTAGGTGGTTATGCACAGAATCACAGAATTTGAGAGTTGGAAGAGAACTCAGAAGCCATACAGTGCAGCTCATGTCCAAAAAGAATCACAACTCCAACAAAACAAGCAAGTGATCTAACATACACAGGGAAAGAAGTCCCTCTCTTAAAGAAGCCCAGTCCATTTGGATTTTTTTGTTTTGTTTTGTAATTGAATTCTAAATTTGTCTCTGTAGCATTCACCAACAGCTCCTGGAACTGTCCTCTAAGATCAAATATTCTGCAATTAATGGATACCCATCTGGTATATATGAAACCTGTCTTTCAGTCTTTGGATTCTTTAAGATATTCAGTTGGTAGTGGTATTATTCAGTCAAAGAATATAAATAGTTTTTTCTCTTGTGATTCCATTTTATTTCCCAGATTTGATTTACATACATACCAAAATGCCTCAGCATGCCTGTTTTCCCACAACACCTCTAACATTGAATATTTTTCTCTTTCATTGTCTTTTTTTTCACTTTGAGAAGTATAAAGTAAAACCACAGAACTGTATGTAGATGCATTTATCCCATTATTACTCATTTGAAATATTCTTTTGTAAAGTTATAAGTCTGCAGTCTATCTTTTGAAAACTATTCATAATCTTTGAATCCTATGTCAAATTGGAGAATAACTTTTAATATATGTATTATTTGGATATTTATGTATTTATATGTGTGTATTAATTTATATCAAAGGTAACCAATTCAAATATTTTTCCCCTCACTCAAGAATTTCTCTACTTAGCTACTTGTACTGATTTTGTTCATGTTTTAATGTCAAGAATTTCTCCCTCTCATAAAAGTGAAACATGGCTACTTCTGTTCTCAGTTAAAGTTTCTTCTTCTGCAAGAAATCTACTCTATTCTTTCTTAATCTTAGTGCCCTTCTTCTCCCACCAGACCCAATTTGTTCTGTATAGATTTTGTTTGTTCCTGTATATGTATTGTCACTCCCATTAGACTGTGGGCTCCTTTAGAGAAAGATCTATTTTTATCATATCCCCAGTGCTTAGCATGATGTCTAGAACATAATAGGCAGTTAAGTGTTAATAGACTGGATGGCTTCTGTTCTACTTTATTTTTTAAATTTTTTCCGATTTTATATTTAGCTCACATATCTATTTTGGAGTTAAGGTGACATATGTTCCAAGATTCTCAGTTAATCTTAATTTCTGCCAGAGGTTTTTCCCCCCATTTTGCCAATGGTTCTATTGGAATAGGGAGGAATTTATCTTATTTGTTGTATTAAACACTGGACTCCCTTCTTCAATTGCTTCTGAATTTGGATTTTCTAGATATTTCTATATAAATTTCTCTTAAACTAGAACTTGAATTTTTAAAAAGTTTATTGACAAAACCAAACCTTGAAAAATACCATTATCACAATGGGACAATAACATGTGCTAGAAGCATCTTTAGAGACAATCAAAATCCTTTCTTTCCTCCCTTCCCCACAAAGAGAGAATCACAAATTTTCACAGTTGAAAAGAACTCTAGTTCAAATTCTCAGCTGAACAAAAATCCCATCCACAACTTGCAAAAAAAAAATGGGCATGCATCCTTTGCCTGAAAATTGCTACATAGAAGCCCATGGTGCCCCAAACCATCCCATTTTATTTTGTATCACTCTGTTAGGAATATTTTCCCTTGCACAAAGTTTAAAATTCAGTAACAATGTACCCTCTGGGACCAAGCAGAAAAGTCTTTCTTTTTCCCCATTAAGATTTTACCTATGAATTCATTTATATAACAGAACTCCCTAGTGAAGAAATTCTCTCAACTGGTACAGATCTCTGAAACTTAGAGAGATTAAATTACTTGCTCAAGGTCACAGAGATAGTATTTCTCAAAGGAAGCACTGGAACCCAAGTTTTCCTGGTTTTAAGAAAACTCTTGCCTTTTTAATAATATTCTATTTTCACCCAATTAAATTAAAATATTTTTTTAACATTTGTTGTGGTTGTCTTTAAATTTTGAGATACAAAGTCTATGCTTCCTTTCCTCCTTCTTTTTCCCTCCCCCTTCACTGAGATGGTAAGCAATTTCATGTAGGTTATATATGTACAATTATGCAAAACATTTTCATATTTGTTATTTTGTACAAGAAGATTCAAACAAAAAAGAGAATGAAAGAAAGTGAAAAAGTAAAAAACATGCTTCAATAAAAACACCATGAGACCTTTCAATTACAAAATAACTTTAATGAAGGCACTAGCAATAGAGTTTTGGGGACTCTCATTTAGGAAAGATATCATTTAGAAGTTGACTGGACCTTGAAGAAAGGAATTCTGTGAGGAAGAAAAGAGGTAGTATTTTCTGTGCATGATGGAAAAAGTGTGAAGGGGATGAAAGGAAGAGGAGAAGAAGGAAGAGGAGGAAAAGGAGGAAGAGGGAAAAGAGGAGGAGGAGGAAAAAGAAAAGGAAAGACAAAGAGAAACAGAAAAATACAGATATTTATTAAGCACTTATTACATGTATAACATGCACTATTGTAATTTATAAAAATCATTTCATTTGATCCTCACAACAACACTGGGTAGTAAAAGCTATTATTATTCTCATTTTACAGTTAAGGAAACAGAGGCAGACAGCTGAAAAGTGATTTTGCAAGGATCATACAGCTAGTAAGTATCTGAGACCATATATGAACCCATCTTTTTGACTTCAGGTCCAGCATTCTATCCACCAGGCCATTTACCTATCTTTAAATCTCATGGAGATGGGACATGGGATGTTGTATATAAGGAGAAGCAAGGAGGCTAGTTTGACTGGAACATAGAATACACAAAGAAGAGCAGTGCACAATAAGTCTAAAAAGGTTGGACATAGCTAAATTGTGAAGGGCTTCAAATGCCAGAAGAACTTGTATTTTAATCTTAAAATGACAGGGAGTCACAGAATTCTGCAATATTTTTTGATTTCTAACTTTGAACAGCAATAAAAGCCATTAAGCTTGTCAATGATTACATTTAAATTATTGAAAAATGCTAAATGCCATAACCCTACTTCAGTCACTCCAAAACCTGATCAGATTTCTTTATTTATCCATTGTTCTTTATTGTTTTTTATATCACTTGAGTCAGAGAGGAAGAGGGAGGCCTTCCAGCATGGAAGATGTGACTTCTCCCTCTATAGCCCTTCAAAGTCTTGAAGATGGCCTTCAGGTCTTCTCTAGTCTTCTCCACAGAAACATTCCCAATCCCTTCAATCAATCATGATATCAACTGTTTCCAAGTCTTCTAGTAATTCTCATCCCTCTCATTTTCACCTCTGGATACCTTCTCGCTTGTCAATCAATGCCTTTTGTATGATTCAGTGTCCAGAACTGAGGATAGGATCCCAGATATGTTCCATCCAGTGCAGAGAATGAGAACAGAAACTCTCTCTCATCCTTCTTCTGGACTCTCACTTTTAATGCAATCAGATTAAGATCACAATGGCACTGGAAGTTATCATGCCACATTGCCAAATCATAACAATTTTGTTGCAAATCTCACTCCTTTAGCACAAACTACTGTCTGGTCCTGTCTTTCCTAGTTTCTGTCACATTTATGCCTATTAAATTCATCCTAATTAGATTTATTCCATCAAGTTATACTGTCAAGATCCTTGTAGAACCTATTTTGCCATCCATGTGTTAGCTATCCCTTCCAGGTGCATGTAATCCACAAACTTTCTAAGGGTGCAATGTATTCCTTTGTTTTAGTCATTTATAAAAATGTCAAATAAAACAAATCCAAGAATATGTATCTGGAATGTTCCACTAGAGAACTTTGTTCAAATAAACATTAGCCTATTAATAGCTATCTCAGCCTGGTTATTCAATCACTCCAAACCCATCTGACTTTTAGCCAGGAAGCAGTATTTTTCCCTTTTATCCATAGACATGGACAATGGGCAAAAGCACCATAGAAAATAAACTTAATTGCACTGGGAAAATTGTACAATTCTTTCACTGCTTCAGAGATTCCCCCTGAAACAAAACAAACCCAAAACTCATTACTAAGAATAATTTGTTCAATTATAATATATTTCAGTTCTTCTGATTTTGTATAATTTCATTTAAACTTCCCAGTTCTCTCCTCTAAAATTTCTAGGTGATAAACATTTGCTTTTTGGTAGCATATCAGAGAATTTTGGATGGGGATTTAGACAAAATACCAAAAGAATGAAAGATCTAAGGCCTCTTCTTTTCAGATCACTGCATTCAAGACATTGAAAAACCCAATACCGCCAGAGTGAAATTCCCTATTGCACTTTTCACATATTTAAAGTTCATGGTATAGAAAATATTTTCTTTTTTTTTATATGTCACTTTTATTATTATTAACAATACATCCATAGTGTCCTTTAAGTATTGAAAAGTGATTTCATCACATCTGAGGAATAGTATTTACTATTTTAAAATATTTTATAATTTCAAACTTTTTACAAAAAGCCTTATCAACCAATAACCACAAAACTAGAGTGGTACAATTGTAGAGTTGTGAGATTCAGTAGAATGTAAACTATTTGAGGTAACACCCATTTAATTCTATCTTTTTATCTCTAGAGTACCTGTGGATTACAAATAGCAGGTGCTAAAAAAAATTTTGTTCAGTTGAGTTGTATATGTAAAGTCTGCCCTAGTTCTTTCCAGCAAATTTTCTAATGTTCATTAATTTCCTCACTATGTACATTCTTTTAGTAATTTTCATAGTTTCTCTTCCAAAAACACACTGTTATATTGCTCACATCCAATTTCCCTTTGATCTATACAGAAAAATATTCAATGGTATCTTTTTGATCCTGATTTTGCATTCTTCTTTTAGGATATAGGCACCTAAAGAACAAGGATTCAGTGAGTAGCTTGTCAAGTTTTCTTTATAAACAATCACACCTTGAAAATCAACATATGCTACAAGTCAGCATTTGATGTTATTCCATTGATTGTCTAGATTTAAGAAAGTGATGAAAAAAAGGTTACTAATACAGATTAAACATACTAACCAGCCACCAGCTCTATGAAGTAACAAATAGAATCCTAAATTTGAAGTCTGAGGATATGAAGATGCTGCCACTAAGTAGTTGTATGACATTGGGCTCATCATTTCATGTTTCTGAGTCTTGGTTTCTTTATCTAAGATTCAGAATCCATCCAAGTATTTGACAAAGTATTTCATACTTTCCTGCCTAGATTAAATATAGTGTTTGTGAGTAAATATTTAACAACCAATTCTCCAACAACACACAGCACAATTTTAAATTGAATCTGCATTAACTTTTTCTCCATTACTAAAGTCTAACCAATCAAGAAAAATTAAATTAAACCCTGATTTATAGCTTTTGTCAATTTCTAAAGTTCAAATGTTCATACTGAAAATTTAACAAATGGTTCTCAAAAACCCATAAGTTAACTCCAACAGACTCCTGATTTAATGAAAATAAAAGTGATAAATGTAGAAATCGTTTCATGAACAAATCTAAAGAATCCTAACTGGCATCAGTTTATTTCCCAAATATAATCAGAAGTAAAATTAGAGTTGGTATCAATTTAAAAAGTGCAATGTGCCTTTTCCTGTGCTATTATTTTGTATCAAGGAATTATCAAATTTTCAAAGTACATGGAGCATGGAAAAGAGGTAGAAACCAATACTGGTTAGTATATTGGATAACAGACCCCAATGTCAAAATGACCTCAGTAGGGCAGAGTGCTGGATTTGACCAAATAACATCAAGTATCATAGAGATACATGTAAATTAGTTCTAAGCTTGGGTTCAAAGTTAAGAACTTTAAAAACAAAGGATATAGGAGACGTGGACAGTAACAAGATCTAAGAATAAGATCTAAGAGTGTTAATGGATTCTAAGTTCAATAGTGGTCAATAGTGGGACATGGCATATAGAAAAACTAATGGCTCATTAAGAAAAGCAAATGTTGAGAACAAGGAAGAAGAGAGTTTTACTGTCAATACCTTGATCAGACCACACCTGATGTACTCTCATAGATAATAGTTGATACCTTCTAGTTATTGAATGGGAAGGTGCTAGTAAAATAGTCCATCCCATTCTCTATTCTTTTAAATCCAGCACTTATAAAGTACTTTAAGGTTTGAAAAGTACTTTACAAGTATTATCTCATTTAATCTTCACAACTCTGAGAAGTGGGAACTATTATTTTTTTTTCATTTTACAAAAAAAAAGTTGTTGAGCAAATAGCAGAGTTACCCAGATATATGAAGCTAGTATTTGAGACCATATTTGTCTCAGCCATTTAGCAAGCCCAGAACAAAATGTTCCACAAAATGAATGATTTTCCATTCTTAAATGGATCAGGATCTTTTTGATAGAATGACACATCCCAAGGATTCATGAGGATTGGACCAAGAGAGAAAATTTCTTTCACTTAATGGGTTCAATGTCACCTCAACCCAAAGTGTATTCTTGGAAGAGCTTCTAAAATGAATAGGCATTGTTTTGCTCTTGTAGGGGAAGAGATGAAGAGTCATCATGGTTAAAATAATATAATCTGGTTTGACTGGAAATAATTGGCAGACTACCTGAAGTTTGGCTCCTAAACTCACTTCTCATTTTCTTTCCTTATAGTTATTTTGTGTTGTACCTGCAACATTTTTGTTCATTTCTGATAGCAATTTAGGAGTTTGAGAGCCCCATTTTCAATGATCAACACATTCTTCTTTTTCTTTGCCCTTCCTTAATTATTGAACATAAAAGTGATTGGTCATCTAGCCACTATTCCAGTCTTTTAAAAACCCTTTTTCTACAATGAAACAGCCTTATATCTTTGATTCTCCCCACTTCCTTTTGTTGAACAAAGAAGTGAAGATTTCCTTATACTTTGCTTTTTTATTTCTTGTCTCTCAGGTTCATCAGAGCATCAGGAGTCTTGATCTTGTTTCCCTCTTGGTCATCCACATATTTCCCTAGTAGCAGATGCTAGGGAAAGATTTGGATCCATAAATAATTGTGGCCCTTGCAAATTTGGGGTTATTGTTACAGGTTACTCTTCATTGTACCACTATTTTGTGGTGAATTACTCAGCTAAGCATTTCTGTGATATGTGAACTGATGAATAAATAAATGAATATGTAATAATATAGTATTTTTAAGATTTTTTTTTCTGTTAAGTTTCCTTAAAGTATATTACAAATTAGTGAAAGGAAAAAAAAGGCAATTTTAAACAATTATTATTTGCAAAGTATTGTACCAATCATTGGGAATACAAATACAAGCAAGCAAGACAAACTCCTAATCTCAAGGAGTTTGTATTCTAATATAGAAAAAGGAATACACAAGAGGAGTCAAGGTGAGGAATGTTTCAGATAGTAAAGTCAGAGGAATGATAGAGCAATAAGGAAATTGTTGAACACAGCCTATCTAGGAATAACAAGATTGATTTCATTACTGTTCTCAGAAACAGCATTTGAAGGGTTATGGAAGAGACAGTAAGAGACATGAAGATGGTTAGGAAAGAACATAGCAAGCCTGGGTCTGGGAACATGTCAAAAGCTCAGCAATCAGAGTCTAGTATCCACTGAGTAAGAGACTACTTTTTATGAGAGGAGGAGGAAGAGAGAATAAAGTACAGACATCATGCCATGGAAATAGTTGAAAGTGGCATGGTAGAGAGTAGGGGATCATGTGTTGATTTTGTTTTTGTTAAGTCAATTGAGTCTTTTTAATTGTGGCTGACTCTTTGTGATCCCATTTCGGCTTTTCTTTGCAAAAATATTGAAGTAGTTTGCCATTCCCTTCTCCACTTCATTTTACAGAGAAGAAACTGAAGCAAACAGGGTTAAGTAATTTTCTCAAAGTCACATTGCTAGTAGATGTCTGAGGCTGAATTTGGAATCCATTTTTTCTTGATTCCAGGACAAGCACTATATGCATTGTGCCATCTAACTCCCATGTATTGATAGACGTTATTAAACATATCTCCCTAGAGAAAAAATTTGTGTAGTTATTCTCTGGTATTCACAAAGATCAAGGCCTAAAGATCTCATATTTGGGGGTACAAAGTACCCAATAGCTCATAGAAGTAGAGGAGTTCTCTTCCAATAGCCATAGTAACAGCAGCATATTTTAGAAAAGACATAAATGAAATTTTGGTGGTTTTTTTTTTCATATGCTCAATGTTTAGTACTGCATGACATTAAGACTAATGATTAATAAATGCTTGGTTGAATTGGACTGAATTCAGGTGATCCAGGAGAGTGACAGAAATAGAGAAAAAACAATATAAGAATTAGTTGAAGGAAAGAAGGCTATTTTAGCCTGGAGGATAGAAAACTTATAGGAGACAAGATAGCTCTCTTTAAATATTTGTTAGACTGGCAGTGCCAATTTGGTGGAAAGAAGCTAGGAAATTGCCTGAACTCTCCCCAGTTTCCTTCAGAAACAACATTAAATCAAGCCTCTAAAAACAATTCTGGAGTGACAAAATCCACAAAAATAAACAGTGAAACAATTTTCCTGCCCAAGATAGCATAGAGGAATTTCAGGAAAAGTCTGTCTTGTATAAAAGGGGGGACCCAGCACTTACATTGTCCAAGCAAGCCAGTTGGAGGCTCAGATCAACACAGATCAACAACTGAAGTTCTGCCATTTTGGTTCAGCAGGCCATTGGCACAGAAGACTAGCTGTGAGGCCTCTGGCCCAAGTACAGTAGGCAAACTGCCAGGCTGGAACCCACAATACAACAGAAACAACTAGACTAAGCTATATCAACACATTAGCCATGCCACCAATTCTAAAGGGACTTGGCACAGATAATCAGTGACCAGACCCACTGGTCCCCAGTGCAAGAAGCTTGGGCCAGTGCCCCAGTACCTCAGAAACATAGTTCAACTTTTTTTAAGATGAGCAAAAAACAAACAAACAAAGAAAAAAAAAGAACTCTGACAATAGAAAGCTACTATGGTAACAGGAAGATCAAAACACAAACCTAGAAGACAATAGCAATGTCAAAATGCCTACATATAACCCTACAAAGGGGAATATGAATTGGTCTTAAGCCCAAAAAGTCCTCTTAAACGAATTCAAAAATGATTTTTAAAATCAAATAAAAATGAGGAGAAAAATCAGATAACAATGAAAGTTATGCAAGAGAATTATGAAAATGCAGTCAATATCTTGGAAAAGGAAACAAAATAATTAGCTTTAAAAAACTCCTTAAAAACAGAATTTTGATTTTTAGGTAGTCCACTGATTCTGATATTGTCTGTCCTAGATCTATTTTCCAAGTCTGTTGTTTTTCCATGAGATATCTTACACTTTTTTCAATCTTTTGAATTTCTTTGACTGATTCTTAATGTCTCCTAGAATCATTAGCTTTCACTTGCTGAACTGGCAAGTAAGGTGTTCTACTCAATTATATTTTCTACTTTCTTTTCTATTTAGCCAACTGCTTTTTAAGGAGTTGTTTTTTTCCAGTAATTTTTGTATCTTCTTTTCAATTTGGACAATTCTATTCTTTAAGAAATTTTCTAAGCTACTGACTATTTTTTCATGATTCTCTTATATCACTCTCATTTCCTTTCTGAATCTTTCTTCTACCTCTGTTATATAATTTTAAGCTTCTTTTCATACTCTTCTATGAGTTTTTCTGGGCTTAAAACAATTTCCAATTTATCTTTGGAGGGTTTTTTTTAATCTTTGTCCTTTTCTGAGTTTATGTCTTAGTCTTTCCTGCCACCATAATAATTTCCTATGATCAGATTCTTTTTTTTTTGTTTTCTGCTCTTCTCCCTTTCCCTTTCTTCCTTCTTTCCTTTTTCCCTTCATGCCTTCCTTGTTCTCCCTCACATTTGATTAACATAGTATACAACCAAGGTGCTAGATTTAGTATCAGAAACTTGTCATGCTTTCATTAAAAAAAGAAACCTGTAATGAATAACACCTTCACCATTTAACATGTTAAAGATTTTCAAAAAATGAAGCACTGAATTATATGAGATATTTTCTCACTATCTTTGGAATATACCTTCTATTCAGTGAATATAGGGAAATACATTTATAGGTCGTGCTGGAATATTAATTTTTACTTCCTTCTTATTGCTCCCCATCCCATAATTCTTGTCCTTTTCTGTGTTTATTATTTTCAACTTTTTCTGCCAGTTGTTTGTTTCTATATAATCATTTGCATGTTATCATCCCCTTTTGACTGAGATTCTTGAGGACAGAGCCTGTCTTTTGCGTACATTTATATTCCCAGCACTTTGCACAATGGTTGACACATAATTAATAAATATTTTGACTGACTTTTTGTAAACATGTAATTCATTGTTACAGAGATAAGATTAATTTTGAAAAAAATAAAAGAAACTTGTAAATGCAGCTATCAGTTCCATATATATATAAATCTCCACAGTTACCAGTTATCCATAATACATAGAAAACATTTTACACAAAGTGAAATTGCCAAATGTGATTAAATAGCTATCTTCCAAAATGAGAGCATCTGCCCAAAGAAATCATAAGGTATTTTCGGCTGCAAAAGCTTTAGAATGACACAGACATGTAATCTTATGATTTAACTAAGTGTACTGGTCCATGGTCTTTTAGTGAAAACCTTCTCAGAATCTAGATTCATCCTCTGCTCTCTGTTAACTGAAGAAGTGAGAATGAGACAGCTCTTTCTTTTTTTTTCTTTTCTTTCTTTGCTTCTTTCTTTCTCTTTTTCTTTTTCTTTCTCTCTCTCTCTCTTCCTTCCTTCCTTTCTTCTTATTATTTCTCTCTTTAATAATAATAATAAAGAGCTACATAGAGGAATAAAATCCTAGTTCTCAGAAGTAGTAGAATTGATTTTCTATTAAGTTCAATGCTATTGAATTTGGTCTCTTGATTCCTTTGATCTTTAAGGGAAGAAAACAATAGTCTTAGAGTTCAATTATCTGTTCATATTCCTATCATTTGGGAGTATTTTTTAATTTCACATGAGATACAGTCAACTGGAACTTCCCTGGCACATGCCCTCATGAAACTAGGATTTCACTGTTGTCCTACTTTCCCTTATATCTGTGCCAAATAAATTACCTCAATACCTAAATAGGCAGTTTCTATAAATTATTAAGGCTGTCCATTTCCAAACTTGGCTATGCTCATGACTGATACATCACACAAAGGAAATATCATGGAGCCAAGTAAAAAAAGCTGGACTGAGAGTAAAAAAACCAAAGTTGCAATCATCACTTTCTTATGAACTACTTGTGGGACTCAATTGTTATTTCATCTCTCTGGAGCTCAGTTTCCTCATTTTTTAAATAAACAGGTTTAATGAATGACCCATAAGAGTAATTTCAGCTTTGAATCTATGGTCCTGTGATGTATTACTGGAGTTATACTTGAAACTTTTCTATTTTGGCAGAACCTGACAACTTGTTTTCCATTGGTGTGTAAAGTATAGTGACACATCAGTAACTCAGTAAGATTTTATTAAGTATCTACAATGTCCAGGCACTATGCTGGGAAAATAAAGAGGGAAAATATTTTTTACTTTCAAGGAACTGACAATCTGGAAGGAAAAAACAAGCAAATTGATGTGTAAAAATGAGTTATATACAGGATAAATAAGGAGTAATTGTTGGAATCCTTATAAAGTGTAAAGTCATTAAAGTTGATAGAGACAATAATTATCTAATTTAGCATGGTTCAGTATGATTGATCTGATCCTACAAAGAGATGTTATGGGCTAGAATTTGAAACAAGGTACTAAGTAGAACTGATAGAAACAATGCTTGTATTCACACCTTTAGAGAGCTCATATAAGCAAAAAGCTGTTAGAGCCAGAGAACACTCTGGGACAGACACAGAGGCATTCTAGGAGAGCCAGAAGCCCTCTCTCGGAGGCAAGACAGATTCATTCCAACTTTCATTTTGATGCTGGCTGGAGACATTCGGAGTTCAGCTAGAGGAGTCAGATCCTTTCCATTTTCCACCTTTCTGCTGGCTGGAGGCTGAAGGGAGCAGAGGCAAAGGACTAGAGGCAAGAGCTCTTGGAACCAAAGAGAGAGAAGGCCTCCAGAAAACTAGCCAAGCCCCAAGTGAAGGAGATAAGATTTTGGAAGAGACAATAAAAGACTGTACTTTAATCCCTGGCTGCATTTGGGGTGATTATTTACTTTGAACTGAAACTAAGGCTGCCTCCAGAAAATCTCCCCAAGAAACCTGCTCCTACAAAGAACCATTATATTATAAAAAAGACCACCACAAGTAAGTTTTTTAAAAAAAAGAAAACACTAGAAGAGAGGAAGGAAAAGGCTTCCTGTAGTAGATGGTATTAATGTGGCTTTGAAAATCCAAGGTACCTCTGTGCTGGGATGAAACCTCAGAATAGGACATTTGCAGAGATGTCTGTCTGACATTTAAAGTTCATGAAATACATTTAAAATATTATCTCACTTGATGTATCCTAATAACAATCTTTGGAGATAAGTGGTGTTATTACTCTTATTTTATAGATTAAGAAACTGAGACAAAGAGAAGTTAAGTGACTTGCCCAGAGTTACACAGAAAGTCTGAGTTGGAATTAAACCCAAGTCTTCCTGAATGCAGTTCCAGCATTGTAGTTATTGAGTCACCTAGTGTTCCTGAGCTCCCTCTAGAGTTACCTTAATAAACTGAAACATACTCTTAATCCTGTCTCACTAGGTGTCATACAGTGCTAAAACTTATGAATGCTTTTATTCATGGAAACATTGAAAAAGTGTTATTTCAATAAACCTGAGGAAAATGTCACAAGGAAAGAGACCAAAGAAATAGGAAGGAAATAGATGTAAAGAGTGGAGAAAATAAGGAAAATGCTAATAAATAAAGGAAAATGTATCACAAATACATGCAAACAACTATGTACAAACAAATTATGTATTAGGAAGGCACTAGAAGAACATAATCATCATAAGCTAGAGTGAGATTTCCAGTAGAGATACCCAAGTCCACAGATTAAAAGGGGTAAAGCAAGTCCAAAATAAAAGATAAAAGTGTGAGAATATTAGCTACTTAGAAAGCATCCTAACCTATTCTAATTAGCCTATATTCCTGGTGTGAGAATTTCTTATTGGGAATGCAAGTTAGATCCAAGACTATCGGGAACAAGAAAGGTAAGCTAAAATCAGGTTTTTATGCCATTCACTAAAAAGATTTATTCTGTTTCTAAAGATCTGTAGCAAAAAGAAGCCTATTGGCAGTAAGCTAAAAAATTATGGTGGAGTCAATTCTTCTAATAAGAAAGAAAAACAGCAGAATTAGAAATTGGAGTCAAAGAAAAACTACAAAGATAGTTTGCTTCTATCAGAAGAGACTCCCGCAGTGCAGAGCCTGATAAAGATAATAAATTTAGTGGAGCAGCTTTTGATGTAACAATGTCCAGCCAATCAGCATTATGTAGGGATGAGCTGAGAAAATGCTTGTTGAAAACAGTGGGATATAAGACCAGAAGACATCAGATGCTCTGCAGTTTTGAAGGCATATTTTGTTTCCCTATATGTAATTGTGGGAATTATAGGAGATGGTGTCACAAGTTTATTAGAGTAGTGATTTGTTGCTATATTTATTTCTAATCCATTTCATGAACATGCCTTTTCTTTGAATTTATTATATCTTTTGGTCATTAAAGGTAAACATATTGAGGGTGATGGGATACTTATATACTATTGTTTTAGGAGTTGCAAGGACAAAAAATACCTTGAAAATAGAGTGCCCATTATTTGAGGGATATGACATAGGCTAGAGCTAGGTCATCACAAAAGGAAAAAAACAGATATAGACATGTCAAGACATAAAAAGAAAAGATTGGAACATATTATTTCTAATATGTCTTCCCATTTTACAGGTCAGGAGTCTATCCAGTGAATGAAAATGGTACTATAACATAATGCTATGAAGCAATTGAGATTAATTACAAAGAAATCTGAAATGGTCTTAATGAAATAAAGGAAAGTGAAACAAGCAACTCAAAGAATGGAAAACATATCAACCACCATCACACAAGGAACAGTAAATGAGAAAAAATAAATATAAAGGCACAAAAATTTGCTCCCATGTGGATTTTAGGCACTTTATACTTGGTGGATTTTTAAAGCCCATTTGAATAAATACCCTCTCCTGAAGACAGAAAGTTTCCATATAGAGGTGAGATGGAAATTATTAGCATTTCTATAGATTCACAACAAAAGGAAGAAATAAAATAAGAAGTTCTACTTATGACAAATGTATATAGCAAAAAATAGCTATATATAGTCACATGAAAAATGCTCCAAATCACTATTGATTAGAGAAATAAAAATTAAAATAATTCTAAAATCCTACTACCTCACACCTATCAGATTGACTAATATGACAGAAAAAGAAAATAACAAATCTTGGGAGGTGATATGGTGAAATGTAAACATTAATGCATTGTTAGTGGAGTTGTGAAGTGGTCCAATCATTTGGATAGCAATTTGAAACTATGCCTAAAAGATTAATAAATCTGTGCATACCCAGCAATACCACTAGTGGGTTTGTATTCCAAGAGATTTTTTTAAAAAAGGATCTATATTTTCTTTTTTTAATAGCTTTTTATTTACAAGTTTTATGTATGGATAGTTTTACAGCATTGACAATTGCCAAACCTTTTGTTCCAATTTTTCCCCTCCTTCCCCCCACTCCCTCCTCTAGATGGCAGGATGCCCAGTAGATGTTAAATATATTACAGTATAAATTAGATACACAATAAGTATACATGACCAAGCCGTTATTTTGCTGTACAAAAAGAATCGGACTTTGAAATATTGTACAATTAGCCTGTGAAGGAAATCCACAATTCAGGCAGGCAAAAATATAGGGATTGGGAATTCAGTATAATGGTTCTTAGTTATCTCCCAGAATTCTTTTGCTGGGAGTAGCTGGGAGTCAGTACATTACTGCTCCATTGGAACTGATTTGGTTCATCTCATTGCTGAGGATGGCCAGGTCCATCAGAATTGGAAGGACCTATATTTTTAAAAATATTTATAGAAGTTTTTTTTTTTTTGTGGTAGCAAAGAATTGAAAATTGAAGGGAGGCACAAATGGGGTGTATGAATGTAATTGAATACTTTTGTGCTCTAAGAATGACAAGGAGGATGTTTTGAGGGGAAAAAAAACAGGGAATACTTATATGAATTGATGAAAAGTGAAGTGAGCATAACCAGGGGAACATAGCACACAGTAACACAAAACTGTATAATGATCAACTCTGAAAGACTTAACGATTCTCAGCAAAATAGTGATCCAAGACAATTCTGAATGAATTATGTTGGAAAATGCTATCCACCTCCAGAGAAAGAACTAATGGAATCTAAATGCAGATTGAAGCATACTTATTTATTTCTTTATTTTTTTTTAATTTTCTTGGAGTTTTTTGGTCTGATTTTTTTTTTGCAACATGACTAATACAAAAATTTATTTTGTATGACTGCACATGTGTAATCTATTTCAAATTGCTTGAATTCTCAAGGAAGGATGGAGGGAGGGAGAGAATTTAAAACTCAAACTTTTTTTAAATGAATGTTAACAATTGTTTTTACATGGAACTTGAAGAAATAGTTTGAACATTTCTTAAAGAGAAACAAAGTGCCACTGTAACTTTGTTGCATATCGTTGCTGTATTAAGACAAAATAAACCTCCTGATAGTAAAATACTCAATGAATTTCGAGTGCCTCATTTTATCTCAGGTGTTAGCCTTAGAGCCACACCTCTGACACAAGCCCTCATTCCAAATTGAGAAAATGTGACTCTTCCCTTTACTAAGGCTAAGGATTATGGAATTTAGAGATGAAAGGAAACTTAAAGATGGTTTCCTTTATCTAAACTCCTAATTTTAGAAATGGGGAAATTTAGGCTCAGAAAAGGCAAGAGCCTTGCCCAAACTTGCACATAGCACGGTCATCAATCTGTATACTTTAGAAGAACAAAACTGAACCTAAGGAGATAACAGAGAGAGAAATATTATTTAAATAAGTATTACACATGTGAGTATTAGACTCCTTTTGCTTACTACTTATAAGCTTTGCTTCAAGAGAAGTTTTCTAAGGTAGCTGAAATCAAAGGTACTTATTCAGAATTGACTATGATCAACATAATTAGTAGACATTGATGTATTCTACTTTTTAAAAACTATAGCAACTAATTTTTTTAAATAACTTTTTATTGATAGAACTCATGCCAGGGTAATTTTTTACAACATTATCCCTTGCATTCACTCCTGTTCCGATTTTTCCCTTCCCTCCCTCCACCCCCTCCCCCAGATGGCAAGCAATCCTTTACATGTTGAATAGATTACAGTATATCCTGGATACAATATACGTGTGTAGAACCGAACAGTTTTCTTGTTGCACAGGGAGAATTAAATTCAGGAGGTATAAATAATCCGGGAAGAAAAACAAGAATGCAAGCAGTTTATATTCATCTCCCAGTGTTCTTTCTTTGGGTGTAGCTGCTTTTGTCCGTCATTTATCAACTGAAACTGAATTAGCTCTCTTTATCGAAGAGATCCACTTCCATCAGAATACATCCTCAAACAATATCATTGTTGAGGTATATAATGATCTCCTGGTTCTGCTCATTTCACTTAGTATCAGTTCATGTAAGTCTCGCCAATCCTCTCTGTATTCATCCTGCTGGTCATTCCTTACAGAACAATAATATTCCATAACGTTCATATACCACAATTTACTCAACCATTCTCCAATTGATGGGCATCCATTCATTTTCCAGCTTCTAGCCACTACAAACAGGGCTGCCACAAACATTTTGGCACATACAGGTCCCTTTCCCTTCTTTAGTATCTCTTTGGGGTATAAGCCCAGTAGAAACACTGCTGGATCAAAGGGTATGCACAGTTTGATAACTTTTTGAGCATAGTTCCAAATTTATAGCAACTAATTTTTTTAAATTGTTGTAATCAAGCTGATTTATACCATTGATGTAAGCACATTTCAATATTAGGGAAATTTGACAATGACTTGATTAAAGAGAAGGAAAAGTAAAACAACACACATATTTATTTTGACATAGATCCCAAAAAAAACCTTAAACAAAATATGTCACTTATGTTTAAAAAATTGTTTTTTATAAAACAGACCCATGGAAAGATCCTTCTATAAAGGAGTGAGAAATATTTTATCTAAACTCCACATACTAGCATTAGTTGTATAAGAAAAACAGTGAAAATGTTGTCAAAGAGTTAATAAATTCAACTCTCAAATCAGTATCTCCTTATCTACAGTTTCCTCTGCCATCTACAAACATGGCACATTGCCCTCATCCTTTAAAAAAGAATTCTCAGTTGAGTAGACTTTCTCCATTATCTATTATTCAAATCTTTTATTGTCTTCTTGGCTAAACTCCCTAAAAATCCATTTACACTAGATAACTAGTACAGTAGTCAACATTTATAATAGATATGATTCAACTGAAACTGCTTTATGCAAAGTTGTCAATTACTTAATTGTTAAAAATAATGGCTTTAACTTCTGCAGCCCTTGACATTGTCAATCACCATCTCCTACTAGTAATATCTCTTCTTTAATATTTTCATGATGCTATTCTCTCCTAGTTCTCTTCTATTTACCTGTTTGGCCATTGCTTCTCAGTCTCCTCCTGTTTTTCATATAACTCCAAATTTCTATTCTTGGCACTCTTCTTCATATGCATATGAATATATAGTATTGTAGGTGTGTATATATATATATGTATATGTATATTTTGGTCTAATATATTATATATACACACACATATTATGTGTATATATATATAGGTCTGTATGTTCCATAGGTTAAATCCTCATCTTTATATAGATGAGTCACACTTCTACATATCTAGACCTAGTCTCTCTTCTGAGCTCCATTTTTGTATCACTTATTGCTGTCTGGACATCTTAAATTAGATGAATTCAACATATCCAAAAAGAACTCATTATCTTTCTTCCTAAATCTTTCTCTCTTTCCAAATTGTCTGTTATCAAATATTGTATTAATACATTATTCCAATCAGTCACCCTTGCTATGTTAATGTTGTCCTTGAACCCTTCCTCATTCACATTCATTGCACATATTCATCCTGGGGACTTGATTGGTCCAGAGTGCTAAGATTAAAGCTACCTTGATGCCCCTTCCTGAAAACATCTGGTTATATTAATGTGGCTCTCTGATCATCTAAGGGCATTAAAAAGTTCTACTAATATGAAGTCAGAGTCCTTCAAACTCAACAGATTTTTCAAGAGCACAGGAGTCTGGCCCTACTAATCAGACCTGTTTCCACATAGAGCTGAAGAGGACCCAAATTACCCAAGTTAAGCACTATACTATCCTTGTTGAATGTTCTTTCTATGCTATGCCTAAGTAAACTTCTTTTTGTTGATTGTTGAGTGAAGTACAAGTACCTTATTTTGTTCTACCATGGTACTTGAACAAGATACCAACTTGATTTCCAACCTCATATGTCAAATGAAACTACTCTCTCTGTAAAGTTACTAATTATTTGGTTAAATATCTATTCTTTTTTTTTTTTTGCCTTTTTTTTTTTTTTTTTTTTTTTTTTTTTTTTTTTTGCTGAGGCAATTGGGGTTAAGTGATTTGCCCAGGGTCACATAGCTAGGAAGTGTTAAGTGTCTGAGACCAGATTTGAACTCAAGTCCTCCTGACTTCAGGGCTGGTGCTCTATCCACTGCACCGTCTAGCTGCCCTTTAAATAATTATTCTTAAAATGGAGAAGTCTTCTCATTTCTCTTTCTCAGTTTTCATCATTCTGGATCTCTCTGCAACAATTGATGCTGTTGATCACTTTCTCCTAGAATCTCTCTTCTCTAAGTTTGTGTGACTTTGCTTCCTTCTAGTTCTTCAACCTATCTGATTACTGCTTTTATAGATCTTTGTTTTAATAGATCTTCATCTATATCAAGTATATTAATTGTGAGACCAAGACACTCTCCTGGGACTCCCCTTTTCTCTATGCATTATCTCAGTTGGTGAACTTATTCACTCCCACTGGCTTAATTATCATCTCTGCGTAAATGATTCCCAGATCTATATACCCAGCCCTATTATTTTTAAATAATAGGGCTGAGCCCCATTCCTGCATCAATAACTACCTTTTGAATGTCTCAAATTGAATGTTTCTTGAGCATCTCAAACTCATTATGTCTAAAATATAATTTCTTCCAGACTTTCTTCCAAACTTTCCTATTACTGTGAAAGGAATTGGAATCTTCCCAACACACAGGCTTACAATCTCAATTTCAACCTCATCAGCTCTTGCCTGGACTATTACAACAGCCTTTTAAATGGTCTTCCTGTCTCTATACAAATATGTCCCTCCCTGCTCAATAAAAGCTAGTTTCCTGACAGTTCATGCTTAACTATAAGGTCTGCTTATTTGATATTACAAACTGGCTCTTTTCTACCTGTCCATTTTAATCCTTTACTCCCTTCCATGCATTCAAGAGATTCCATGAGTCAGCTACAGTGACCTACTGATGTTCCTTACACAGAACACTAAATAAATTGCTTTTATTCCTTTTCAGTGGCTTTCTTGTTTGCCTGGAATTCTCTTCCATCTCACCTCTGCCTCCTGGTTTAATTGGCTTTCTTTAAGATTCAGCTCAAATCCAGCATTCTACTGGACGTTCTTTCCCCTCCATACTTGAATATTCCCCGTATAAGATTATCATCAATCTATTCCACATGTGTCTTGTTTATACATAGTTATTTAGATTTTATCTCTCCCATTATAATGTGAATTCTTTGTTGGGGGCATGGAAAGAACTATGTAGCCAGTGCTTAAGATAATATGAGCATATGCCCAAGTGATTAATAAATGCTATCTAACCAACATCCAAAATCTATAGGAAACTGATATAATTCTCTAAAAATAGCCTTTTCCTAACAATAAAGTGGCTGAAACATAAGAAGAAATAATTTTCAGAAAAAAAGGAAAATTGTTGACAATCATGGAGAAGAGAGGTTTCAAATCACTTATAAGATAAATTATTTTTAATAAATTCTAAGTTATCCTTTTATATGCATCAACTTGACAAAAGTTATAAAAGATGAAAATACTCAACATTGAAGGGTAAGTGAGAAAGCAAGAAAACTAGAATACTGTTGGATGGAGCTATGCATTAGTTTAACTCTTTTGGAGAACAATTTAGAATGAAATGAAAAAATTATTAATCTGTGCATAATGAATGAACTAGTTTTCTCGCTATAGTGATTACATACCAAGGAAATCAAGAGCAGAAAGAATGACTCCATGAATACCAAAATATTCACAGCTGCATTATATAGTAGCAAAATGGTGGACAAATTACATTCCCATTGTGAATGTATAAAATGAAGAATTCAGACAATTTTTAAAGTGCTTTGCATACTTTAAGATGCTGTATGAACATGAGTTATGGTAACTGTTGTAGATAATGTCTTGAGATTTTTTCTTCACTTATTTTAAATGTCAGTTCTCAGTAAGTTCCAAATAGAACTCTTTTGTAACAAAGAAGTTTTACTTAACTTAACTTAAACTGAATTACCAGGCTAGCAGTATAGTAACACTGAGATGAAATGAGGTACTCAAAAGTAATTGAACAATTAACAGAAGGTTAATTGTTCCTACTATAGCATATGTAATGAGGATACAGTGGCATGTAGCTTCATAGATGTACCCCCTCCCCAACTTCTATTTGGAAAATTATCTTCTCACAAAGACTGAGTATGGTTACTTTTCTAATTTTCAGATATTCACTAAATCAAAATGGTCTTTTTCCAAAAGGGTAGGACTTTTTATGTCTATTGGTGACCAGAAGGCTCACATAGTTACAGACCAACAGAGAACTGTCAAGGGAGCAAAGCTTAAGCTTTTTCCTTTTCTTTAGCCAATAAAGCCAATTGTTGACTTTTTTCCCTAATTCTTGGGAAACAGGGGTTCCATCACATCTCACACTATGTTTCTACTTAAGGGGAAAAAGTTATGTTTCTTTTCTGATGTTCAGAAATGAAGACTAACTATTGCATTGATCTGACTTCTAATGTCTTTTAGTGTCCCTTTATTTTCCTTTGTTGTTGCTGCTGTGACTTTGTGCAGAGTTGTTGTGAGTGTAACCTCTGTAATTGACACAGAGAACAATGTCAATTGTTCTGGTTCTGAGTTCTTAGAGTATTATGAGTTCTTTTGAACTGATGGATTGAATGGTATGTACAGTTTGATAGCACTTGGGGCATAGTTTCATATTGCTCTCCAGAATAGTTGGATCATTTCACAACTCCATCAATAATGCATTAGTGTCACAGTTTTCCCATATCCCCTCTAACATTTATCTTTATCCTTTCCAGTCATCTTAGGCAATCTGAGAAGTATAAGATGATTTCTCAAAGCTGTTTTAATTTGCATTTCTCTAATAAATAGTGATTTAGAGAATTTTTTCATATGACTACAGATGGCTTTAATTTCATCATCTAAACACTGCTTTTTCGTATCTTTTGACCACTTCTCATTTGGGGAATGATTTGTGTATTTATAAATTTGACACCATTCTTTATATATTTTAGAAATGAGACCTCTATCAGAAATACTGGCTGGAAATTTTTTCCCCAACTTTGTATTTCCCTTTTAATCTTTTCTGTTGGTTTTGTTTATACAAAAAAAATTTAATTTAATATAATATAAATTTAGACTGCAATCTTCTCATCAAAAAAAAAAATGAGAGGGCCAAACAAAATGTTCTCTGAAATCCCTGGCAGATATAACTCTGATCCTAGGAGGGATATACTCTTCAAAGTAACCACTTTGAGAAACAGAGTACTCATGTCAATGATGCAGTCATTGCTTGAGTAATTTGGAGATGTTTTTCAAAATCTCCTACACAAAATAATTTCAAATTACAGAAAAAAAGCTATTCCAGTAACTTTTCAAATCAAATACTATATCACTTATATTTTGTACCCACATTACTCAACAGATTTGAAGGTGAATGATTTTGGGGTTTTTTCAAAATCCAATATACTCTAAAATGATATGTTGGTACATTGTAGTAGAAAGAACACAGACTTAATACTTAAAAGACCAGAATTCTATCTTCAGCACCTGTCATACTCCTACCAAGCAAAGACTCACCACATTCCTGTAATTCAGAAATACTCAGCTGCTGAGCTCCTAGCCATATGACAATCTTGATCAAGACAAAATTTCTCTGAGCTTCAACTTCCTAATTATGATAATGGATATCATCTACCATATCTACCTCAAAAGGTTACAGGGAGGATACATTGATGATATTTTTGTTCTTACTCTATGATTAAGAATCTGAGATCTGTAAAGGAGCACCACAGCCATCTAGTACAATCAATTTTTCCAGCTTGAATTGTCTCCTTAACTCAACAAGGGGACCTGGATGTGTAAATAGTGAATGGAGATAGTGCTTTCTTGTACTAGTCATAACTGGCTTCCATTCAGCCACTTTTATTGATGAAAACCCATCCACAATCATCATTAGAAACTTCCAATTGGGTCTTTGAATAAAGAAATTGATAATGTTGATAATAAGAATATCATTTACACATAAAGTGAAGGTGACAGATGTGAGATGAGTTGCCCAAGGTCACACAAACAGTAAGTGGCAGGATTCAAACGTAGGATTTCTGAATTCCAAGTCCAATACTCTATCTACTGCATCACCCAGATACCTACCATAAGAGATCCTGGGCCTCAGGAATGCAGAGATACTGAATCAAAGAGAATGACAAACCATAAGCAAGCCAGAGCAGTTCCATCAGAGATCCCCAGTGTTAGACTGTTGAAAGTACCATAGATCTAGCCTTCCATGGACTCAAAGTAGAGTTCCTAGCCATGTGACAATCTTGATGAAGTCACATGTTCCACATACAAGATACCTTCTGAGAAGGTCTTATTCCCTATCCTTCAAGTATGAAGTAGTCTTCCAGATCGAGTTCAATCTTATCCTTGATACCTGAAGACCAGGTATTTATTGACTGAGGTACCCAGACAAAACTCCCTACCACCTACACACTATCTCCCCAATGTTTGGAGTGGCAAGAATTGGAAGATGTCATTTCCCAAGACTGATATGCTCATTCATCACAGAACACCTAGAGATGGGAGCCTCAGTATTCCAGCCCCTCCCCATCATCTAGCTGGTAAATTCTAATCAAATGCACCCCTACCTTCCTGTGATTTTCAGTCTCCTCCCACATCCTTTCATCAATATATTTCTTAATTTTATCTTTATCTCAGCCTACACCTGCATAATCTATATGTAGTTTTTCATTTCATTTTTTTCTCTAAAACCACTCTCAAATTCCCAAACTTCTACTATTAACAGAGTGCCCTTCATTCTTTTAAAAATTTGATGTTTTTTTCAACTAACACCCTTCACATCATCTATCACTTATGGAAGCATAATGCTCCAGAAAGATACTAATTCCTGACCACTTCTTAACTAACTGTTATTATGTTTTTTTGAATATTTGGTCAACAGAAGTAGTAGACATATTCCTTGCTCCTGGATACCACTTGCAGATGCCTCAATCAGAAACCTCTCCTTTTCAGTTCATCCATATATCTATATTACTCTATCAAGATCATTGTTTCATTCATCTACCAATATTAAAGTCATTCTTGCTCCTTTCTTAAGGAATTCTACACCTCACTCATTATTCTATAGGATGTGTAGCACACTGCTTGACACATAGTAAGAACTTAACAAAGGATTATTGACAAATTGATTGACATGTCAATCTCTACCCTTGTCTTGAGGCCCTCCTTAACTCCCAAGACCTCAATCTTAATATACCTCAAATTCATTAATTGCAGAATGATGGTTATGCTGCAGGACTGGAATGTAGTCAGATTAGTGATGTAGAGGTGGGCAAATATTATCTTTATTTAAAAAAAAGAAAAATATTTGCTCTTCAATGTATTCCTGAGAAAATACTGGAACAAAGAAAGGGATGGTTAGTGAGCACTGTCAAGAAACAGGGATCACAATACAAAATAATTGTTGGTGTTGTTGCTATTGTTGTTCAGTTATGTCTGACTGTGACCCCATTTGATATTTTCTTAGCAGAGATGCTGGAGTTGTTTGTCATTTCCTTCTCTGGCTCATTTTATAGATGAAAAACTGAGGCAAACAGGGGTAACTGACTTTCCCAGGGTCATATAGCTAATAAGTAACTATGGCCAGATTTGAACTCAGGAAGGTGAGTCTTTCTGATTCCAGGTCCAGAACTCTGCCACCCAGCTGCTCCTACAAGTGAATATAGTTTCATCAACAAGTCAAGCCAGATTAAGCTCATTTCTTGATTTGGCAGACTTGGTAAATAAGAGAATTTTTATGTCTTAGATGTTGCATTGTTAAATGCAACACATTGAGAGCACAGAAGCCATCTAGCCTTACATTTTCATTTTCACTCCATACTATGAGGCTACCTATCTCCACAATCCTGAATTCTGAAATTCTATCCTCTTGCAGTTCTCTATCATGCCATCTCCATATGAATCCTCTCAAAAGTATTCTTCATCCTCACCTTGACCTATAATCCACCTACCCCAACAATTCCACCACTCTTAATCTGGTTTCATTCCTCTCCTCACAGTTTTGAACATATTTGTTTTGTGTATAGTATAAAATGTAGTATAAGGACAAAAAAATTGGGTTTGTAATAAGAGGATCTGAAATCCTAACAATGCCATATTGTCTTTGTGACCTTGGTTAAATCATCTTTCTTCTCATTGGGTTTCTTCATCTGTAAAATAAAGGGTTTGATCTAGACGACCTTTAATCAGTTCTTTATTATTCTAATCTAAAAGTCCTTCTGACTTAAACTTCTATGACTCTATGAGTTTTTGCACTCTGATCCCCAAGCTATCCAATTGGGAGAGCTAAAGACTCTGTCATATAATGTATTTGTTTCTTTTTATCTAGAAATGTGTCTTTATCTGTAAAGATATTGGACAAAATAGAGCCAAGAACAGAGACTTGGTACACTACTTCTAAACTTCTTCCTGAGATGGCAACAACTAACAAACCTCTACTCTATGGGTCTGGTCATTCAAATAGTTCAAAACCCATCTAACTGGTACAACATCCATTCTTCATTCCTAAATCTCATATATTAGCATGAGGTTGTCAAATATTTTACTAAGATTTATGTGTACAAAATATTTGACACTGCTGTGATCTTTCTTCCATGTCAATTTATATTTTTAATGATATTAATCTGATATACCTTGTTTTCAATAAGTCCATGCTGGCTTGCAGCATGACCACTGTTTTCCTAAGGTGCTAACAAATCACCACTTTATCTAATTTAGCATTTTTCCAGGGATCAAGTCTATCTATCTATTCAAAGAAGAGTATAAATCCCCTCTCCCTTTTATTTTTTTTTAAAATCTGGATGATATTTTTTGCCTATCAAACAGCAATATTTAGGATTCCTTAAACATGCAATTGTGAAGACAATTGAGAATTCTGGGGGTAGAACCAAGATAGTAGAAGAAAGCCAGGAAGCTTCTCAAGTTCTCCCAGTTTCCCTTTAAAATTACATGAAACCAAACCTTCGAACGGAATCTGACAGAATAAAACCACTCTCCAGCTCAAGGTAGACTAGAAACACTTTAAGAAAAGTTAGCTTCACTGAAGTGAAAACGGTATTCAGTGCAGCTTAGATAGACTTTGGGAAAACCAATGAGAAGATCTTAATGACAGCAAATCAGCAACTTAGACCCTCAATCCTGCTTCAATAGAGAAATAGATTACTGAGATAGCCTCCAGGCCCAACTCAGAAATGAGGCTGTTTCCTGAAAAAAAAGGAGGCAAAGGTACCCCCTGAAAACACAAGAAGCCCTTGTACTCAAAGCCAAGGCTCAGAGCTGCACAGGAATCTTGAGATAGTGATCTCTTTAGCCCCAGAGCAGAGTCTCACTATAAAAGTAACAAAAGAGGAAATATCAAAAGAAAATGAAAGAAATTGAACAAGAAACAAAAAAGAACTTTGACCACAGAAAGCTACTTTGGTGACAGGGAACAAAAAAAAAAAAAAAACACCAACTCAGATGAGGACAAAATATCCATAGAAGAAATCTCAAAAACTGATATGAATTAGTCTCAAGCCCAAAGACACTTTTTGGAAGTGCTCACAAAACACTTTAAAAGACTAATAAGTGAAATAGAAAAAAAAAAGTTGAGAAGGGAAATGAGAGGTATGCAAATGAGAGTCAATAGCTTGGAAAAGTAAGGAAAAAATTGTCTGAATTAAACAACTCCTTAAAAAGTTGAATTAAACAAAAGGAAAAAAGATACAAATGCTAAGGGAAGAAAATCATACATTATAAACTAGAACAGGGCAAATGGAATCTAATGACATGAAGAAGCAAAGAAAATATACTAAATAGAATGAAAAATGGAAAAAAAAATGTAATCAGCTGATCTGGAAAAATAGAACCAGAAGAGACAATGTAAAAATCAAAAAAAAAAAAAAAAAAAAAAAAAAAAAGAGCCTGAATAGCATTCTTGAAGAAATCATCAAGGAAAAAACTGCTCCAATATTCTAGAAACAGAGGGAGAAATACTTATTGAAAGAATCCATCAATCACCTTTGGAAAGAGATCCCACAAGGAAAACCTCAAAGAAAATTGTTGCAAAGCTGCAAAACTACAATCTCAAGGAAAAAATACTACAAGCTGCCAAACAAAAACATTTCAAATATCAAGGAACAACAGCCAGGAAGGGACAGAATAGAAGGAAGGGTAGAAACACTAGGGGAAAAGATAAGAGAAGAGGGAAAGGGTAATAGAAGATAAGGTAGTGGGTGACATGGGTTAAAAATAAAACACTACTAAGAAAAAGGGAGAAGGGTAATAGGACATAAGTGGATAGGGTGGTTAAAAAAAAAACATAACAAAGAACAGGGTGGAAAGAAAGAATAAAAGTATATATAGGGAGAAATTAGATTGAAGGCAAATACAGAGCTGGTAATCATAATTGTAAATGGGATGAATTCTCCCATAAAATGGAAGTGAATAGCATGGGTTAAAAAACAGAATCCTACAATATGTTGTTTATAAGAAATACATTTGATACAGAGACACACATACAGAAAAAAGGTAAAAGAATGAAACATTATTTGTTATGCTTCAGGGTAAGTAATAAAATCAGAGATAGCAATTCTGATCACAGATAAAGCAAAAGTAAAAATAAAAAGGGTACTGTAAACAATAAAGTAATAACCATACTAAATATGTATGCACCAAGTGGTAGAGCATACAAATTTCTAGAGAATATTTTAAGCCAATTAAGGGAAGAAATAGACAGCAAAATTATACTATTCAGGAACTTCAAATTTCCCTTTTCAGAACAAGATAAATTTCAACACAAAATAAACAGTAAAGAAATTAGAGAAATTAATAGAATCCTAAAAAACCTAGATATGATATATCTGTTGAGAAAATTAAATAAAAAGGAATACACCTTTTTCTTGGCAGTAGATGGCACCTACACAAAAAAATTGGCCATGAACTAGGGCATAAAATACCACCATCAAATACTGAAAGGCAGAAATAGTAATGTTTCCTTTTCAGACCACAATGAAATAAAAGTTATATTCAATAAAAGGGCAAGGAAAGATAAACTAAAACTCAATTGGAAATCAAATAATATAACTGAAAAAAAAGAGTAGGTCAAACAACAAATCAAAGAACCAATCCCTAATTTTATCCAAGAGAATAACAATAATGAGCCAATATGCCACAATCTATGGGATGCAGCCAAAGTAGTTCTTATGGGAAATTTTGTATCTCTAAATATCTACATAAATAAAATAGAGAAAGCAATCATGCAACTAAAAAAGTTAGAAAAAGAACAAATTTAAAAGCCCCAATTAAATAACAAATTAGAAATTCTGAAACTTAAAGGAGAGATTAATAAAATTGAAATTAAGAAAACTATTAAATTAATAAACAAAACTAAGATTTAATTTTATGAAAAACCAACAAAATAGATTTTTAAAATAATTTATATATTAAATATAAAATAATAATAATTAATCAAATAATTGTTATAAATAAAAATAGTAAAATATAAATTTTAAAATAAATTTTAAAAGGTTAATTTGATTAGAAAAAGGAAAGAAAAAAATCGCCAGCATTAAAAATGAAAATAGTGAACTTACCACCAATGACAAAGAAATTAAAGCAATAATTAGGAACTATTTTGCCCAACTGTATGGCAGCAAGTCTTACAATCTAACCAAAATGGATGAATATTTACAAAATATAAATTGCCCAGATTAAGAAAGGAGGAAATAAATTACATAAACAGTCCCATTTTAAAACAAGAAATTGAACAAACTATTAATGAACTTTCTAAAAAAAAAAATCTCTGGGGCCAGATGGATTTACGAGTTCATTCTACCAAACATTTGAAGAACAATTAATTCCAATAATATATAAACTACTTGGAAAAATAGGTAAAGGAGTATTGACAAATTCCTTCCATGACACAAATATAATACGGACACCTAAATCAGGAAGAGCCAAAGCAGAAAAAGAAAATTACAGACCAATTTCCTTCATGAATATTGATGCAAAAATGTTAAATAAAATATTGTCAAAGAGCTTACAACAACTTATCAGCAGGATAATACAAAATGATAAAGTAAGATTTATACCAGGAAAGCAGGGCTGGTTCAATATCAGGAAAAGTATTGCCATAATTGACCATATCAATAATAAAATCTACAGAAATCATATGATGAACTTAATTGATGCAGAAAAGGCTTTTTTTTTCACTTTTTTTTAATTTAATAATAACTTTATATTGACAGACTCCATGCCAGGGTAATTTTTTTACAACATTATCCCTTGCACTTGTTTCTGTTCCGATTTTTCCCCTCCCTCCCTCCACCCCTTCCCCTAGATGGCAAGCAGTCCTATATATGTTAGATATGTTGCAGTATATCCTAGATACAATATATGTTTGCAGAATTGAACAAGTTCTCTTGTTGCACAGGGAGAATTGGATTCAGAAGGTAAAAATAACCCCAGAAGAAAAACAAAGATGCAGATAGTTCACATTTGTTTCCCAGTGTTCTTTCTTTGGGTGTAGCTGCTTCTGTCCATCCTTGATCAATTGGAACTGAGTTAGGTCTCTTTGTCAAAGAAATCCACTTCCATCAGAATACATCCTCATACAATATCGTTGTCTAAGTGTATAATGATCTCCT
The DNA here is from genome assembly GCF_016432865.1 of Antechinus flavipes. Lineage (NCBI taxonomy): Eukaryota > Metazoa > Chordata > Mammalia > Dasyuromorphia > Dasyuridae > Antechinus > Antechinus flavipes. Next base: position 178,459,384 of record NC_067403.1, on the reverse strand, counting down.
GGTTCTGCTCATTTCACTTAGCATCAGTTCATGTAAGTCTCGCCAAGCCTCTCTGTATTCATCTTGCTGGTCATTTCTTACAGAACAATAATATTCCATAACATTCATATACCACAATTTACCCAGCCATTCTCCAATTGATGGGCATCCATTCAATTTCCAGTTTCTAGCCACTACAAACAGGGCTGCCACAAACATTTTGGCACATACAGGTCCCTTTCCCTTCTTTAGTATTTCTTTGGGATATAAGCCCAATAGAAACACTGCTGGATCAAAGGGTATGCACAATTTGATAACTTTTTGGGCATAATTCCAGATTGCTCTCCAGAATGGTTGGATTCATTCACAACTCCACCAACAATGCATCAGTGTCCCAGTTTTCCCGCATCCCCTCCAACATTCATCATTATTTTTTCCTGTCATCTTAGCCAATCTGACAGGTGTGTAGTGGTATCTCAGAGTTGTCTTAATTTGCATTTCTCTGATCAATAATGATTTGGAACACTCTTTCATATGAGTGGTAATGGTTTCAATTTCATCATCTGAAAATTGTCTGTTCATATCCTTTGACCATTTATCAATTGGAGAATGGCTTGATTGCAGAAAAAGCTTTTGACAAAATACAGCATCCATTCATATTAAAAAAAAAACACTAGAGATCATAGGGATAAAAGGAGCTTTCCTTAATATAAAAAGCAGTATCTATCTAAAACCAGCAGCAAACATTATGTATAATGGAGAGAAGACCAATAATTCCCAGTAAGATCAGAGGTGAAAAAAGGATGCCCATTATCATCACTATTATTCAATATTGTACTAGAAATCTTGGCTTTAGCAATAAGAAAAATAAATAAATGAAAGGAAATAGAATAGACAATGAAGAAATAAAACTATCACTTTTTGCAGATGATATGATGATATACTTAGAGAATCCTAGAAAATCATCCCAAAACCTACTAGAAACAATTCACAGCTTTAGCAAAGTTACAGGATATAAAATAAACCCACACAAATTATCAGCATTTCTATTTATTACTGACAAAGCCCTTTAGCAAAATATAGAAAGAGAAATTCCATTTGAAATTAATGTAGACAAAATAAAATACTTGGGAGTTACACACCAAGATAAACATAGAAACTATACAAACACAATTACAAAACACTTCTCACACAAATGAAGCCAGATCTAAGTAATTGGAAAAAAAATTGGTCTACTTGTTCAATGCCATATCAAACTGCCAAAACATAACTTTATAGAACTAGAAAAAACAACAAAATTCATCTGGAAGAACAAAAAGTCAAGAATATTAAGGGAATTAATGGTAAAAAAAAAAATTCAAAGGATGGTGGCTTAGCAGTTCCAAAACTAAAACTATATTATAAAGTAGGAGTAATCAAAATTATTTGCTACTTTCTAAGAAATAGAGTGGTGGATCAGTGGAACAGATTAGATACACACAACACAATAATCAAGGTGTATTGCAATCTAGTATTTGATAAACCCCCAAATTCCAGCTTCTGGAATAAGAATTCACTGTTTGACAAAAATAATGTCAGAAACTCAGCATAGACCTACATCTCACACTCCATGCCAAAATAATGTCAAAATGAGTACATGATTTGGGCATAAAAGATGACATCATAAACTAATTAGAATAAGAGATAATTTACCTATCAAATCTTTGGAGAAGCAAGGAATTTATGACCAAAGAAGAACTTGAGAACATTATGAAAGGGAAAATGGGCAATGTCGATTACATTAAATTAAAAAGATTTTGCACAAAGAAAACCAACGGAAACAAGATTAAAAGGGAAGTACAAAGCTGGGGAAAATCTTTACAGCCAGTGTTACTGATAAAGGTATCATTTCTACAATATATATAAAAACTGGGTCAAATTTATAAGAATACAAGTCATTCCCCAATTGATAAATGTTTGAGAATATAAATCATTTTCAGATGATGAAGTTAAAACCATCTATAGTTATATGAAAAAATGTTCTAAATTACTATTGATTAGAAAAACACAAATTAAAACAATTCTGAGATGTCTCCTCACACCTTGCAGATTGACTAAGATGAAAGGAAAAGATAATGATAAATATTAGAAGGGAGGTAGGAAAACTGGTGTACTAATGCATTGTTGATGGAGTTTTGAAATGATCCACCCATTTTGGAGAGCAATTTGGAACTATGCCCAAAGGGCTATAAAATTGTGTATACCTTTTGACCCATCCATGCCATTACTGAATTTGTATCTCAAGGAAATAAAAAAAGGAGGGAAAAGGACCCACATGTGCAAAAATGTTTGTAGCAGCTCTTTTTGTGGTAGCAAAGAATTACAAAATGAGTAGATGCCTATCAATTAAGGAATGACTAAACAAATTGTGGTATATGAAGGTAATGGAATATTATTGTTCTATAAAAAATTATGAACAAGCTGATTTTTAAAAGGTCTGGGACCTTTCATGAACTAATACTGAGTGAAACTAGCAGAATCAGCAATACATTGTACACAATAATAGCAAGAATGTGCAATGATCAATTATGAAAGATTTGATTATTCTCATTGGTTCCATGATCCAAACCAATCCCAAAAGGCTTTGGACCAAAATGCCATCTGTATCCAGAAAAAGAACTAAGGAGACCAAATATGAATTAACACTTCCTATGTTTACTTCTTTTTTTCTGTTTTTTTTTTCTCTCCCATGGTTTTTCCCTTTTGCTCTGATTTTTCTCTCCCAACATGATTCATAAAGCCATGTGTATTAAAAATAAATCAATTTACTAGGGAAAAAAATCATTGTAAAGTGGTTAACATAAGGCCTGGCACACAGAAGTGCTCTATAAATATTAGTTACTTCCCAATTATTATTATTGAGGTAACAGCAGATATTTGAAGATTTATATAGATCTTTTATTTGTACAGGGCTTCCTATATGTCTGACACTTTATGAGAACTCATGATGAGAAATGCTATTCATCTCCACAAAAAAGAACCCAAAGTGCAGATTGAAGCATATTTTTACTTAAATCTGTTTTAATATGGTGTATATGGAAATGTGTTTTTTATATTTTCATGTTTTTATTGATAAATTGTTTGCTTTATCAATGATAGGGGAGGGAGCAAAAGGAAGGAAAGAATTTGGGGCTCAGTTTTTTTTTTAATGAAAGTTAGTAGATTTATTTTTTTAATTTAAGAAATCCAAGAAAATTCTGATAAAATTTTGATAGAAAATGACATCTGCATCCAGAAAGAGAACTATGAAGACTGAATATAAATTAAAACACAAGCTATGTCCACTTTTTTCTGGTTTTGTCTTCTGTCATGGGTTTTTCTTTTTGTTCTGATTTTTCTCTCCCAACATGATTAATAAAGAAATGTGTGTTAAAAAATCAATATACAGGTATGGCCAGAAAAATAAAACAATTATTTTTTAAATGTAAGTATGGAGACTGTAACCATGAAAAGCAAATTTATAATTCAATTCTGAAAGCTTTCATTAAGTCTGTCAGGCACCACAGAAGGCATTGAGTTAAACAGGAAAAACTCTGAAGGTCAAAGTAGGCTATTTCTTGATGTGTTTCAATGGTTTAACTCACAGCCTGGCTCTTTTCATTCATTGTGCTAATTGAAAAACAATGATTATGTTATAAACTTTATGTAGAATAATTCTATCATGATATTTAAAGAAAGCCAATCATTCCTGCAACCTTAAATTGTGCTCTCACTGTGAGCCTAATGAGTAATGAGGTCTAGAAAATCTTCCAGTACCAAAAGAGATGGCAAACAATCCTTTTAGCACATTTATTAAGTAGAACAGATCCCCTGCCAAATGAAGTTAAATGGAAGTCAAGCATTGTTTAGATAGAAATCAAAGGTTATGAACTAGGAATTGAATTTAAGATTTTTCTGTGGGCAATTACTAAAGGATTAGCTAAAATAAAACTCCACAAAACAATTATCCTTTATCTCCCTCATGTCCATTAATATGTTGCCAGTTTATTTACTTTGATTTCGTGCCTAGCACCAGTCCTATATTCACTTCAAGTACAGAAGATGCTCCAAAAGGGACAAAGCCAGTATTTATACTTGAAAAGGAATGGACTGTAGCCTAACAGGGTGCATCCTATTCAAGGCCTACTAAATTTCCTCCTTTTGCTTGTCTCTCCCAAGAGTCTCTAACTCAGTGTACCCAAATGTCTGTCCTTTAGTACTATCCTTGTTTCTGAAAAGCTGAAGTAGGTAGCTTACACCTTGACCACACCTTTTGAGAGGTGAACTGATGTAATAGGAAGCACACAGAATTGAGAGTCAAAAAATCTGGATTCAAATCTTAGTTCTTTATCCTTATTGATTTTATTTAACCTTAAGTCATTTGATCTCTCTTGACTTAGTTCTTTCCACTGAAAATCTCTATTATCTGCCAACTTTAAGTTCCATTATTTTAAGTACTAGTTGCCAAATTCTGGGCTCTTTCTCCCTACCTATTTGGCTAAGATATAACTAAAAATGAGAGGAAGGTAATCTGGTCGTATTTCTCCTGCCTGGTTCTTGCTTTGGGCTTCTTGGCTAATGCATAGGGAAACAGGAGAGTCCAGTGCAGTGGATAGAGCGTTGGACTCAGTCAGAAATCCTGAGTTCCAAACCCTTAGCAGAGATCCAATCTAGAATGAATAGCTGCAGCTCTCAGCCTCTTGTCCTTCTCCAAAGAATGGGATACGACAAACCTTCATTCATGTCTTTCAACATCAAAAGGAAAGTACTTTGCAAACCTTAAAATGCTAAAGAAACAGGAGTCACCGTCATTAATGGGGACGTGAACCTGCCAGTAGAGACGAAAGGCTATCCAAAATGCAGAGGTAAAAATGAAATTCTAATAACATCAGAAAAATCCCAAGAAAGAGAAAAGGGAGGAAAGATCTGGGAATTTCTGGTTAAGAATAAGACAATGGATTGGAAGATAGGGATGGGGGTGGTTTTAGTGGAGGGAAGGAGAAGAGAAAAGAGATAAAGCACAGTCACGCTTACCACCTAGCCAGTCGCTGGAGATGTTCTGAAGCATGGTGACCGGGATGCAGAAAAAGGTAATGAACAGGTCGCTGAGTGCCAGTGAACCGATGAAGATGTTGGTGACCTTCCGCATAGCCTTGCTTCGGGTTACCACATAGAGTACCAGGCCGTTGCCGAAAAGTGCCAAGACAAAGATGAGCACAGAGATGAGTACGAAGGCTAGTTTGGCAGCGCCAGGCAGCTCGGGACTGTAGACTAGGGGCCGCAGCCCGTACAGGGAGATGAATTGCTCGCGACTCATGTTGTGCTCCTGCAGGAGCCGAGCTAACTGCTCCGAGGTGATGTTGAGGGACTGCATGGCGCGCAGGGAAAAGTACCTCACTGGACTAAGGAAGTAGGCACAAGATTCTGGTCCCGCACCTAAAACCTCGAGCTGTCCAGGGTCCCGAGGCTGTGGTCAGTTGCTCGAACTAAGAGTGCAGACAGCGCAGTGGAGTGGGCTGAAGCGGGTCTGCGAAGGTGCGCTTGGGCGCACCACTGTGCAAGGGAAAAGCTGGGAAGCCCGTGCAGAGGCGGGGGAGGGGAGGGGAAGTGCAAAAACTAGAGAGCTTCCACTGCCCTACTAGCAGCTGGGGCCTGACCTGCAGGGAGCGGTTCCTTCTTGGCTCCTGCTCTGTGATCTGAGCGCCACTGTTCACCTACTGAGGAAGCAAGAGGATCAATGCAGGTCCTCGCCTAGAAGTGTATCGCACAGTAAAACCTTAAAAGTGATCTTGTCCAACCTTCTCATTTGACAAGAAACAGGCAGGGCAAAGTCAAATGACTTCTCCGAGGTAACTAGCTCGACTAGAGTCGGAACTCTCCAAATCCAGTTTTCTTTCCACTGCACCTCACAAGATTAGGGAAAACAGACAGAGAAAAGGAAAGGGGAGTGCCTCCAAACGAAGAGAAAAGAGGAGCAGTTACAAGGCTCGCAAGAACTAGGACCAAGACAATTTTCAAGTTCAGAGAAACTTCTCTCTTGCGTCAGGGTCCACGAGATGCAAAGAAAATCAGGCAAAGATTCTTCTAAACTCAAATCAGCTTGCGAGGAGAAAGCTTCATGGCCGGCTTCCCAGCCAGGGTTCAGCTCCACATCCTTCTCAGCTTCTGACCCTCCGTACGGGATTCCAAATGCCTAAAGGAAAGAAGATGCAGGAGCACAATGAGGACCATTTGCCCAAGGCACCTGCTTCTGGACTCCAAAGTCACCAGAGGGCGGAGCGGGGAGCAGGTTTTAATATCGACAGCTCTCCAATCACAACGCACAATGCGCCAGGGCTCCCCACCTACAAGCCCAGACCGGCTGAATTGCCCAATTCGCGCGGATTCATCCTCACGCTGATTGTAGGCGTTCCCTGGATTTTCTTGGGATCAGCGACTGTCATTCAATTTCTTTATTTTAGTGGCGAGGAAACTGAGGCCCAGACTGCAAAGGGAACTTGTCTAAAAGGAGAAATTCAATCCAGATTGAGTCCTCGACCCCACATACAGAATTTTCCCTCTATATCTGAGATTTCTTCAACTGAGAAGCTTTTCTAAATGAATAATTCAAAATAAAACAAAACACTAATCACCTCTACCAAATTGTAATCACATACTTAGACCTTAAAGGAACCTTACAAGGGTCATGTGGTTCAATTCCCCCCTTTTACAAATGAGGAACTGGGCAAAGAGAGATTAAATGATTTGCCCAGGATCACAAAGTGAATTAGTTTATGTCAAGATATGAGCTCAAGTTATCCTGATTCACAGTACAGTGTTCCATTCCACAAAGTTTTAGGTAGTAGATTTTCTTTCTTTTTTCTTTTCTTAATTTATGGAATAAAATAAATACTTCCATGATGTATAATAATTAGTAACAGTAGTAGTAAGAGACAATTGCACATGAAACTGAAAATCTATCCTATACAACTTGCTATTAATCGTCACATAGAAGAAATTGATAAGGTCAGAGGGGGAATTTCTTTCTCCAAGAACAGCTCCCTGTCTCCTGGGGTTCCCTGACATAAGGAGTAGGCATACACATATCAGTGGTAAGTGTTTTAATATTAAAACAATGGCAGAGGACTCAGCCATTACTGCCCCTTGCTGATTGATATACACAAGGCTCTTCATCAACCTGAAAGTCTGTTCCAACAGTATATTTAGAGCTTACAACACATGGCAAAAGAGAAAATCTTTTGAGAAAGTTTTAAATCACCAATTAGGTAAGTTAAAATTGTGGTTGGAAGTGGGAAGAAAGTACTTATGGTAAGCTTTTTTTTTTTTAAGACAGTCATCTAGATGGCTTGGGAAAGAACCTTGCTTAGTAGGGCAATGTGCCATTTCCACAGCACTGAGAAACAAGAACCTCTTAATGAATTCCCACTTCAATTTTGGAGATTCAAGGGAAAAAATGCCTCCAAAATGCTTTCATAATCTTTTCTGGGGAACTAGCTTTTATAGATTTCAAATTATATTACAAAACTGTCGCTTTTCAACTACCTGGTAGTAGGAAAATAATAGAATAGGACATAAGTGAAATGGATTAGAATAAGAAGATTTAGAAGCAAAAACACTTATTGAACAATGGCTCAATAAATATAAGAATGAAAACCACGGGGGTGAATCTTGATTATTTAGTGAAAACTGCTGGGAAAATGAAAAAGTAGTTTGTGGGAAATGAATACACACAAATACCATAATCAATTCCAAATGGATAAATGAGCTAAACATTGACACGCATTTTATTTTTTAAAAAGAGGAAAATCGAAGATTATTTAACGATAATGGATAAAGGAAGAGATGTTTAAACAACTGTCCTGTAAAGAAATTTTAAAGGACAAGATAGTTTCTATGAAAAATTTTTAGAGTTTTTGTATAAATAAAAACATTGCAGTCAGAATAAGAAAAGACAGATTAAAAATTAATCTTTGTATTTAATGTATCTACCAAAAGCATGAAATTCAAAATCTATAGGTAATTGAAATATAGCAAATGAAATATGCCCATATTCTGGACTTACCCTAGAATAGCTACCTGAAGTTTAAAATTCTTCTTGAATCTACATGCCCTCAGTAAGATTGTTCATTAATATATTTATTTTTTCTCCAATCAACCAAAGGATGTGATTGGTGTGAAGTAATATATTCTAAAGTCTCTTCCAAGTCAATTGGCCTTGTTTTTCTATAAATAAATAGTGAAACTCTTCTTGAAACTTCCAAAACTTAGTCTAGGTGGCTAAGGCAACTAAGAAGTTGCCTTAGTTATAAATGCCAATCTAGGGGAAGTCAAAACCTCTTCCCTCTAGCTTTACAAGTATGCCAATAGGTAAACTGCACTCAAATGAGTTAATGCTATGTTCTTGATGACTATCTTTTCTATGTTTCCTTTTTAACCTATTTCTCATTTCATTCCTGAAGTGCCAAACCTGAATCACTTGGCTGGGCTCGGTCTGGTCTGATTCATAATAATTCATTCAAAGCAAAAAGATTTCATGACATGGTAAAATAAGATTTTCAATCAAAGATTCCCACATAAACCTAGGGCACAATCTCCCACACATATACACAACCCAGTAGGGATAGAAAACATGAAAGGAATCACACATGAAAGACCCACATGAGGGGAATATTAAAGACCTGGGGGAGAAGGGAACTCATATCTCTTATACTACATACCTTTGTTATATTCTATTTTTGTCTTGGAGATAGTTTCACTACTAGGCCTGCTCCTCAATGACCATGGCTTTTCTTCTTGAAATTTTTTCTACTGAGCTCTTCACCCATATCTCTCCATCATTACAATTGTTGCACACATTGTTGTCAAGTTTGTATCTCCTTCTAGATTCTTAAATGTCTCTAGTCCTACCTTCATTGAGCACACTGGACTGCTAAGACCTGTTGGACTGTGCTAGACATTGGTCTAGCAATGGCTGAGTATGTAGTTTCTACTATGAATTACTTCCTGCTACTATCTTCTGCCCTCATCTCTTCAGACTGCCGTCTCAATGTCAGTCCACTAGGATATAGAGATTAGAGCTTCTCACTGTTATGTTTTTAATTATAATTTTTTTTATTTCCAAAATACATGCAAAGATATTTACCTTTCCAAAACTTTGCATTCCAAAATTTTCTCCTTTCTTTCCCTCCACCTCCCTCCACTAGACAGCAAATAATTTAATATAGGTTAAACATATGCAATTTTTCTATACACATTTCCACTGTTTTCATGTTGAACAAGAAAAATCCTATCAAAAAGGAAAAAAAAAGAAAAAAAGAAAATAAAAACCAGCAGACAACAAAAAAGGGGAAAATATGATATTATGGACAACATTTAATCCCCACAGCCCTTTTTTTGGATGCAAATAGCTCTCTCCATTATATGTCTATTGGCTTTAATCACCTCATTCCTGAAAAAGTTACATCCATCAAAGTTGATCATCACATAATCTTGTTGTTGCTGTGTACAATGTTTTCTTGGTTGCACTCACTTCATTTAGCATCAGTCATGTAAGTCTCTCCATGTCTTTCTGAAATCATCCTGCTAATCATTCCTTATAGAACAATATTCCATAACATTCACATGCCATAACTTATTCAACTATTTCCCAACTGATAGTCATCCACTCAGTTTCCAATTCCTTGCCATTAAAAAAAAGGGCTGCTATAAACCTTTTTGCCCAGTTAGGTCCTTTTCCCTTTTGTATTATCTTTTTGGTATACATTCTAGTAGAGATGCTGCTGAATCAAAGGGTATGCACAGTTGAAAAAGTTTTTTTAAGTATAGTTCCAAAATGCTCTCCAAAATGGTTATATCAGTTCCCAATTCCTCCAACTATGTATTAGTGTCCAAGTTTTCCCATATCCCAGGAGGTTTATTCAAGACCATTGCACCCAGATTTAAAAAAAAAAAAAAAAAAAAAAAAAAAGCAGAGACAACATCAACCGAAGGTTAGTTTTTTTTCCTTTTCTTTTCTTTAAAATTTATTTAAAATCAAAGAAATTTTGGTTTTTAGCTTTTCTTTCCAATTATCTTAATAATGATGACAATTTTAAGAATATTGATGACAGTTTTGCATAGATATACACAATTTGACTTCCATAAATGCCTTTTAATTAATTTTTAATGATTTTTTTTTCTTTTCAACCTTGATATCTCAGAGGAAGACTTTTACTATGGATAACAATCTAATTAAAGATTAGGGACTCATATGTACTTCTGAGATCCTTTCTGACTTTCCAAAATCCCTTCTGGCTTAGTTTACAAATGAATTTGTCAAAACAGAAAGTAAGCTAAGAAGGCCAGGTCAACTCTGTCTATCTGCATTCCTGATTGTATTGTGCACATCAGTCAATTGCAAAGCCTTATTGTTTTCATGCCCTATTTTGGCTATTGACAAAGCTCAGCTTTCCTAAATAAAAATATTTGAAAGCTTTTATCCCAGTTGAGAAGCAGTAAACGTTATGATTAGGCCATTTTTTTAGATGAAGTAACACAAGCCATCAATCTCTTAAAAAGGATGTAAATCTATTCAAATTTAGGGATATGAAAATTAAAGCAATTTATAGGTATCATTTTACACCTATCAAAAAAGAAAGATGAGCAAACTTCAGTATAATCTAGACCATGAAAAAAAGCACATTCAGCAGCTACTATTAGATCTGTCCAATATTGCATTTAGAAAGCAATATAGATCTAGAATAAAAGTTGCCATGCTGTTCATAATTTTTTAATCAGAAATCATACAACTAAGATTATTCTTTCACACACACACATACATATATGTGGGTGTACACACACACACACAGATGTATGTATGTGTGTGTATGTATATATAGACAGGCATAATACATAAAATAGATGTACAACTATATGGTATGTAAATAAACATATTTGTATTCAAATTGACTTCAACTGAATAAACATTTATTAAGTGTCTACTATGTAATAGCATTGTGCTAAGTGCAAAGAAGACAAAAAAAAGCTAAAGAATGCCTTTGTCCTGAAGGAACTTACAATTTAAAGGAAGAAACAATATGCAAACAAATATACATAGGCAAGTTATATATAGGATAATTAGGAAATAACTAAAAAAAAAAGAAAGCACTGGAATTTAGAGGGAAGATTCTATAGAAAGTGGGATTTTACTTGGGATTCAAGCAAGGAAAAATGTGATGACATAAGATCAATAAGAATTACTAAAAGAGCTAAAATTATTTTCAAAATCAAATAAGAATGGTAAAAAAGAGAAAAAACTAAGTAAAGAAATAAAATTGTGAAAAGACAATTAACAAATTTTTTCTTTAAAAAAGAGACACAAAAATACAAAGAACATAATTTTAAAAAACAGAATTTGCTAAAAGAGATAAAAAAGCTTACTGAAAAAAATAATTCCTTAAAAATTAGAATTGGGCAAGAGGAAACTGATAACACCACTGGACATCTAGAATCAGTGTAACAAAGCCAAAAAATCATGTTTGAGTAAGAGCTAACAGTTGGAAGGGCTACAAGAGAAATAGATTTAAGATGAAGGAAAATTTGTTATCTATGGAACAGGCATTCCAGAGCGCATGGTGAAAGGACGGAGTTAGAATGAAACTTTGGAGTGGAAGGTTTGAGGATGAGGATGAGAAATCAGATGGTAAGAAATATTGAGTGGATTTTGGATGATGATCTATAAAATTTAAAATTCACTTGGATGTGAAAAATATGATCAGGTGTGAGAATGTTCATTATTGAAGTGATGGTGCTAGTCTTTTTACCTTCCAAGGACAGGAGGCCCAAAGCTGAAGAAAGGTTGCTCTCCTTTGCATTGGGTGTTCTCTACATCTTAGTTGGAAGACTAAACTGGCAACAGGTAGCAAAAGATAGAAGATACTTTGTACTAGTACCGATGGAAGTGATTGCTTTTAGGAAAGTAGATGATACCCAGTCTGCTCCAAGCAGCCTTTGCTCAGGAAATACAATTCATCCAGCAGGAGTTAGAAGGCTCAGGGTGTACTACACCTATAATCTGAGGTCTTCTCACCTGAGGAAACTGGGTATGAGACAGCAGCAAGAAGTAGTAGATTCTCTCCTACAAGAGAATCCTAGAGAGGACTGAAATGTAACATGCCTGCCCTTCCAGGCAGTGGGAATCAGGGTAACAATGTATATACATACAATATACACATACATACATATTGATGACAATTTCATAAATGAAGGCAACATTAAATGGCACTTGAAGGAAATGAAATAAATGACATTATGGCCACTGTTTTAAAATTAAAGCATATAGATTTCCACTATTTATCACCCAGTAAATTACAAAAGTGAAATGCTTTTCCATAGGCAATTCACCTAATCCCTAAATGCCTCAAATTCATTATCTGTAAACAACCTATTTACTTCCAGTGTTATGGTAAAAGAAATAATATAGCCATTTTAAGCACTTACTAGTTGCCAGTTCCTGAAGCTATTTTTTTTAAAATAGTCTCTGTTGTCAAAGTAATTAAACTGTATTATCATTAACTTGATTAGATATTTTGAATTTTTTTCTAAAATCAAAATAAAATGTAAATTCTGGAACTTGTGAACTTCATTATATAACACTGTAAGGGTGAGGGCCAACACTTTTATCAAGATTTAACATTTCGACTGAATCAAGCAAGTTAAGTTGGCCCCACAGGTTCACCAAATCAATCAAAATCATTTCCTCTAGATATAAAAAATAATCTGATTGAGCAAGTAGTTCATATCCTATGGAAACTATAATTAGTTATAGCAGTCTAATTTAAACACATTTGCTAGGATAAAGGAGAAAACTCCCAGACAAACCTCTGAGAAGAAATGCAGTGATCGGGAGATGACAAGATCCTGTGACTTCTCCCATCCCAGACCCTGACCTTTCCGCAGAGGAAGATTTTGTAAAATTTGAAGGGTGGGATAATCCTGAACTTCACATTGGTTCCCTGGTATTTCCAAAACAGTTGACATCATTGATGAAGAACAGACTAGACATTATGAGGAAAAAGAGCTTTATAATTCTACAAGAAGCCCAGAAGAAAAGGTACACCATTCCTAAGGAGAACATCAGAAGTTCTTCACATGATAGAGAAAAGGACTCCAGTAACCAAGCACTATGAGTTACTTTTTGGCTATATGTGCTTTCTAAGCCCACTTTTCCCTGGTCTCTGTTGGGCAAATGTGTTATATGCCATTGAAAATGTTTTCTACCAACTGTTCTTAATTAGGACCCCATTAAATACCCTTTTCTAAAAGTTAGAGTAAGTCTGTTTAACCAATTTGTGTCAACTGAAAATGAGGTAGCACACTGATGAGGGTTTAAAACTCATATATTAGAAAAATACCTCTTTAGAAATAATAGCAAAGCTATAATAATGGGAGATCTCAACCTGACTCAGAAGTAGATAAATTGAACGACAAAATTAATAAGAAAGAAGTTAAGGAAGTAAATAGAATACTAGAAAAGTTAGGTATGATAGATCTTTAGAGAAAATTGAATGGAGAGCAAAAGGAGTACACTTTCTTCTCGGCAATTCATGGCACCTATACAAAAATTGACCATATATTATGACATAAAGAACTCAAAATCAAATGGAGAAAGGCAGAAATGTAAATGCATTTTTTTAGATCATGATGCAAGAAAAAATTACATTCAATAGAAGGCCAGGGGGAAATAGACCAAAAAGTAATTGGATAATAAATTATCTCATCCTAAAGAATGAATGGATGAAATAGCAAATCATAGACACAATAATTTCATCCAAGAGAATGACAATAATGAGACAATATACCAAAATTGATGGGATGCATGCAAATAATAGGAAATTTTATATCTCTAGATGCTTACTTGCATAAAATAGAGAGAGAAGATCAATGAATTAGTCTTGCAACTAAAAAGGCTAATTAAAAAACAAATTAAAAACTCCAATCAAACACCAAACTTTAAATTCTAAAAATAAAAGGAAAGATTAATCAAATTGAAAGTAAAAAAAACTATTGAATTAATAAATAAAGCTGAGTTGCTTTTATGAAAAAAAGACAAAAAAATAGATAAACCTTTAGTTAATTTGATTAGAAAAATGAAAGAGGAAAATCAAATTGTTAGTCTCAAAAATGAAAAGGGAAAACTTTCTACCAAAGAAGAGGAAATTAGAGCAATAATTAAGAGTTATTTTGCCCAACTTTATGTCAATAAATTTGATAACCTAAGTGAAAGGTAGAAATATCTACAAAAATATAGATTGCCCAGATTAACAGAAGAGGAAATAAATTACTTAAATAGTCCCATTTTAGGAAAAGAAATACAACAAGCTATTAATCAACTCCCTAAGAAAATATCTCCAAGACCAGATGGATTTACATGTGAATTCTACTAAGCATTTATAGAACAAATAACTCCTATACTATATAAACTATTTGAAAAAATTGGGGGAAAAGGACTTCAACCAAACTCCTTTTGTGACACAGACATGGTACTGGTATCTAAACCAAGTAGGAAGAAAACAGAGAAAGAAAATTATAGACCAATTTCCCTAATGAATATTTGTTGGAATATATGAGAGAGCTGCTGAAACACATGGGAGCCACCTGACAGTGGCTGCTTGGAGGTCCAACCCAGAATAGATCTCCTTTTGTGAGAGGATGACACAAGGAGACTGAGAGGCAGTTGCTATTTTCTGACCTCTCTCACTGAGAGGCCAATGCATTGTCTGATCCCTCTTCTCTCTGTCTCCACTTTATCTTATTTCTAGTCCACAACACCTGCATCAGCAAAGGCTACCCTGCAACTCCTTCAGATGTTATGATCTGTGGAGGTGTGGAGACTCTTGGGGCAAATATAATATAATATAATTTTTTTATATTATAACTTTTTATTTACAGTACATATGCATGGGTAATTTTTTACAACATTATCCCTTGCACTCACTTCTGTTCCAACTTTTCCCTTCAGTCCCTTCACCCATTCCTCTAGATGGCAGGCAGTCTTATACATGTTAAATATGTTATAGTGTATCCTAGATACAATATATGTGTGCAGAACCAAACAGTTCTCTTGTTGCACAGGAAGAATTGGATTCAGAAGGTAAAAAACAGAGAAGAAAAACAAAAAGGCAAACAGTTCAAACTCAGATCACAATAAGGGCTGCTACAAACATCCTGGCACATACAGGTCCCCTTCCTTTCTTTAGTTTCTCTTTGGGATATAAGCCCAGTAGTAACACTGCTGGATCAAAGGGTATGCACAGTTTGATAACTTTCTGGGCATAATTCCAGATTGCTCTCAAGAATGGTTGGATTCATTCACAACTCCACCAACAATGTATCAGTGTCCAAATTTTCCCACATCCCCTACAACATTCATCATTTTTTTTCCTGTCATCTTAGTCAATCTGACAGGTGTGTAGTGGTATCTCAGAGTTGTCTTAATTTGCATTTCTCTGATCAATAGTGATTTGGAACACTCTTTCATATGAGTGGTAATGGTTTCAATTTCATCATCTGAAAATTGTCTGTTCATATCCTTTGACCATTTATCAATTGAAGAATGGCTTGATTTCTTATAAATTAGAGTCAATTCTCTATATATTTTGAAAATGAGGCCTATTTCAGAACCTTTAACTGTAAAAAGGTTTTCCCAGTTTGTTGCTTCCCTTCTAATTTTGTTTGCATTAGTTTTGTTTGTACAAAGGCTTTTTAATTTGATATAATCAAAATTTTCTATTTTGTGATCAATAATGATCTCTAGTTCTTCTTTGGTCACAAATTCCTTCCTCCTCCACAAGTCTGAGAGATAAACTATTCTATGTTCCTCTAATTTATTTATAATCTCGTTCTTTATGTCTAAATCATGGATCCATTTTGATCTTATCTTGGTGTACAGTGTTAAGTGTGGGTCCATGCCTAATTTCTGCCATACTAATTTCCAGTTTTCCCAGCAGTTTTTGTCAAATAATGAATTCTTATCCCAAAAGTTGAGATCTTTGGGTTGGTCAAACACTAGATTGCTATAGCTATTGACTCTTTTGTCCTGTGAACCTAACCTATTCCACTGATCATATAATCTGTTTCTTAGCCAATACCAAATGGTTTTGGTGACTGCTGCTTTATAATATACTTTTAGATCAGGTACAGCTAGGCCACCTTCATTTGATTTTTTTTCATTAATTCCCTTGAAATTCTCAACCTTTTGTTCTTCCATATGAACTTTGTTGTTATTTTTTCTAGGTCATTAAAATAGTTTCTTGGGAGTTTGATTAGTATAGCACTAAATAAATAGATTAGTTTAGGGAGTATTGTCATCTTTATTGTATTTGCTCAGCCTATCCAAGAGCACTTAATATTTTTCCAATTATTTAAATCTGACTTTATTTATGTGGAAAGTGTTTTGTAATGTTGCTCATATAATTCCTGACTTTCTTTTGGTAGACAGATTCCCAAATATTTTATGCTACTAACAGTTATTTTCAATGGAATTTTTCTTTGTACCTCTTGCTGTTGGATTTTGTTAGTGATGTATAAAAATACTGAGGATTTATGTGGATTTATTTTGTATCCTGCAACTTTGCTAAAGTTGTGAATTATTTAAAATAGCTTTTTAGTAGAATCTCTGGGGTTCTCTAAGTATACCATCATATCATCTGCAAAGAGTGATAATTTGGTTTGCTCATTTCTTACTCTAATTCCTTTAATCTCTTTCTCAACTCTTATTTCTGAGACTAGCGTTTCTAATGAAATATTGAATAATAACAGTGATAGTGGGCAACCTTGTTTCACTCCTGATCTTACTGGGAATTGTTCCAGTTGATCCCACTTACATATGATACTTACTGACGGTTTATATGCTCCTGACTATTTTAAGGAAAAGTCCATTTATTCCTATGATCTCAAGTGTTTTTATTAGGAATGGATGTTGGATTTTATTAAATGCTTTTTTTGCATCTATTGAGATGACCGTATGATTTTTGTTAATTTGGTTATTGATATAGTTGATTATGCTAATAGTTTTCCTGCTATTGAACCAGCCCTGCATTCCTGGTATAAATCCTACTTGATCGTGGTGTATTATCCTGGGGATGATTTTCTGTAGTCTTTTTGCTAATATCTTATTTAAGATTTTAGCATCAATATTCATTAGGGAGAGTGGTCCTTTTCTTTCTCTGTTTTCAACCTACCTGGTTTAGGTATCAGTACCATGTCTGTGTTATAAAAGGAATTTGGTAGGACTCCTTCAATCCCTATTTTTTTTCCAATACAGTTTTTTCAAATAGTTTATATAGCATTGGGGCTAATTGTTCTTTAAATGTTTGGTAGATTTCACACATAAATCCATCTGGTCTTGGGGATTTTTGCTTAGGGAGTTGATTAATAGCTTGTTCTATTTTTTTTTCTAAGATGGGACTGTTTAACCAATTTACTTCCTCTGTTAATCTGGACAAGCTATGTTTTTGAAGGTATTCTTCCATTTCATTTAAGTTATTGAATTTATTGGCATAAAACTGGGCAAAGTAATGCGTAATTATTGCTCTAATTTCCTCTTTATTAGTGGTGAGTTCTCCCTTTTCATTTTTAAGAATAACAATTTGATTTTCCTCTTTCCTTTTTTAAATCAGATTTACTAAGCGTTTACCTATTTTGTTGGTTTTTTCATAGAACCAACTCTTAGTTTTATTAATTAATTCAATAGTTTTTTTTTTACTTTCAATTTTATTAATCTCTCCTTTTATTTTTAGAATTTCAAATTTAGTATTTGACTGGAGGTTTTTAAATGTTTTCCTTTTCTAGCACTTTTAATTGCAAGCCCAATTCATTGACCTTTTCTTTCTCTATTGTATGTAAGTAGGCCTCTAGAAATATGAAATTTCCCCTTATTACTGCTTTGGCTGCATCCCACACATTTTGGTATGATGTCTCATTATTGTCATTTTCTTAGGTAAATTTATTAATTATGTCTATGATTTGCTGTTTCACCCAATCATTCTTTAGTATGAGATTATTTAGTTTCCAATTATTTTTTTTTATCTATTTTCCCCTGGCTTTTTATTGCATGTAATCTTCATTGCATCGTGGTCTGAAAAGAATGCATTTACTATTTCTGCAGTTGAATTTGAGGTTTTTTATGTCCTAATATATGGTCAATTTTTGTGTAGGTTCCATGAGCTGCTGAGAAGAAAGTGTACTCCTTTCTATTTCAATTTAGTTTTCTCCAAAGATCTATCATATCTAACTTTTCTAGTATGCTATTTTTTTTTACTTCTTTCTTATTTATTTGTGGTTTGATTTATCTAATTCTGAGACTGCAAAGTTGAGATCTTCCACTATTATAGTTTTGCTGTCTATTTCTTCTTTCAGCTCTCTTAATTTCTCTTTTAAGAATTTAGATGCGACACCACTTGGTGCATATATGTTTAATAATGATATTGCTTCATTATCTATACTACCCTTTAGCAAGATATAGTGCCCTTCCTTATCTCTTTTAATTAGATCAATTTTTGCTTTTGCTTGATCCAAGATCAGGATGGCTCCCCCTGCTTTTTTTACTTCACCTGAGGCATAGTAGATTCTGCTCCAACCTTTTACCTTTACTCTGTATGTATCTCCTTGCTTCAGGTGTGTTTCCTGTAAATAACATATTGTAGGATTCTGGCTTTTAATCCATTCTGATAACTGCTTCCTCTTTATGGGGGAGTTTATCCCATTCACATTTGTTGTTAAAATTATCAATTCTGTATTACTTGCCATCTTGTTAACCCCTGTTTATGCTTTTCTCCCTTCCTTGCCTCTTACCCCCCTCCCCAGTATTAAACTTGTGAGTACCACTTCCTTCTCACAGCCCTCCCGTTTTAGTATCCCTCCCCTCACCATAGAATTCCTCCCCCTATTTTACTCCTTTTCCTCACAATTTCTGTTTTCCCTTCCACTTAGCTTATTCCTTCCCTTTTCACTTTTCCCCTCCCACTTTTCATAAGGTGGGAGAGGTTTCACCATAAATCAAATGTCTAATACTTTTCTCTTTAATTCTGATGTAATTCTGATAAAATTCTGATGTAAATTAAGATACACACTATGTTCATTCCCCCCCCCCATTCTTTCTCTCAGATATAATAGGTTTCCTTTGCCTCTTCATGAGATGTAGTACCCCCACTTTACCCTTTTCTGGGTATAATTTCCTTTCTACCTCTAGTTACTAGAACAAAGTATACATGTTTTCTTTATATATCTTTATAGCAGAAATATAGTTCCCAAGATTTCTTTTTGCCTTTTTAGGTTTCTCTTGAGTTCCATATTTGTAGATGAAACTTTTTGTTTAATTACGGTTTTTTCATCAGAAATAGAAGAAATTCACTTATTTTGTTGAATGTCCACCTTCTTCCTTAAAAAAAATGCTCATTTTGTCTGGGTAAGTGATTTTTGGCTGCATACTAAGTTCCTTAGCCTTTCAGAATATCAGATTCCAGGCCCTTCAATCCTTTAATATGGGTGCTGTTAGATCCTGGGTAATCCTTATTGTGGCTCCTCTATTGTTTGTTTGTTTGTTTTTTTAATAATTTTTTATTGACAGAACCCATGCCAAGGTAATTTTTTATAACATTATCCCTTGCATTCACTTCTGTTCCGATTTTTCCCTTCCCTCCCTCCACCCTTTCCCCCAGATGGCAAGCAGTCCTATACATGTTAAATAGGTTACAGTATATCATAGATACAATATATGTATGCAAAACCGAACAGTTCTCTTGTTGCACAGGAAGAATTGGATTCAGAAGGTAAAAGTATGGGGGGAAAAACAAAAATGCAAGCAGTTTACATTCATTTCCCAGTATTCTTTCTTTGGGTGTAGCTGCTTCTGTACATTCTTGATCAACTGAAACTGAGTTAGATCTCTTTGTAGAAGAAATCCATTTCCATCAGAATACAGTATCATTGTTGAAGTATATAATGATCTCCTGGTTCTGCTCATTTCACTTAGCATCAGTTCATGTAAGTCTCTCCAAGCCTCTCTGTATTCATCCTGCTGGTCATTTCTTACAGAACAATAATATTCCATAACATTCATATACCACAATTTACTCAACCATTCTCCAATTGATGGGCATCCATTCATTTTCCAGCTTCTAACTACTACAAATAGGGCTGCCACAAACATTTTGGACAGGTCCCTTTCCCTTCTTTAGTATCTCTTTGGGGTATAAGCCTAGTAGAAACACTGCTGGATCAAAGGGTATGCACAGTTTGATAACTTTTTGAGCATAGTTCCAAATTGCTCTCCAGAATGGCTGGATGTGTTCACAATACCACCAACAATGCATTAGTGTCCCTGTTTTCCCACATCCCCTCCAATATTCTGCATTATCTTTCCCTGTCATTCTAGCCAATCTGACATGTGTGTAGTGGTATCTCAGAGTTGTCTTAATTTGCATTTCTCTGATTAATAATGATTTGGAGCATATTTTCATATGGCTAGAAAGAGTTTCAATTTCTTTGTCTGAGAATTGTCTGTTCATATCCTTTGACCATTTATCATTTGGACAATGGCTTGATTTCTTATAAATTAGAGTCAATTCTCTATATATATTTGGAAATGATGACTCCTCTATCCTTAACAAATATTGATGCAAAAAATCTTACATAAAATATTAGCAAAGAGATTACAGAAAGTCATCCCCAGGATAATACACCATGACCAAGTAAGATTTATACCAGGAATGCAGGGCTGGTTCAATATTAGGAAAACTATTAACATAATTGACTATATCAATAACTACACTAATAAAAACCATATATTATCTCAATAGATACAGAAAAGCATTTGATAAAATCCAACATCCATTCCTATTAAAACTACTACAGAGTATAGGAATAAATGAACTTTTCCTTAAAATATTCGGGAGCATCTATTTAAAACCATCAGCAAGCATCATATGTAATGGGATAAAGTGGACCCATTCCCATTAAGATCAGCGATGAAACAAGGTTACCCACTATCACATTAGGATTCAATATTGTATTAGAAATGCTAGCTTCAGCAATAAGAGAAGAAAAAGAGATTAAAGAAATTAGAGTAAGTAATGAGAAAACCAAGTTATCATTCTTTGCAGATGATGTTATGGTATACTTAGAGAACCCTAGAGAATAAACTAAAAAATTATTAGAAATAATCCACAACTTTAGGAAAGTTCAGGACACAAAATAAATCCACATAAATCATCAGCATTTGTATGCATCAGTAACAAAATCCAACAGCAAGAGATATAAAGAGGAATTCCATTTAAAATAATTGTCAATAGTATAAAATATTTGGGAATCTATCTGGCAAGGGAAAGTCAGGAACTATATGGGCAAAATTATAATACACTTTCCACACAAATAAAATCAGATCTAAACAACTGGAAAAATATGAAGTGCTCTTAGATAGATCGAGCAAATATAATAAAGATGACAAAACTACCTAAACTAGTCTATTTATTTAGTGCTATACCAATCAAACTCCCAAGAAACTATTTTACTAAGCTAGAAAAAATAACAACAAAATTTATCTGGAAGAACAAAGGGTCAAGAATTTCAAGGGAATTAATGAAAAAAATGTAAATCTAAACTGGACTAGATCTAAAACTGTATTATAAAGTGGTCACCAAAACCATTTGGTATTGGCTAAGAAATAGACTAGTTGATCAGTGGAATAGGTTAGTTTCACAGGACAAAGTAAGCAATGATTATAGCAATCTAGTGTTTGACAAACCCAAAGATTCCAGCTTTTAGGATAAGAATTCACTATCACAAAAACTGCTGGGAAATTTGGAAACTAATATGGCAGAAACTAGGCATTGATCCACACCTTACACCCTATATTAAGATAAAGTTGAAATGGGTTTATGATCTAGACATAAAGAATAATATTATAAACAAATTAGAAAAACATAGGATAGTTTGTCTCTCAGATCTGTGGAGAAGGAAGGATTTTGTGACCCAAGAACAACTGGACATCATTATTGATCACAAAATAGATAATTGTGATTATATTAAGTTAAAAAGAAACAAAACTAATGCAGAGAAGATAAGAAGGAAAGTAATAAATTAGGAAAATGTTGGAATCTTTATAAACTGCTAACTCATTAGAGTTGATAGATAGTACAAACAAAACTAATGCAGAGAAGATAAGAAGGAAAGTAATAAATTAGGAAAATGTTGGAATCTTTATAAACTCTTAACTCATTAGAGTTGATAGATAGTATCTGCTCTTACAAAAATATGTTTGGGGCCAGAACCTGAAACAAGGTACTAAGTAGAACTAATTGATACAACGCTTGTGTTTACACCTTTACTCACTGGAATTCACAAGTATGGGAGATTCACAGTTAATTGTGTAACTTCGTGAATCCACACCTCCCTTGAAGCTCTTAGGGCCAGAGGGCATTATGGGAGAAAACCCATAATCCCACTCTCTGGTATTTAAGAAGAAAGCAGAGGCCCAATGGGGCAGAATTCAGCCAAATTTCACGGAGAGGGGAACGTCAAGTCAGAAGTAGCCACGAGTCGGAGTTGAGCTAGAGGCAGGAGAGAATTACTTCAGAAGGCAAGAGAGACAGATTCATCTTTGTACTGGCTGGAGGCTGAAGGGAGCAGAGGCAAAGGACAAAGCTGCAGGCTCAGAACCGAGCAGGGAAAAGCATCTGATCCTGATTCCAGTGGAAATTCTCCTCAACCCAGAAATTAGGGTGAGTACAACAAAGAAATTTTGTTAAAAGAGTTAAAGCAGAATTTCAGCTAAGATGGGACAGATGTTTAGAAAACAGCCTTCTGTTTCTGTTCAAGGAAAATGTTTAGAGAACATTGTCAAAGTTATGGAAAGCCAAGGTTTAATTATAATTTTATAGCAGATCACCGAACTTTTACAAACTCTAAAGCACATATGTCCTTGTTTCTCTCTGGAAAAGGAATTGGATATAAATGAGTGGAAATTGGTAGGAGAGGATCTTTGTCAATTCTATAATAAAAATGGGCCTAACTCAATTTTCAAAGACATACTTAATACATATAATTTAAAACAACTGGTGTTAGGAAATTTTATTAGTATTAAAATAAGGAAAAAGAAAAAACAGCAGGAAGGAGAAGTGCCAACTAAAGTAGTTGATAAGAATGGAGTTAAGTACAATTCTGAGTATGATACTTCACATCAGGAGGAATTAAGTCATTCCACATCTCATGACCCTCCCCCCTCAATTAACCCTTCATGAGTGGAGGAAGAAGGGGGAGGGAGAGAGGCAGAAACACAATCAGTGTCTTCTGTAAAGCAGAATATGACAAGATTAGAAGAGATATTAATTAAAGCAAAAAATGAAGGAGAAGATATATCTGATTTTATAAATGCATATTCTGTGATTGAAGAGCTCAATTCTTCAGGTCAAAAAGGGAGAAGATACACTCATTTTAATTTGGAAAAAATTAAAGATTTGAAAAAGGGTTGCACTCTTTATGGGGCTACATCATCTTATGGGAAGATGTTACTAGATAATTTGTCTTATGAAATCTTAACCCCAAATTGTTGGACATTTGAACTCATAACACCAAATGACTGAAAATCCATAGCTAAGACATGTCTAGAACCAGGACAAAATTTATTGTGGCATTCGGAGTTTCATGAATTATGTAGGATTCAAGCCCAATGCAATAGGCAAACAGGAGCTATTGGACAAATAGTTTTTGACCAACTAGCTGGTGAAGGTCAGTATGCCAAAATTCAGAACAGAATTATTATCCCATAACAGTGTATGAGCAAATTTCTAAGGCTGCAATAAAAGCTTGGAATTCTCTCCCTGGACAGAAAGATGGAAATAAAGCTTTTACAAAAATAGAGCAAGGTCCCAATGAACCTTTTGCAGATTTTGTGGGATGCTTGCAAACAGTTGTAATAAGAACCATTGGAGACAATGCAGCAACAGAAATAATGACTAGACATTTGACTAAGGAAAATGCCAATGAGGTTTGCAAAAGAATTATATGGGGGATAGACAAAGATGCTCCTTTAGAGGAGATCATAAGACACTGTGCCACAATGGGCACAAATGCTTATTATGCCCAGGCTATGATGAACATGGAAAGACAGGGTCCCTCTTGGCAAAGGAATTCTAGAGAAACTCATCAATGTTTTCAGTGTGGAAAAGCTGGACATTTGAGAGCTCATTGTAGAAATGGAGATAGAATGAGAAGACAGGGTGAGATAAAACCAAAAACCCCATGTCCAAAATGTAACCCAGGCTTTCATTGGGCCTCTGAATGTAGATTGACCCAGAGAAGTGAGAGGCAGGGCCCAACTCCAAGGTATCAGTCAAAGGACAGGTGGGGCATGATAGCAGCTGAGGTTACACCCAAAGAGACTTTAGAAATTCAGGACTCTGATGTCATCTACCAACAAAAAAGCAATCAGGATCACAGTTGGGGAGAATACAGGCCTTTTAAGACAACAAGGCAATATCCAGTGCAAACAGCTCCAATGTAATTACCAGATGATGAGGAGAAATCCCAAAAGTGGTAAATAGAAGGGAAATATATAGGTTAACTGCTTGGGGAAAAGGGTCTGCTTATATTTCCATAGGTGGAGAAGGAATCAGATGGCTGACAATGAGACTGTTAAAAGAACTTTAAAATCTTCAGCTTTCAGTTCCTGAAAAACCAGCAACAATCATTGGATTTCCTGAGATGAAATAGAAAAAGAGAAAAACTTCAAAACAAAGGACATTTAAGAAGCATCTGACACTGAAAGAGCATGGCTGACAATGAAACTGTTAAAAGGACTTTTAAAATCTTCAGGGATCATTGGATTTCCTAACACAAGATGAGGCTGTTTTAGTTCTTGAAAAACCAGCAAGAATCATTGGATTCCTTGAGATGAAAAATTGTTGATGAGACTTTTGCAGTACTTCAGAGCTTACAGGAACTATTGGATTCCTGGCACATGAACTAACAGACAATGGAATCCTTTTGGACTATTTCTAGAACTTATGGACATGTGTAAATTCTCAGGTTGATTCATGTTATTTGTTACATTACTACTAGCCTGTGTTATATTGCTATGTGCTTATGTATTTTATGTAATTGCAAGAATCATTGGATTTCTTGAGATGAAAAATTGTTGATGAGACTATTGCAGTACTTAAATTTTCATGTTGATTCATGGTATTTGTTACATTACTACTAGCCTGTGTTATATTGCTATGTGCTTATGTAAATTATGTATAATGCTTCCCATATTGATGGATTTATGTATATCATGTATATCTGGTTCAAAGTTCTGGCCCATATTGATGGATTTATGTGTACCTGTTTCAAGTGAGCCCTTTCAGAAACTCGCTAATCTGATTTGACTTACTATTTCCTTTGGTGTTTTCATCTCTCTTCCTGAGGTGTCAGGGAAAGTGTGATCACCTTTTTGGGGGGTTCTCCTTGAAGAACCTTGAGAAATAAGGGAGGTCATGACCACCCTATGTTCTAAAACAAAAGAAAGAGGGAGATGTTGGAATCTTTACAAACTGCTAATTCATTAGAGTTGATAGATTATTGATCTGATCTTACAAGAAGATGTTTTGGGCCAGAACCTGAAACAAGGTACTAAGTAGAACTAATTGATACAATGCTTGTGTTTACACCTTTACTCATTGGAATTCACAAGTATGGGAGATTCACAAAGTTAACTTGTAACTTTGTGAATTCACACCTCCCTTGAAGCTCTTAGGGCCAGGGAGCACTATGGGAGAAAACCCATAATTTCTCTCTCTCTCGTATCCCACAATTCCTCTCTCTCATATGTAAGAGACAGACAGAGGCTCTCAGTCAGATTTCAGCTAAATTACGCCAGAAGCCTTCTCTCCGAGGCAAGAGAGATCCATTCCATTTTCCACTTAGCTGGCTGGAGGACTGAAGGACAAACCTTTGGATTTGAAGACATTCAGAGGGAGCTCTTGGAACCAAGCAGAGAGGTAGGCTTCTAAGCTAATCGGGTTATATTGGAGACAATAAAAGATCTGAATTTTTATCACCTGCTGCATTTGAGATAATTATTGATCTGAACTGATACTAAGGCTGCCTCCAGAAAACCTCCCCGAGAACCTGCTCTCTCTCCCAGAGAGAACCACCTTATATCATTTTAAAGAAGAAAAAGAACTCCACAAGAAAACATTTTATTTATATAGAGAATTGACTCAAATTTATAATAGTTCAAGTCATTCTCCAATTGATAAATGGTCAAAGGATATGAACAGACAATTTCCAGATGAAGAAATTAAAACCATTTCTAGTCATATGAAAAGGTTCTCTAAATCACTATTGATCTGAGAAATTCAAATTAAGACAACTCTGAAATACCACTATACACCTCTCAGATTGGCTAAGATGACAGGAAAAGATAATGACCAATATTGGAGGAGATGTGGGAAAACTGGGACACTAATACATTGTTGGTGGAATTGTGAATACATACAGCCATTCTGGACAGCAATTTGGAATTATGCTCAAAAAGTTATTAAACTATATACCCTTTGATCCAACAGTGTTTCTACTGGGCTTATATCCCAAAGAGATATTAAAGAATAGAAAGGGACCTGTGTGTGCAAAAAATGTTTGTGGCAGCCCTTTTCATAGTAGAAAGAAACTGGAAACTGAGTAGATCCTCATCAGAGAATGGCCAAATAAGTTATGGTTTTATATATATTGTGCTCAAAAAGTTATTGAACTGCCCATACCCTTTGATCCAGCAATGTTTCTCCTGGGCTTATATCCAAAGAAACTTTAATGTAGGGAAAGGGACCCACATGTGCAAAAATGTTTGTGGCAGCCCTTTTTGTAGTAGCAAGAAATTGGAAATGGAATGGATGCCCATCAATTGGAGAATGGCTGAATAAATCATGGCATATGAATGTTATGGAATATCATTGTTCTATAAGAAATGATCGGCAAGATGATTTTAGAGAGGTCTGGGGAGACTTACATGAACTGATACTAAGTGAAATAAGCAGAACCAAGAGATCATTATACACAGCAACAAGATTATATGATGGACAATTCTGATGGACATGGCTCTCTTTAATAATGAGATGATTCAAACCAGTTCCATTTATTCAGTGTGGAAGAGAGCCATTTATACCCAGAGAGAGGACTATGGGAACTGAGTGTGGACTACAACATAGCATTTTCATTCTCTTTGTTGTTGTTTGCTTGCATTTTATTTTGCTTCTCTTTTTTTCTTGTGCAGCATGATAATTGTATAAATATGTATGAATATATTGGATTTAACATATATTTGTACCATGTTTAACATATATTGTACTACTTGCCATATACAGGAGGGCATGGGGGAAGGGGGTAAATTGGAAGTCAGTTTTGTAAATTGAAAGGACTAAGGTTGAAGAATTGTCCACACATAAGTTTTGAAAAATCAAAAGCTTTAATTTAAAAAAAGAAAAGAAAAATTCCCCTACCTCCTTGGATTCTGAATATTCACTCTTGTAGAAATAATATTTAACCTTCACCCCTATGAACACTGGGCTAATATATCTTTAAATATAATTAAGACATTTCTCAAGATTTGATTGGCCTAAGGCACTAACGGCTCCATTTCTTGATATTCCCTGAGTACAGAGCAACCTTGGGGACCTGGAAGGAGAGAAGAGGGTGTCCTTTTGAAAAGCTATATCTTAGTCTTAGCCTTCTTTGTCCTGCAACATTTGACACTGCTGACTCCATCCTCAGACCTTTTGGAGATAGTCTTCTTGAAGTGTGATGGAGCTAACTCAAACAGAATTGCAAGAGTTAATTCTTAGATTTTTTTTTCAGTGCAAATATTTATACTTTGGAAATCGGCAAACATATAAATCAGGATTTCATTAATGTTTTTGTTATCACTTTAAAATGTATCACTAATGTAAATGATACAAAAGCTCACATTTTCCCCCCCTAAGAAATGGTTGTTTAAGATTTCTCAGAACACCTCTGGTCTACACCTTTGTTTTCTGTAATGTTGCTTTCACCTAATTTTCCTACAATCACTTTGATTACTTCTTGTTCTGTGCTGGTTTAGGTTAGAGTCATAGATTCACACCTGGAAAGGACTTTGGATTTCATTCCCATGCTCTTCTTCTTCACCTAACCTCTTCCTCTTCTCCGTCTTTTCCTTGGCAACCTCATTCACACTCAAGGCTTCAATTATCACATCTCTGCTGTATAAATACAAATTAAACATTATTCTGTTAATTTAATAGTCCTGGAGAAAAGATTGTTTGTTCTGCTGGTGTTGACAAAGCAGTTTTGTAGCTGTAACAATCCTATATTGTTCTATATAGAAACATGCTGTTTTTTCATAGGGATGCTAGATGGTGCAATGGTTAGAGTGCCTGGCCTGAAGTAAAAAAGAGCTGAGTTCAAATTTCATTTTGCTAACTGCATGACCCTGAGCAGATCACTTAATCCTGTTGACCTCAGTTTTCTCATCTGAAAAATACTTTGAAGAAGGAAATAGCAAATCACTTCAGTATTCTTGCCAAAAAAATCTTCAATGGTATCATGAAGAACTAGACATGACTGAACAAAAGAAAAACATTGTTCACAATGGAGCTGAATAACATAATGTCTTTCAAATGATACAGCAGCAGAGGGGCTCATCAGATGTAATCCAAGCAGTTATTTAAGTAATAAGTTCAGTTCAGAGAATCAGATGTTATGATCCATGATGACTTGGAGGTACGTTTTCTGCGAATTAATAAGAGAGAAAGCTCTAAAGATTTGTCAAGTACAGAGCTCTAAAGATTTGTCAAGTACAGTGGGCTGGAAATCAGAAGATCCTTTATGAACTCTGGGACCTTAGGTAACTGGATACAGAGAGTGAGTTGAACAAAAATCCAGAAGATCTTATTTCAAATGTTATATCTCTAACAACCCTAAGAAAATCATTTTACTTCTCCAAGTGTAATAATAGGGTTCACTTTTCTTCATAGGATTATTGCTTTTGTTTGGTTATTTTATCTAGACTTGTGATTTCATGGTAGAAACTCTCCTTGAAGAAATTCCCTCTGTCAGTAAACATTGGCATCTATTTTGGACTTTATAATGTTAGAAAATTTCCAAGGGAACTAAGATATTAAGAGATTTGCCCAGCATCATACAGCAATTATATTTCAAAGGCAGAAATTGAACCTGGGTCTTCCTGGGGTCTCTATCTAGTATATTAGATATAGATTTAAAATATATATATATACAATCATATTGATAAGATTATTATATATTATAAATAATAATGTCATATATTATAGATATAGATTAGATGACATATGTAAACCTTAAAACTCTATGTAAATACCAATTATTGATGCTATTACTATTTGGTTTCCATCATATTTTGCATTAGGATTCAAATAGAAATAATCTGAGACAAGTCACTATCCTGCTATTATTATCGCTAAATAAAATATTTATATTAAAGCTTGTTCTGTGTAAGCATCTTTATTTCAGTTCTAGCACAGATAGCACCAAAGGCCTTGAGACTAATGAGACAGAATAAGTGTCATTCATCTTTGTTGACCATTTTGTATTACAGCTATTAGATTGTCTGTTCTAAGTTAAGTTTCTTTCAACTCTTGGTCTTAAGGGTTGTTAAAAGTGAAAAAAGATATCCCATAGAAAAAGGTAAATGCAAATGAAAGAAGAGCATTATTAGGTAAACTTACTAAATCAGAATATTCATTTTTCAATCATATCCACCAATTATGGAAAAACTTTTGATGAAATTATGAGTATATTTCTGATTTCCATAACAACAATTGACCTTGAAAAAATAACCAAGTATTATATCTTATCCAGATAATTACCTTATCCTGTAGCATGTGACTGTGATCTCCTCAATCAAATTTCTATGCTTTGGGAAATGCCTTGCTCCATGTCACTATGAAACTGACTATGAGATGATGGCATCTACTAAAAATGTTGTTAAATCATATGAATCACTATTATGTCTCAGTGATTGTGGATAAAAATTGAGATTCTGCTAATATCCTCAATCCAGTATAGTTTATTGATTGAGTTCTCTTGGATATTTTGGGTGTACTACTTGCAATGTGATGTTTAGTACCTATAAATCCAATAAACATAGCAAGCCTCTGAGAGAAGAAGCTATATATTGGTGGATATTTGGTAAATACTCAATTTTTCTAGCCTGGAGAGATGTGTGGAGTCTTTTTGTTTGCTTGTTTGTTTGTTTGTTTGTTTCAAGGTAGGATGTACATTTATCATTAAATCCAGGCTTCTTAAGTATAGCAGTACTATGCTTTCTTCTGAAACTGTCTGGGTCCTGAATTGCCAATACAAACCCTTCTGTTTCCACAAATACATTTGCATGATTCAGTCATGTGTCAGATCCAGAAATGTTGGTACATGATTAGCAATGAGTTCATGTAAACATCAGTTTGATTTGGATTATTAACATTTTCTCCATCACTTTCTTAATTCTAGACTATCAAGAAAACAATAAATCAAACCCTGATTTGGTGAATTTCCAAGATGTAAATGCTTATGCAGAAAAATTAACAATCTGCCCTTCAAATCAATTGGAATTTGCTTTAGCTTACCCCATTTGTATCTATCTTTTTTCAATATTATTTTTCACTGATGTTATGTGAGCATCACTCATGGAAAGATTCTTCATTACATTCTTGAATCTTAGTTATTTCTTGGACTCTATCTGAATTCTTCACAATTAATAGGTATTTTCTGCTTTTGTTATTGTGAGATAAATGGATTATTTGAAGGAAAAAATGCTTCTCCTATTTACTTTCTTTTAAAATTTTTTCTAACATTTCATTTTTTCCAATGAAAGAGTTTAAGTGGGTTTTGAAACTATTTATTAAAATATTGAAGTGCAATCATTTTCTAAGAACAAATTTGTCCACCCATTTTGGAGAGCAATATAGAATTATATCTAAGGAGTTATTAAACTGCCTATACCCCATAATCCACCTATACCACCACTAGATCTTGTTAGAGAATTAGGGGGAAAAGAAAAGAACATATTTCTAAAATATTTAGCTCTTTTTTATGGTAGCAAAAAACTAGAAATTGTGGAGATGCCTATCAATTAGGGAATGGCTGAACAAGTTATGAGATGTGATTGTGATGGAATATTAATATGCTATAAGGAATGATGAGCTTGATAGTGTTAAAACAAACATAGATAGACCTGCAGAAATAATGAAAACCAAATGAGCAGAACCAAGAGAATATTGTATACAGTAACAGTAATATTGTTTTAAGAACAACATTAAGTGACTTAGTCATTATGACTATTATAAAGGCTCATCTATAACTGTATCTAGACATTTGTGTCAAATTTGTAGCCATCTTGGTGGGGAGGGAAGAAAAAAAGAAAGTTATATGATAACTTTTTTATATATTTAAAAAGAAACAAATTGTATACAATAGATTTGCAGTTGCATGTGCAGTCATCTTTTTATTATGCTATAACATGGAAATACTTGTTTTATTCATATGGTTCATTAATTTTGAAAATATTTGTTTAATGCATTAGATTACATAATAACAATCATATGAATATGAACAATAATTATAATTACTGTGAAAGGTTTTTCTTGCTACACAAAATAAAAATTGTTTTAAAAGGTTTATTTCATTTTTATTTTACTCATTTAATTTCTTCTTTATGTTTTTCTATTATACATATTACTACAATTCTATATGTACATAATTCATAAATAAATGTACATATTCTGAGAGAACAATCATTTTTTCAAACCAAATGTGTTGTGTGTTCAGAAATGTTAGTAAGCCATAGTCTAATGGTGCTAACATTCTGTGAATTTAACTAAAATAAGTTACTTGATAGCTGTATGATGTGGGGAGGAGGGGACACTGAAAAATGAACACAAGCCTGACTATAAAAGTGTTTCTACATAATTATAATCTTCTTTCCTCCCTCCAAAAATGCTAAAATTAAAGATAAACTCAATATACTTACATACTACACCAGTCAAACCCCAATCCTAGGGTTTTCAGCTCTTCTCATGTTGTCCCAGGAGGACCACTATTCTGCCCCAACTCCTTTTTGTTTTTCATGGACCTGTGTTCATCCTGAGGTATGATTTTGTTTTATTTGTAAGGGAAATAGGGAGATCCTGGAATTTTTTTAACCTACTTTACCTTCTTCCCAGAATCTTCCTCCTGGAAATATGTTTTAAATGACAGCACATATATAAACTATATCAAAATGCCTAACTCTTCAGAAGAGGGGAGGGGAGGGAGGGAGATAGAAAAATCTGGAACTCAAAATCTTGCGAAATGAATGCTAAAATTTTTCTTGATATGTACCTAGGGAAAAAATAAAATATTATTCCAATAGAAATAAAAACAAAAATGTCAGAGAAAAAATTAAATCTCACCAAAACATATAGATCTTTAGCCAAGAAGCACCCTTTCTCCACTTTCCCTCCCTTGTTTAAAAAAAAAAAAAAACGACATCAAAGACTAACTTGGAGGGACTCAATAAGGATAAACTGTTTTTGTTTTATACATAGAAATATAAATCAAATATATCTAAGCATTCTTATACATGCCTGATTGGGTGAAGTTAGAAGGGAGAAAAGGAGAGAGGGGAGGAAAGAGAAAAGAATAAAGTAAAAAGTGCACAGTAGAGAATAAAATAAAACCTGTAAGTTAGCAAAGATGGGCAATTCTGCATACAATATCTTCTATTATTGCGTATGCCTTCTTGAAATGAAAATTTATTGTTACATATTTTGAATCCTCCCTTGTGTTCTTCTGTGCACATGGTGATTTTTTCTTTTTCTGTTTTTTTTTTCTTTTATGCATGTTTTAAATAAACACATCTTAAAAATAAAAAATCTATAAAACATATTTCCACATTAGTCACAATTGTGAAAGAAAAAAAAAACAGATCAAAAAGAAACTAACATTAAAAAAGAATATAGTAAGGGAAAAATATGCCTTGATCTGCATACAGAATTCATCACTTCTTTATCTGGTTATGGAGAGCATTTTCCCTGATGAGTCTTTTATATTCATCTTGGATCACTGCATTCCTGAGAAGAATTAAGTCTATCATAGTTGATAATCACACAACATTGCTGATACTATGTACAATGTTTTCTTGGTTCTGCTCATTTCCCTTCACATAAGCATCTCTGGCTAGGAATCTTTCCAGATTTTTTTCTGAAATCTGCCTGATCATCATTTTTATTGCACAATGATATTTCATTACATTAATATCTCACAGCTTGTTCAGCCATTCCTCAACTGATAAATATCCCCTCATTTTCCAGTATTTGGCCAGCATAAAAAGGGATGCTATAAATACTTTGGTACATATGGGTCCTTTTTCCTTTTTATGATTTGTTTGGGATACAGACCAAGTAGTGGTATTACTAGGCCAAAGAGTATGCACAATTTGGTTTCCCTTTGAGCATAGTTCCAAATTGTTCTTCAGAATGATTGAATCAGTTCACAACTCCACAAACAGTACATTAGTGTCCCAATTTTCCTGCAGACTCTCTAACATTTATCTCTTTTTTAATATATTTTGGTTGAATTTATCAAGTTCTGAGAGGGGACAATTGAGGTCCCCCATTGGTATAGTTTTGCTCTTTCTTCCTGTGATTCATCTAACTTCCCCTTTAAGAATTTAGATGCTATACTACTTGGTGTATTATATGTTTAGTATTGATATTGCTTTATTGTTTATGATACCTTTCAGCAAGTTGCAAGTTGTGATCTTATATCATTTAATTAAGCTTGTTTTTTTGTTGTTGTTGTTTTGGTCTGAGATCAGGTTTGCTACCCATGTTTCTTTTTTTTTTTTTACTTTGGCTGACATATAATAGGCTCCAGCCCTTTAATTTTACTCTATTTGTCTTTTGTATCAAGTGTTTCTTTTAAACAACATATTATAGGATTCTGGTTTTTGATCCACTCTGCTATCTGTTTCCATTTTATGGAAGAGTTTACATTCACAATTATGATCACTATCTCTGTTTTTCCCTCCATCCTATTCTTTCTCCTGTTTGCCCTCTCTCTCCTTTCACTCTTTCTCTCCTCACCAGTGTTTTGTTTTTGTCTACCATCTCCCTCATTTTTCCTCTCTTCTAATAGTGCCCACCTCTTCCTTTACTTAATTTTCTCCTCTCCTCACTATCAGGTAAGATAGATTTGTATATTCAATGGATTGTGTATTTTATTACTTCTTTGACTCAATATTGATAAGAATAATCAAGTTTTGCTCATTGCCGACCCTCCCAACTTTCTTTTCACTGTAATAGGTCTTTTGTGCCTCTTCATGTGAAATAATTCACTCCATTCTACATCTCCCTTCCTTCTACATGCAATGCATTCCTTTCTAATCCACCAATTTTTTTATATCAATCCCTCAAATTCAGCTTATATCCATACCCTTTATCTATGTATATTCCTTCTACATATATCATTAGTGATAGCTTTTTTCAGAATTAAAAGTATCATCTTCTTATGTACAGATGTAAATAGTTTAGCTCCATTGAACCCTTTGTGTTTCTTCTTCCTTTTTACCTGTTTATGCTTATCTTAAGTCTTAATATTAGAAGTAAAATTTGGGGTTTAGTTCTGGTCTCATGAAAGCTTAAAATTCTTTTATTTCATTGAATGACCATTTTTCTCTCCCTGTATTATACTTAATTTTTACCACATAAGTGATTATATG
Organism: Antechinus flavipes; assembly: GCF_016432865.1. NCBI lineage: Eukaryota > Metazoa > Chordata > Mammalia > Dasyuromorphia > Dasyuridae > Antechinus > Antechinus flavipes. Next base: position 178,424,604 of record NC_067403.1, on the reverse strand, counting down.
TTGTAATCCTAGTTCCTTTGTCTTCTGAAATATCACACTTAATGAATTTCAATTCTCTGATGTTGCAGATGCCAAGTTCTGTATAATTCTGATTGTAATTTCCTTGAATTGTTTCTTTCTGGCCACCTGTGGCACTTTTTCTTTGTCCTGATAATTCTGATAGTTTTTGTTGATAATTTTTTGAAAAATGGTATCCATAAAGGTTAGGTTCACAAGACAGAATAGTCAACTATAGCAATCTAGTGTTTGACAAACCCAAAGATTCTAACTTTTGGGATAAGATTTCATTATTTGATAAAAACTGCTGGGATAACTGGAAATTAGTATGGCAGAAATTAGGCAAGGACCCACACTTAACACCATATACCAAGATAAGATCAAAATGGGTCCATGATCTAGGCATAAAGAACAAGATTATAAATAAATTAGAGGAACATAGGATAGTTTATCTCTCAGACTTGTGGAGGAGAAACAAATTTGTGACCAAAGATGAACTAGAGACCATTACTGATCACAAAATAGAAAATTTTGATTATATCAAATTAAAAAGCCTTTGTACAAACAGAATGAATGCAAACAAGATTAGTAGGGAAGCAACAAACTGGGAAAACATCTTTACAATTAAAGGTTCTGATAAAGGCCTCATTTCCAAAATATATAGAGAACTGACTCAAATTTATAAGAAATTAAGCCATTCTCCAATTGATAAATGGTCAAAGGATATGAACAGACAATTTTCAGATGATGAAATTGAAACTATTACCACTCACATGAAAGAGTGTTCCAAATCACTATTGATCAGAGAAATGCAAATTAAGACAACTCTGAGATTTCACTACACACATGTCAGATTGGCTAAGATGACAGGAAAAAAAATGATGAATGTTGGAGGGGATGTGGGAAAACGGGGACACTGATGCATTGTTGGTGGAGTTGTGAATACATCCAGCCATTCTAGAGAGCAATCTGGAATTATGCCCAAAAAGTTATCAAACTGTGCATACCCTTTGATCCAGCAGTGTTTCTATTGGGCTTATACCCCAAAGAGATACTAAAAAAAGGAAAGGGACCTGTATGTGCCAAAATGTTTGTAGCAGCCCTGTTTGTAGTGGCTAGAAACTGGAAAATGAATGGATGCCCATCAATTGGAGAATGGCTGGGTAAACTGTGGTATATGAATGTTATGGAATATTATTGTTCTGTAAGAAATGACCAACAGGATGAATACAGAGAGGCTTGGAGAGACCTACATGGACTGATGCTAAGTGAGATGAGCAGAACCAGGAGATCATTATACACTTCGACAACAATATTGTATGAGGATGTATTCTGATGGAAGTGGATTTCTATGACAAAGAGACCTAACTGAGTTTCAATGGATAAATGATGGACAGAAACAGCTACACCCAAAGAAGGAACACTGGGAAACGAATGTGAACTATTTGCATTTTTGATTTTCTTCCCGAATTATTTTTACCTTCTGAATCCAATTCTCCCTATGCAACAGGAGAACTGTTCGGTTCTGCAAATATGTATTATATCTAGGATATACTGCAATATATTTAACATATATAGGACTGCTTGCTATCTTGTGGGGGGGGTGGAGAGAGGGAGGGGAAAAAACAAAACATAAGCGAGTGCAAGGGATAATGTTGTAAAAAATTACCCTGGCATGGATTCTGTTAATACAAAGTTATTATTAAATAAAATAAAATTTTAAAAAAAAAGAAAGAAAAATGGTATCCATTTATTATGGCTTTCAAATAGTCCAATGATTCTGATATTATCTCTCATGGATCTATTTTCCAATTTAGTTGTTTTTCCCTTTAGGTATTTTATATTTTCTTTCATTCTTCTGAATTTGTTTCATTGATTCTTGATGTCTCATAGAGTCATTAGTTCCCATTTGCACAATTCTACCTTTTAATGTATTCTTTGCTTCAATTAGCTTTTATATTTTATTTTCCATTTAGCAAATTGTACTCTTTACAAAGTTGTTCACTTTTTTGTTTTTTTTTAATATTTGTTTATTCAAAAATAAGAAAAATAAGATTGAAAAAGAAAAACAGAAATAGGGAAATTTTTAAAAGACATTGTCATGTACCCAGCAGAGTGTCAGGAAGAATCCAAAATATGTAACAATACATTTTCATTTCAAGAAAGCATATAAAATAATAGCAGACATTATATTCAAGACTATCTATCTTTTCTTAACTTCTTTGTAGGTTATTTGGAGTTATTTTCTTTAGTGGATTTTTTGTATCTCTGGGGAGGTTCCTGTTCTGTACTGTGTCCCCTCTTAGACAAGTGAGACTTTCTTCAAGCTTCTGGACTAACATTGTTTCATCCCATCTCCTTGCTGGCTCCACCACCCTGCTTTTGTAAAGCTATTTTATCATTGACCAGAGGTGAACAAGAAAGAGTTACAATGATTCACTACTTACAATGCCATCTTTTTTTTCTCATTTATTTTTTATTTTGAGAACAAAAAGTATTGTAGACATGCTTGTATTTTATTTGACAGTCTCTTTTTTTTAATAACTTTTTATTGATAGAACTCATGACAGGGTAATTTTTTACAACATTATCCCTTGCATTCACTTCCTTTCCAATTTTTCCCCTCCTTCCTTCCACCCTCTCCCCCAGATGGCAAGCAATCCTTTACATATTGAATAGGTTATAGTATATCCTGGATACAATATACGTGTACAGAACCGAACAGTTTTCTTGTTGCACAGGGAGAATTGAATTCAGAAAGTATAAATAATCCGGGAAGAAAATCAAAAATGCAAGCAGTTTATATTCATCTCCCAGTGTTCTTTCTTTGGGTGTAGCTGCTTCTGCCCATCTTTGATCAATTGAGACTGAATTAGCTCTCTTTATCGAAGAGATCCACTTCCATCAGAATACATCCTCAAACAGTATCATTGTTGAGGTATATAATGATCTCCTGGTTCTTCTCATTTCACTTAGCATCAGTTCATGTAAGTCTCGCCAGTCCTCTCTATATTCATCCTGCTGGTCATTCCTTACAGAACATTACAATTCCATCTTGACTCCCAGAAGTCATTTTACTTGGATTTTAACTAGAAGTTACTGAAGCAAAAAAAAAAATACTGACAACACTATTTTCTGTGGTCCTTTCTTACCTGATATCCATTCATTTTTCTAAATGTTATTGGCATCTTTTGTCTTTCTTTTCAGTGCCTTCATTTCCTGATATCGTCTCCAAATAAACTGGTCTTGAAACAAAGGCCAAGACATTCTAACAAATAAACAAAAAATTATCTTGCATGTTAGGCAATATTTCACATTAATGAACTCCATACTTCAAAAAAAAGGAGTCAAGGGTGTATAATCCTTGCTTCTCTGAAACCAATTGGTTATTTTATTTAATCTAAGTTCAGCTGCCTTTTACTATTCTTTTAATATATATTGTAGTTGTTCAGTATTTCATTTCACTGGCCTGTGTTATTCACTGATTTTCAGTTGAATGAACAGGTGCTCATACAAATCTTCCCATGTTTATCTGAATTCCTCGTGTTTGTCACTGTATCACACTTATTTACCACAAATTGTTCAACCATAATCCAATCGATAGAGTCTCACTTTGTTTCTACTTTTCTGCTGTCATGATAAAGGGTTGCTATGAATTTTTTTATACTATAGGCCTTTTTCTGTCTTTGATCTCTTTGGCTTACTGATGCACTCTTTCTTTTTTTTTTTTAATATAACTTTTTATTGACAGAACCCATGCCTGGGTAATTTTTTATAACATTATCCCTTGCACTCACTTCTGTCCCGACTTTTGCCCTCCCTCCCTCCACCCTCTCCCTCGATGGCAAGCAGTCCTATACATGTTAAATATGTCACAGTATATCCTAGATACAATATATGTGTGATGCACTCTTTATTAAATAAATATTTAGTGCCCACAGAGTGTCCTGCAAGAGATGGAGTTGCATGATGGTTAAGAAGCTGGCATTAGAATAGAAAAACTTTGGTTTAGGTCTTGTTCTGGTACATTCTAGTTCTGGTGACCCTGGGTAAATCACAGAGTCTGAATGTTGTAGAAAAGCTACAAGTTACAGAGAAAATGCCAACCTGCTTTGGTATTTTCCTCATCTTTTTTGTTGTAAAGTAATAGTTGTTTCTGATTCTCTGAGGAAAACAAGGCTAAATAACTTGCCTACAATCACATGCCTATTATGTGTCTAAGGCTAGGTGTGAATGCACGAAGATGAATCTTTCTGACTAAAGATCCAGTGCTCTATATTCAGCTGCCCCATCTTAGTAGTTCTATCTATTGCAAATCAAGATGCAAAGATGCATATAGACCATGGAAAATGAACATTGAAAGTGTATATCAAGTTCTATGAGTTAATACAAGGGGAAAATTCTACTTGGTTTCTGTGAGAAGCAGGAGGCGTTTTCAGAAGCAGTAAATGACTTAGGGATTTATTCGACTCTTTAGGATTTAGAGAATCCTCATTCCCAAACTAACTATCCCTATGGCTCCATTTACCACATCTCTCTCAAGCCTACCTCTTTCAAGTGGGGCTAAAAAAAAACTAAAGGTCTGGAAGATCTAAAGCATACTCTCTATCAGTTTCTCCCCTTGGATCCTTAGGATCCTTCAAGATCTGTGTTTTTGGAAGTCTCTATACATAATGAATGGAATCTTTGGCAAGTACCAAGTCATGGCCATCATAAAGAATCATTAGGTTCCATGTTCCTCAAAGTAATCTTTAACTATACTGCTTTTAAAAAGCTATTGCTCTCCTGTCACTCATTGCTACCGAAGGCATAATGCAGTGTCATATGATAGCTCCTTGTCCAGAGCTGCCTATTATGGGTTTGGGGATGCAAGATCCATGATCAAAAATAAATAAGCACAGAAAATGTATCTTTCTAATAAATACATGATTTTAAAAAAGAAATCATATATTACAAATCATTTTTGCCTACATTTCTGGTATTATTGTCCTTGAAAAACAGATAATAATTATGCCAGAAACTAAGGCCTCTACTCCAGACCTTTGAACTCTTTTGCTACCTTAGTGGATCCCTACCTATAAGAAGCTAGTACCTGAAGAATATGATTTTGCCTGATTAACTAATGGCTCCAACAACTACTAGAGAGGCATGTGCCTGTGAACTTCAACAATCACTAAAGCAGAAATAAGCTATATTCTAGGTACTGGGGTCCTAGCAAATTTTTCTCTGTGGAACTGAGCTTCAGGCTTCATGATTGCCATTATGATAGCCTTTATGGACAGAGTATCTACACTGATTTCTGAGCAATGGCCATGGATCTAGTCCACTGGTCTTGATATCACTACCAGGCATGGGCTTAGGCAGCAAAAGAAGCTCTCCTTTGAGATTAGAACCAATGTAGGCATTTTGTTGCTACCTCCCATTGTATACAACTGTTTATAATGCATGTCAATACTTGTCAAATATACTATAAGCTAAATCACCGGGTTGAAGCCATCATAAGAACAAAGACTGGAGAGGTCATTTCCAATAAGAACATTGGTGGTGATACCAAGCTGAACTAAGCACAAGACTATTCAATCTTGCTAAGAATAAGGCAAGAATTACTATCAAACTGGGTTCTTCATGCTAGTCAGAGCACCTACTTAACCCAAATGGCTATAAACCTGTCCCTAAATGACCAAATTGAACTTTCCAACTTAGAACAAGAAGTTTTCCCCTGCCAATCAACATCTTTATGGTTATGTACCTAACTGCCCAAGTCAGATGATCCACTTCCCAGAAGCCAAGTCCATGACAAAATAATGCCATCACAAGAAGCAAAAGTATTCTCTAATTCAATAGTTATTGAGATCCAATATTTAGAAAAACATCTGATAAGAATGGACCATTGCCAGACATCTTTTCAGCTGGCCCTCTCTGGTTCTCTGTTATTCTTTCCCCAGCACAAACTACCCTTAACCTCACTGTATTCCCCTTTAAAAGATTCTGAAAGCCCTAGGGAAATAATTCACATCCCACTTTAATTGACAGGCTTCTTTTCCTGTGGTATTCCATGATTGAACAAACTTCTGATAAAGTATCTAGGGAACTAAAGAGTATTATTGCTGAGAAAGGCAAAACTTTCTCTATATAATTATGATGAATGTGTATTTACTTGAGAGAAAGAAGATCCCCTGAGTACATTGGTGGTAATTCCAAGTCTCTGGATGGGGGAGAAGAAGAGTCTTTATTTGGTCCCTCTAGAAGACGTCTATGGGGCAGGTATTATCTATCCTCCAAAACATTTAGTGGTTGAAGACTCTTAAAACTTTAAATCCCCAAAAATTAAAGGTGAAATTAATAAAAATTAAATGTAAGAAAGCCATGAAATTAACAAATAAAATTAGGAGTTGGTTTTATTAAAGCACAATAAAATAAATAAATTATTGTTAATATCATTTTTAAAAAGAACAAACCAAATTGCTAGTATAAAAATGAAAACTACAATACTAATAAAGATGAAATTAAAACAATTATTAGGAGCTACTTTGCCCAATTATATTTCAATATGTTTAACAATTTAAATGAAATAGAAAAATACTTACAAAAATATAAACTGCCTAGATTAACAGTAGAGAAAATAGAATATCTAGGCAAAACTACTTTAGAAAAAGCATTGAACAGGCCATAAATGAACTGGGAAAAAAGCATCAGTACCAGAAGGATTTACAAGTGAATTCCACTAAACATTTAAAGATCAACTAATTTTAATACTAAATATAGTACTTGGAATAATAGGCAAAGAAATCTTGCCAAATTCCTTTTATGAGCCAAATATGGTCCTGATATCTAAACCAAGAAGAGCAAAAGGAAAAAGAAAATTATAAACCAATTTCATTAATGGATATTGATGCAAATATCCTAAATTTAAAAAAAAAAACAGTTAAAGAAGACAGGAAAAGATAGTGATAAATTTTGGAGGGGATATGAGAAAACTGGGACACTATTGCATTGTTGGTGGAGTTGTGAACTGATTCAACCATTCTCCAGTGCAGTTTAAAGCTATGCCCAAAGAGTTATAAAATTATGCATACCCTTTGATTCAGCAGTCTCACTATTGGGTCTATATACCAAAGAAATCATAAAAGAGGGCAAAATACCCACATGTACAAAAATGTTTGTAGCAAGGAAATGGAAATTGAGTATTCATTCAGTATTTGCCCATCAATTGGGAAATAGCTGAATAAATTATAGTATTTGAAACTAATGGAATATCATTGTTTTATAAGAAATGATAAGCAGGCTAATTTCAGAAAAGCCTAGAAATACTTACATTAACTGATGCTGAGTGAATTGAACATAACTAGAAGAACATTGTGCAGGACAAGCAAGATTATGTGATGATGAACTATGATACATATAACTCTTCTCAGCAGTGTGGTGATCCAAGACAATTCCAATAGACATGGGATGGAAAATGCCATCTGAATCTAGAGAGATAACTATCAAGGCAGAATGTGCATTGAAGCAGAGTAGTTTCCCCCTTTTTGTTGTTTTGTTTTATTGGTTTGCTTTTTCTTCTTTGTATGTTTTCCCCCTTTTGGTCTGTTTTTTTTGTGCAACAAGACAAACATGGAAATATGTTTAGTTGAATTATACATATTTAACCTGTATCAGATTGCATGTTATCGGGAGGGGGGGAGGGGGGGAGAGTTAAAAGGAAGAAGAAAAAAATTGGAACATAAAATCTTAGAGAAATGAAGATTGAAAACTATCTTTGCATGGATTTGGAAAAATAAAATATTATTGAGAAAAAAATTAAAAATAAAAAACCAGCTAGAAGACTACAGCAATATATCACAAAAATTATACACTATGACTAAGCAGAGCCAAAAATACCAGGAATAAAAGCTGATTCAATATAAAGAAAGCTATTGACATAATTGATCATATCTACAACAAAAGAAGCAAAAATCATAATATTATATCGATAGGTGCAGAAAAAGCTTTTGACAAAATACAATATTCATTTTATTTAAAAAAACACTTGAAAACATGGATTTTTTCTTGAAATTATATAAGCATCTACCTAAAATTGCCAGTGAGCATTACCTATAATGGGAATAAATAAATGAAAAGCCTTCCACTAAGATCAGAAGTGAAATAAGGATGCTCATTATCACCAATATTATTCAATATTGTACTAGAAATGGTAGTAATATTTTAAAAAATGAAGAAATCAGAATGGGCAATGAGGTAACAAAACTATTTTGTCAGATGACAATGGCATACTTGGAAAAATTATAGAAATTAAATTTGAAAGTTAATTGAAGCAATATCTACTTTTAGCAAAGTAACATGATATAAAATAAATCCATATAAATATCAGCATTTCTATATATCACCAAAAAAGCCTTGCAAGAAGAGATAGTAATTGATATTTCATCTGAAATAATAATAGACAACATAAAATACTGGGAGAATGCATGCCAAGACAAATTCAGGAACTATATGAACATAATTATAAAACATTTTTATAGGGGCAGCTAGATGGAACAGTGGATAGAGTATTAGCCTTGGAGTCAGGAGGACCTGGGTTCAAATCTGGCCTCAGATACTTAATACTTCCTAACTGTGTGACCCTGGGCAAGTCACTTAACCCCAATTGCCTCAGCAAATATATATATATATATATATATATAATATATATATATATATATATATATATATATACACACAGACAGATAAAGTCAGATTTAAATCATTGATGAAATATTAATTGTTCATGGATGGACTGAGGCAATATAATAAAAAGGACAATTTTACCTAAAATAATATGCTTATTCAGTGTAATTCCAATTAAACTACCAAAAATGACTTCACTGAATGAGAAAAAAATGATTTTAAAAAACATTCATTTAGAGAAACAAAAGGATAAGGATATTAAAGGAATTAGTGAAAAAATGTAAAGGAAGGAGGATTAGAATTATCAGATCTTAAACTATATAATGAGGGTAATTATCAAAACTATCTAGTACTAGTTTTTTTAAAAAACAGAAAAATAGAGCAGTGGAATAGATTCGATATACAATATACAATAGTAAAGAATTGTAACTTTGTATTTGGTAAATGTGAAGATTTAAATTTTAGGGACACAAAGTCTATTTGGCAAAAATTGGGAAAAATTAGAAAGCAGTTTGGCAGAAACTGGGATATATAACAATATTTTATACCATTTACCAAGATAACTTCAAACTGGGTACATGACACAAATATAAAGGAGACATCACAAATAAAGTAAAAGAACATGAACATACTATTAGACTTATAGATAGGAAAGGAATTTATGAATAGAGATAGAGTGCATAATGAAATGTAAAATTGATCATTTTAATTACATTTAAATTATTTTCTTTACAAATAAAACTAATGTATCCAAGATAAGAAGAAAAGCAGAAAATTGGGGGTGGAAAGTTTATATATAGTCTCTCAGATAAAGATTTCATATCTCAAATATACAGAGAACTTTATCAAAATTATAAGAATACTAATAATTGCCCAAATGACAAAATAGTCAAAAGATATGAATAGGCAGTTTTTAGAAAGAAAAAAACAAAGCTATATATAGTTATATGAAAATAAGCTAGGTCATTATTAACTAAAGAAATGTAAATTATTAAGTACCATCTCATATCTATTAGAATGACTAAACGGATAGAAGAGGGAAATGACAAATGTTGGAGGGGATGTGGAAAGATTGGGACACTAATACAGAATTGGTGGAACTATGAAGTGATCCAATAATTTTGCAGAACAAGATTCCCCCCAAATTACAAAATTATGAACACCCTTTGACCTAGCAATAATGGCAGGTAATAAAATTATGTATTATATGGTGAAAGATGAAAGTGTAAGAGTTGGTTTAATGTTTACTTCACAAAACTAAGATCTTGGCAAATTATCTCCATCCTTTCGTAGGAAATAGAGGGAGAAGAAATGGAAGCAGTGGCAGATTTTACATTCTTGGGCTCAAAGAACACTTCAGTTGGTGACTGCAGCTATGAAATTAAAAGACACTTGCCCCTTGATAGGAAAGCTATCATAAATCTGCACAACACAGTCGAAAACAGTTATCACCTTGGTGACAAAGGTCTGTGTAGTCAAACTTATGTTGTCATTGTTTTCCAAAAGCAGTGTATGGCTGTGAAAGGAAAGCTGGATGCCTCAGAATTGATATTTTCAAATAATTGTATTGGAAAAGATTTTTGAGAGTCCCTGAGACAGCAAGGAAATCAAATAAGTTGATACTTAAAGAAATTAATTCAAGCTATTCACTGAAAGAACAACTACTAAAGGTGAAGTTTAAATACTTTGGTCACATAATGAGAAGATGGGACTCATTGGAAAAGACCCTAGTGTTCAAAAAGATTAAAGGCAAAAGAAAAAAAGGATGGAAGGGGATAAGATGGATAGATAACATCATAGAAATAATAAACATGAAACTTGGTGAATAAGAAATGCCTTCTTATTAGTAAGTTCATTTCAAACCATTTCAAGTACGTGATTTCCTCCATAGGAACCTAGCCTTTCTTTAACCCTATGAGACAGGAAATATGCCACATGTGTTTGGCTTCACTTCTACAATCCCAGGAACTAGCCACTCCTGGGACACAATGGATGTCAGTGAGGGTTGGCCCCTCCCTGACATCTACATTAATCAAGTCATATCTTGGAAGCCTATCTGGCATTTCCTTCTCCTATACCTAACTTTCTATATGTACACAAGTTGGCTCTGTGCTGACTTTGTTTTCAAGCACTATAAATTCAGGCCAGTTTTAATCATAGTTGGAACCTCACCCACCTGGGATCTCTCCCTGTTTCGGAACTCAACGGCTGTTCATTCGAGGTTTCCCCAGCCTGCTGCAACTTAGAGATGGTGCTCCTTCAGATGGGTGATGATACTTGCTTGAATTTCTATTTTATCATATTTCTCCTTTTTCTTTGTCTTTTATATATTATTTTCTCTGTTGGTTGTTATTGTAGGCAATCTATTCCATGTATTGTATAATTAAATTTTACTTTCGCTTAAACTGAGTCAGAAAGCGTCATTTATAGGAACAAATCCAAACCTTTCCTAAATTCACATAACACTTGGTTAGACTTTGAGAAATAATGAAGTATACATATAGTATAGCATACTATAATGGTCCATGAGATCTTGAAGAGTGAACACAACTGAATGACTGAACTACAATAGTAGTAAGGGAGAGAGAGGAAGGGAGGCAGCTAAGATCAAAAAAAAAAAAAAAAAAAGTAACAAAAACTAAAATAAAATGATGTAATGTCCAGACTAGCTCACTGGAAGACCTCGGGATCAGCCTGAGTCCTTGGTCTTAGTGAAAGAGTGAAGGAGGCAGGAGGGCCATCATGAGGCTGGTCAAAGATGGAGTCCAGAATCTGGAATATGGAATCTGGAGTTTTCTCTTGTGTCTGTGGCTGAGAGAGTCCTCTGTGTCTATGCCTGAGAGAGCTTTCTGTGTCTGAGACTACCTTAAATACCTTAATATAATTACATCACTACAGCACACTGAGGTGCAAAACCATTATATCACCATCACATTAAGTAGGGATCCATTATCTCACCCTGAGTAGGTGCTTAACTATAACTCCCATGCTATCCTTGATTCAAGTATATCTTTTCAGAGTCCGGCCCTCTACAAAAAGACCCTTTGGAACTTGCCAAAATAGAGTGGTATGCAATAGGACCGTTATCTAACAGTTCTTCTCCCACAGACAGGGATGGATTTTCCCTAATGGTGACAAAGGTGTCCCCAGGACCTTATTGACCTCTGCTATCCCTGACACATTTTTAGTAATTTAAGGGATTTTAAAAGTCCTACCTCTATGTATTCAGAATTCTTCTGATTGGGCGAACATCTGAATACTATGCAAGTCACTATACACTACCCTGCTGACCAGACCTTTTTCTAAATGGAGGAGAGATTACATCTATAGAAGCCCAGACTCACTATATGTTTCTTACATATCCTTGATGTATTAGAACTTCATTTCTTAACTGTTCAAAGACTTATGACTGTCTTAATTCACAAATCTAATCTGAATTAGCAGGGTGCTAACACTAAATCTTCCTATAGTCTTTATAGTCTCTAGGTGTCTTTATGCCTATTCCCAATCACATTAACAAATTGGGTCTCCAAATAATACTTAGCCTTACATCTACCTCAGTACTCTAGGAGTATACTTAATGAAAGTATAGTCTTCTAATGCTATCAGTCAATACCCTCATTCTGGTATGTTCCTACAAATATTAATCACCATTTACTTGTGCTCCAATATCATCTATAAACAACCTCTCAATATAATCAATGAATAATTAAGACCATTTAATTCTTTTAAAGTGATATTTACTGACAAAATTTAGTACAAACAGAAGTATAAGCTCATCTCTTCAAACCAGGACATCCTTTCTCTTTTATTGACTTGGAATCTATGGAAAATTTTCCCCACCTAAAGTGTAGGTCATTAAAATTTTTCCTCACCAACTTTCCTTATAATATGATATATGGACAAGTTGCTCCCTTGTTTCAGAACATGTTTTTTCCTCTGCTCAGTTAAATCACCATTGGAATGGATGCTACAGATTATACTTTGAATCTGCAGTTCTGATCCTTCTTAACTACCATCAACCTCTGGTATGGACTTCATTTAACAATCTCTTAGGATTCTGTCACTCTTTCAAAGCACACAAAATCATATTTTAATCCCTTCCAATTTTAACACTCATTCACCTAATATCACAGAAAGAATGACCCAATAGAGACCCAAAAAATCAACTAGACTATATGTTCAAAACCACAGGGCCAGTGCTCTTTCTCTACTGAAGGCTTAAAGCAATTTTCCTTGATGCATCAGTAAAATAAGAGTACAGTTTGAATAATTAATGCCTTCTGTATGGAATAGAGAGATAAGGTGAAGAACTTACAGGAGTCTGTGAATTGTTTTTCTGTATTTTATTATCATTATTTCTGTTTTTCCTCTATGACCTATATAATATGTGCAGGCCCATATTTACTTGAGCCTTGGCCAGCTATAAACATATTTACTTAACCTGAGCTGATGATATTTATCAGTATTTAACATTTATGGATATTTAGTCTATTAGCTTTGACCACTGTCTGCTTGATTATGTGCAGGCCCATATTTACTTGAGCCTTGGCCAGCTATATCTGAAGCCTGAAGACCTGATTTTCTGTTTCCTAGAAATTGGGTGATTTTGAGGAAACAGAAAGCTTCCATTCCAATCTCTCCAGGTAGCAACAATCAATTAGATGCCTCCCCCTCCCCTTCTCAATGCTCTCTTACTTGTGATGCAATCTCTTGTATAAAAGCCATGTATCTTTACTACTTCTTTAGCCCTCCTACCATGAGCTTTCTCTTTCCCTTATCTCATGATAGAATAGCTCATCTCCGGAGGTTTAACAAACAACCTTTCTGCTTTCTACTGAGTGATCTCTGAGTAGTCATTTTGGGTAAGGGGCTTCTACATCCCACATACTTCTGTATACAACACTGGATCTAGACATAATTAGACAGGAAATAGGAAATGGGTCAGAACACTCTGAATCCAGCAACATTATCATTTACCTACAGAAACAGAGTGGTATCAGTAACAGAGCTTATTTCACATGATCTCAGGACTCATTGACCAGTCCATTGTCATAGTAATAAATCTAACAAAAGTTGGGGATTGCACTTCAAGCAATAATGGGGAGCTGGGTTACTTTTGCAGTGCCTGAAATATAAAATTTGAAGCTGATATTTTGGACATCTATATACAAAATGCAAACTGATCTCCTTCTAGAAGAGAAGACAAAAGGACTCATACTTCTCTCCTTTTCAGGTTGTTGAGGAAAATGAAGTATTCTTTTAAAAGTAGGTCTTCAATCAAAAGAGATAGAAGGGAATGTTATGCTAGATCTAGAGAAAAGATCTTACAGGAAATGTTTATAACAAACTTGCTAAAAACAATTCAAATCCATCAAGTGAAAATCAGAAAAATCAATTGAAAATCAAGAAAAAAATTAACTGAGCCTTAATTTATATCACTGTTAATTTCTGAGGTTATTCATTTTTCATGAGCTGGTTTGAGCTGGCTCCAGTATAACTTAGTTGTGAGCTTGGAAAGTAGAAGAAAGTACTCATGAAGAAAGGGAATAAATTCAAGTATTTTCACTCAAGGTATGATGCAAGCAGGATTAGAGGAAGAAGAGCAGAACAGAGGTGATAAGTAACTGCTGAAGAGTACTGAGACAGCAGTTTGTCAGCTAACAGCAACAATAACTCTCAAAACATGTATCCCAGATGTGACAAAATTTCCCAAAATGTGTCAAGCTGGATTATCACTACCCAAATCTTATGATTCACAATGATACACAGGATACTGTCAAGAAAGAATCAAGAAAGCATTTCTATACATAATGAAGATGAAAATATGTTTAGAAGAATTGTACATGTTTAACTTATATTAGATTGCTTGCAATCTTGAGGAGGGGGAACGAAAGGGAGAAAAATTTGGAAAGGTGAATGTTGAAAACTATCTTTGCATGTATTTAGAAAAATAAAATACTAATAAAATTTGAAAAGAAAGCATTGCTGCATAGTAGAAAACCTGCCTAAAGTGTTTGGCAGAGTCAGGTTGGTAAATTTCAAGCTCTCCCAATTTCTCCCACAAATAGAACAAATTTGCATTTCAGGGAGTACATAGAGTGGTAAAAATCAAGAAAACTTGGGGCAGAACATGAGAAGATTTGAAGAAAGACACCCGGCTAGGGATTAACCTATCTAAAGGGCAAACACCTCTGAGATAGCACAGCTGAGAAGCATCAAGTAAGGACCGGTAAGGCTAGTTAAGTATGGCTGGAGTCTCACAAGGAACCATAGAGACTTTTCAACTACTAAGAAAGACTGTCTGTTGAGTTGGGGTCTGAGTACAGCAGAACTGAATGAACTTCAGCTGATTAGAATGATCAGGCCCAACTGTGCTGCTGAGACATGGCTTGTACTAGAAGGAACCAGCATCCAATAAGTTTAGAGGAAGTAGGGTAGCTGCTAGCTGTGGGCACATGCATGAGAGTGGAGCTCTTGATTTGGGGTTCTTAGAGAGGAGAGCTGAAGAAAAGCTTGAGGCACTATTCTCCCCCACCCCACAATTTGAGGTGATAACACTAATACCTCTTATTTAAAAAAAAAATGAACCAACAAAAAAGAAAGAACCCCACCATTGAAATATGTGGGAAAAGAGAAGATCAAGGTCCATCTTCAGAGGAGGACACTTAAGTTAAAAAAAAAAAAAGCTTCCACCCCAAGACTAACGTGAAATGGCTCCTTGACCAAAAAGAATTTATAAAAGAACTCAAAAAAATTTTTTAATCAAATGAGAGACTTTGAAGAAAAATGAGAAACTCTTAGAATCCTAGTGTTAATTCATTGGAATTGATAGAAACAATGCTTACTGGTTCACACATTAGGGCGAATCTTTACAAGGTGTTAAGTCACTAGAATTGATAGAAATAATATTTACACCTTTGAGAGTTCATATATTAGCTCACACATTGGAGTTCACAAGTACAGGAGATTCACAAAGTTAACTTTGTAACTTTGTGAATTCATACCTCCCATAATCCCACTCTTAGAGGAGGAGTCAACCTCTGAGTGTACACTTCTAAAAGAGCATAAAAGGAAGTGAGTTAGTGAAGTGAGCTCAGTTCAGAAGATTTCCAGGAGTCATAGTTGAGCTAGAGGCAGAAGCAGAGGCAAAAGCAAAAGACTAGCAATGAGAGTTCTTGATACCAAAGAAAACTAACTGGGCTATTTTGGAAGAGACAATAAAAGACTATACTTTAATCCCTAGCTGCGTTTGAGGTGATTATTACACGGAACTGAAACTAAGGCTGCCTCCAGAACCTCTTCCGAGAAACCTGCTCACAGAGAATCATCATATATTATACAAAAGAAGAAGAACACCACAAGAAACATCCAAGAAAAACAAGATTATGAAAATTAACCAACTAGAAAAGAAGGTACAGTTTCTCAAAGATGAAAATGATGCTTTGAAAATTAGAATAGGCAAAGGGAAACCCATGAAGCTATGAGAGATCAAGAAATAACAAAACAGATCATAAAGAATGAGAAACTAGAACAAAATGTCAAGCATTTTATAAGAAAAATATGATAAATCTGGAGAACAGATCAAGAAGAGAAAATATAAGTATAATTGGACTGCCAGAAAGTTGTGACCAAAAGGAGAACCTTGACACAATAATGCAGGAAATAATCCAAGAAAATTGTCCTGGAGTAATAGAACATGAGGGCAAAATAGAAATAGAAAAAAATCCACCAATTGCCATATCAAAGAGATCCTTTGTGGAAAACACACAGGAATCTTATTGCCAATTTTTCAAATTCCTAGATCAAAGAGAAAATTTTGCAAGAAACAAGGAAAAACAATTCAAATATGCTGGAGCTACAATTAGAATTGTACAAGACTTATCAGCAGCCACAATAAAGAATCTCAGGTTCTGGAATCACATCTACTGACAACCAAAAGAACTAGGTCTCCAACCAAAATATTATATCCAGCAAAATTATTTATAATTTTGAATGACAAAGAAATGGATATTCAATGAAATTGCAGATTTTCAGAACTCTATCAATCAAATCCGAACTTAACAGAAAATTTAACATCCAGGAACCAATATCAAAGATCAGTTTTAAGGAATTCAACATGGGCAAACTTTTAAAAATAGACAAATTGTTTATATTTTTTACATAAGAAATATGTACTATTTAAAATTCACATAAACAATAGTGTAGCTCAAAAGAAAGAATGGCAGAGTTAGGGTAAAAATAATAATCATGTTATACAAATGAGGTACAGAGGAAGAATAGACACAGAAGCATTAGAGGGCAGAGCATGGCTCGTACTTCTGAAAACCTATTCACATCATAAATGGGTTCAATATGCAACAACACTACATATATATCATAAAGTGTATAGAACCCTCCAAAATCTATAAAGAAATAAGAGGGAAAGGATTGGTGGATGAGGAAGCAAAAAGTGAGGGAAGATCATTGGATAGGGAGAGGTTAAGTAATAGCAAAACAAGTTATGGAGCAGAATTTAATTAAAAAGTCAGCTGGGATAGGAAAGACGTGTGTGTATGTGGAGGGCAGATATGTATATATCTACAAAAGTAAGTATAAATATATTTCTTTCTTAACTGTAGCTTCCTTAGGGATAGGAGGAGATTAAAGGAGAAATAAAGAATAAAGTAAATAAGGTGCAAGCTGAAAACCAAAGAACAATTAACAAGGTAGTAAAATGTTCTCTTTTGTTTTGTTTTATTTTGTTTTATATTCATTTTCTATTTTTCATACTCTCTTTTTTCAAATAAAAAAAATTTTAAAGACATATGGTAATTATAAATAACTATGGTTATATCAGCCACATTTCAATATTGAATCTGTCCTAAGTGGAAATAAGGAACAGTGAAAAAGACTGCAGAAAAATAATGGTGATGACAGGAATTTTTGAAGATTGAATTGTTTTCCCTTCCTTGAAAGAATCTGGACCTATCTATTCAATTACAGGCATGCCAATTTCAAAACTATGAAGACAACAATTCTTATTTAGTAATTCTGCTATTTGCTTCCAGTTTATGAATAATTACATTTACAGTTATGATTGCCTACTACTTCCTTCCTTTAGCCCATTTTCTTGTTTTCTTCTCTCTTTCTTTATCCTATCCCCCCTCAAAAGTTGCTTGTCTCTGTGGATCTGTCCTCCCTTTGACCTCCTTCTCCTTTCTCTTACTTCTTTCTCTTCCTATTTCCCTATTTGATAAAATAGCTATGTTCTATAAAAAGCTAAATGTGTGTGTATGTGTTTATGTGTGTGTGTGTGTAGTTTTCCCTCTTTGAACTAATTCTTATGCAAAATAAGATTCAAGCATTGCCCATCAGCTCCTCCAGTTCTTCTCTTCACTGTAAAAGCTCTTCATTATATACTTCTTTTATGCAAAGAATTTTTTTTTCCAATTCTACCTTTTCCTTTACCCTTCTTCCAGTGCATCAGTCTTTCTCAGACTTTCATTCTTTATAGATCATTCCAACATTATTTACTCACATCCATGCTCTTTATCTATGTAAACATCCTTTTAGCTATCTTAATAATAACGTTTGTAATGGGCTGAGGCTTGAGTTGATGCACTGAGGTCCCAAGCACATGAGGCTAAATAATAATTGGAGAAATTATTAATATATAAGCTTGGAGAAAGAATGGCCCCGCCCACTCTTTATGCAAGTCCTGATGTGTTGTATAGGAAATGACGATTTTGGTGGGTGGAGGCAGGGGAGTGGAAAAGGAAGGGGAAGGAGAGACTTTTTGCATTGCCATTGTGACGGTTTGCTCAGCTCAGATCTCTCTCTGTTAGCTGGCTTCCTGTCGCAGCTGCCCATATTACTATCGCAATCTTTCTTGCCCATATTGCTATCACAATCCTTATTCATCTCTTCACTTCAATAAAGATTGAAGATTTTTCCCTTAACCTGAATTCCTGACTCTGGCTGATTTTAAATACACGGTCATTACAACGTTCTTAGGATTTACATGTATTTTCTTCCCATATAGGAATGGCAACAATACAACTTTGTTTAGATGCTTATGATTGCTTTTTCATGTTTACCTTTTTGTGTTTTTCTTGAGGTTTCTATTTGAATGTCAAATTTTTTATTCAGCTCTTGTCTTTTCATCAGGAATCTTTGAAAGTCCTCTATTTCATTAAATATGCATTTCCCCCTGGAAAATATACTCAATTCTGCTGGGTTATTGACTCCCATTGTAATCCTAACTTCTTTGCTACAAGAATACAATTTCAAGCCTTCTACTTCTTTAAAATGGAAGCTGCTAAATTTTGGGTGATTCTGACTATGGCTTCTCAGTACTTTTTTTTTTCTTTCTGGCAACTTGAAGAATTTTCTTTTTGACCTAAAAGCTCTGGAATTTGGTATTATATTCTTGGGAGTTTTCATTTTGAGATCACTTTCAGGAAACACCTGATGGGAGTCTTTTATTGTCTATTTTACCCTCTGGATCTTAGTTGTTAAAGCACTATTCCTTGATAATTTCTTGAAATATCTAGACTTTTTTTGATTAGTCTAATAATTCTTAAATTATCTTTCTCTGATCTATCTTACAAGAAAATTCTTTTTCTAATAAGATATTTCACATTTTCTACTTTTTCCCCATTTTTAGACTGTTTTATTTCTTGATTTTGAACAGACCATAAATGAACTTCCTTAGAAAAGAGTACCAGAACCAGATGAATTTAAAAGTAAATTCTGTCAAATATTTAAAGAACAACTAATTCCAATATTAAATGAATTATTTGGAATAATAGGCAAAGAAGGGATCCTACCAAACTCCTTTTATAAAAAAAAATATATATATATAATATTGACAGGTAAACCAGGAAGAGGAAAAAATATAAAAAGAAAAATCTAGACTAATTTCATTAATGCAAAAATCCTAAAAAAAATAACTAAAAAAAATTACAATATATTTCCAATGAATATGATCAGGAGAGATTTATACCAGGAATTAAAAGATGGTTTAACATAAGGTAAATTATTAATGTAATTGATCATATCAATAATACTTTTTTTATTAAAGGCTTTTATTTACAAAGCATATGCATGGGTAATTTTTCCAACATTGACCTTTGCATAACCTTTTGTTGCAAATTTTCCCTTTTTTCTCCCCATCCCCTCCCCTTTCTGGCAGGTAGTCCAATACATGTTAAATATGTTGAAATATATGTTAAATCCAATATGTGTATACATATTTATAGAGTTATCTGGTTGCACAAGAAAAATCAGATCAAGAAGAAAAAAAAAAGAAAAACTACGAAAAAATGGAAGCAAATAACAACAGAGAGAATGAGAATGCTATGTTGTATTTCACCCTCTGTTCCCATGGTTCTCTCTCTGGTGTAGATGGTTCTCTTCATCATTGCACAAAGATCACATCAATAATAAAAGTAAAAGTAATTATATAATTATATCAATAGGTGCAAAAAAAGTTTTTGGTAAAGTTCAACACTCATTTATTTAAAAAACTTGAAAGTATAGGTATAAATGGATTTTTCATTAGATTGATGAATTTACCTAAAATACATAGAAAATATTATTTATAATGAGGATATGTTAGAATCCTCCCTCTTGTGAAAGAAAAATGTCCATTCTCAACAATATTATTCAATATTGTATTAAAAATCTTAGTAACAGCAATGAGAAAAAAAATAGAAGGAAGCAGAACAGAGAATGAGGTAATCTTTTCACATAAAATGTGATGATATACTTGGAAAATTTAAAAACAACTAAAAAGTTAGTTGAAACAATAAATTTAGCAAAGTGGTAGGATATAAATAAATCGAACTTGAATAAATCATCAGCATTCTTATATATCACAAACAAAATCCTGCAAAAAGAGTTAATAAGAGATATGCCATTTAAGAGAATGCTAAGAAAAAAATATTTAGCAGTATACCTGCCAAAACTATCTCAGTAATTAATCAACAAAATTATTTTTAAATGTTTTATGTAAATAAAATTAAATTTAAATAATTGGAGAAATGTTAAATGTTCTTGGGTAAGCAAAACCAATATAATAAAAATCACAGTTTTACCTCAATTAATTTTTAAATTCAATAGCATCTCAATTAAATTACCACAAAAAAAGTATTTTACTGAATTAGAAAAAAATAATAAAATTCATTTGAAAGAACAATAAGTCAATAATATCAAAGGAAGTAATGAAAAGAATTTAAAAGGAGGAGGTATAGCAGTACCCAATTTTAAACTCTATTATGTCAGTAATTATCAAAAATATCTGGTACTGACTAAGAAATAGAAAGGTACATCAACAAAACAGTAGGATACAGTTTTTACAGCAGTAAATAAGTATAGTAACCTTGTATTTGACAAAGCAAAAACAAGATTTGGAGGCAAGAATTCATCATTAGGTAAAAATTTTGGGGAAAACTGGAAAGCAATCTTACAGAAATACTTCGTGGCATGGACCAATATCTCATAATATTCACCAATATCAGATTAAAAAGTTTATATGAGCTAGATAAAAAGAAAGATTAGAAAATTTGAAGAACACAGAATATATTATCTATTAGATTTACAGAAAGAGCATTATAAGATATTAAATGGATAGTTTCAATTACATTAAATTTTAAAAGATCTGTACAAATAAAATAAATGAAGCCAAAATTAAAAGGAAAAAAGAAAAATCAGGGAGAAATTTTATGGACAGATTCTCATATAAAGATCACATATAGAAAATTGTCAAGTGAAGCCAGGGAACTGTTCAAGCTTTCCCAATTTCTCTCAAAAACCATATGAAACCAAGCCTATGAACCCAGAATCTGACAGAATTAAACCACTCTCTAGTTCAAGATAGTTTGGAAAAGCTTCAATAAAGAGTGTTCAGCCCTGCTCAGACAAACTGTAGGAAATATGGTGAGAGGATCTCAATCATAATAAAGCAGCAATTGAGACTCTCAGTCCTGGCTCAGTAGAGAAGCAGATTAGTTGGGCAGCCTCCAGGCCCAGCTCAGAAGGCAAACGCTAGGAAACCAGATTATTTCTGAAAAGAGCAGGCAAAGTTACTCCCTGCAAATATAAAAGGCTCCTATACTCAAAGCCAAGGCTCAGAGCTGCAAAGGAAGCTTGGAACAGTGTCATAATTACCCCCAGGAGCAGAGCTTGACCATAAAAGTGAAAAAAAAAAAAAAAAAAAGGAAAGAAAATGAGCAAGAAATAGAAAAAAATCTTGACTGTAGAAATCTACTGTGGTGATAGGGAAAACCATAACACCAACTCAGATGAGGACAAAATGTCCACAGAGGAAATTTTAAGGTGATATTAATTGGTCTCAAACCCAAAGCGGCTTCTTAGAAGTTCTTATAAAAGACTTTAAAAGGCAAATAAGAGAAGAAAAAAGGAGAAAAGAAATGAGAGGTATGCAAGAGAGAATCAATAGCTTAGAAAAGTAAGGTAATTCATTAAAATAACAAGGCCAAATGCAATATATATATATATATATATATATATATATATATATATATATATATATATATATATCATCCACTGAAGAAAGCAACACCTTAAAAAACTTAAAAAGTAGAATTAACCAAATAAAAAAAGAGATACAAAAACTAACTGAAGAAAGTATTACATCAAAAACCAGAACTGGGCAAATGGAAGGTAATGACTCTATGAGACATTAAGAACCAAACAAACTAAAAAAAAAAAAAAAAAAAAAAAAAAAAAAAAAAAAAAAGATAAGAAAAAATGAAGGAAAAGGTGAAATATCCCATTGGAAAAACATCCAACCTGAAAAATGGAACCAGAAGAGACAATTTAAAAATTATAGATCTACCTGAAGGTCACAATCAAATAAAGACTCTGGATGGCATTGTTCAAGAGATCATCAAAAAAAAAAAAAAAAAAAACTGCCCTGATATTCTATTTTTTGTTTTGTTTTGTTTTGCTTGGGGGGGGGGGGGGAGGGTTGTTTTACTTTATTTTATTTTTATTTACAAAACATATGACTGGATAAGTTTTTCAACATTGACCCTTGCAAAACCTTTTGTCCCAAATTTTCCCCTCCTTCTTCCCACCCTTTCCTTTAGCTGACAGTTAGTCCAATACATTTTAAATATGTTAAAATACATGTTACATCCCCCATATGTATACATATTTATAGTTATCTTGCTGCACAATAAAAATCAGATTAAGAAGGAAGAAAAAGAAAAACTGAGAAAGAAAACAAAATGCAAGCAAATAACAACAGAGAGAGTGAAAATGCTATGTTGTGGTCCACACTCTGTTCCCATAGTTCTCTCTCTGGATGTAGATGGTTCTCTTCATTACTGAACAAGTGTAACTCGTTTGAGTCACCTCATTGTTGAAGAGAGCCATATCCATCAGAATTGATCATTGTACAATCTTGTTGTTGCCGTATATCTCCTGTTTCTGCTCATTTCATCTAGCATCAGTTTTTGTAGGTTTCTCCAGGCCTCTCTGAAATCATCCTGCTGGTCATTTCTTACAGAACAATAATATTTTATAATATTTATATACCACAATTTATTCAGCCATTCTCCAATTGATGGTCATCTACTCAGTTTCTAGTTTCTTGCCACTACAAAAAGGGCTGCCACAAACATTTTTGCACACGTGCTGCCCCAATATTCTAGAAAGAGGGGGAAATACTCATTAAAAGAATCCATCGATCACCTCTGGAAACAGATTGTAATGCTGGAGAAACAGAGGAAAAGTAGAGATTAGAGTTTTTAATATTTTATTTGGGAGGGACAGATTTACTGGAGGCAGAGCAAAATCCATTCTGCTTCCAGGGCTGAATGAGACTATTGTCTCCAAGAATCCAGCAACTAATGTGTGTTTCCCATGAAGTATATATACACACATGGCTCCAAGTGACTGGGGTAGACTGAGGCAGGGGCAGAGTCAGAGCACTGAGTGAGGGAACAGACTATCAATCCAGTTCTGACAGGGTGGAGGGAGGCACCGGACATTCTGATAAGTTGGGATCAAGAAGAATAATGACAGAATGGGGGGAAGCACTTGGCATTGTGATAAGTAGGGAGGGGTTGGGGTCATGATGTCTAAGATAGAAGGTCTTTCTCCTTATCTGGATCAAACATTTACAGTTTATAATCTTAGCATAGCCAGCCCTAAATTATATCAATTCTAATGATTAGGAGGGAAGTGTGGTGTTGCAACCAGGAGGAATGAGGCAGAACAATTAAGGGAAATTGAGGTAGAACAATTAGGGAAATTGAGGAAAGACAATAAAAGGGAACTGTGGCATAACAAGATCCCACAAGGAAAAGTCCAAGGTATATTGTTGCAAAACTCCAAAAATATACTCTCAAGGGAAAAAATACAGCAAGTTGCCAGACAAAACCAATTCAAATATCAAGGAGCAACAGTCAGGATCACCCAAGATCTGGGAGCTTATATAATAAAAGATTGAAGGGCCTTGTATACTATATTCCTGAAGGCAAGGGACCTAGGGTTACAACCAAGAAATAACTACCAGTGAGATTCAGCATCATTTTTTAGGGGAAGTGATGGAGTTTCATGAAGAGACTTTCAATTATTTCTATTTAAAAAAAAAAAACTAAACTGAAAATTTAATCTACAAACACAGGAGTCAAGAGAAATATAGAATGGAAAATAGGGGGAAATATTTATTTATTTATTTATTTAAAAGTTAAACTGTTTACATTCCTTGATAGGAAAATAGTATCTGTAACTCTTGAAAGCTGTATCTATCACTAGACCAGATAGAGAAAGAAAGCATCACATGGACAAGTGGTAGGGGAATGGTTGTGAATGGATTCTGATGTGATGACATCAAAGAGAGGGAAAGGATCTGTACTGAAAGAAGTGGAAAGGGAAGATATAATGGGACAATTAGTTCACATGAAGAGGGGCAAAAGAACTATTACAATGGAAGAAAAGAAGGGAGGGAGATGACCATTGTCTGAAGCTTGAGCTTATCAGTTTGGGATCTATTTTGTAGACAAAATAAAATATTTGGTAATTTTTCTCCTTCATATTTGGATGTTTACTGCAAAACAAACCCAAGAACTATATGAGCACAATTACAAAACACTTCTCACATTAAGTCAGACACAAACAATTGGGAAAATATCAATTGTTCATAGGCAGGCTGAGCTAATATAACAAAAACAACAATTCTGCTTAAATTGGGCTACTTGTTCCTTGATATACCAAGCTGCCAAAAATGTATTTTATAGAAGTAGAAAAAATAATAGCAAAATTCATTTGGAAGAACAAAAGGTCAAGAATATCAAGGAAATTAATGAAAAAAATACAAAGTTTAGTGGGTTAGCAGTACTAAACCTAAAAGTATATTATAAAGAAGCAGTCACCAAAACATTTGGTACTGGTTAAGAAATAGAATGGTGGATTAGCTGAATATATTAGATACAAATGACACAATAATCAAGTCCTATAATAATCTAGTATTTGATCAACTCTCAAACTTAAACTTCTGGAATTAAGACTATTTGACAAAAATTGGTAGGAAAACTGGAAAATAATATGTCAGAACCTCAACATAGACCTACATTTCACAGCCCATACCAAAATAAGGTCAAAATGGGTACATGATTTGGGCATAACGGATCATACCATAAACAAATTAGGAGAACAAGAGATGATTTACCTATTGGATCTTCGGAAAAGAGAGGAATTTATGACCAAAGAAGGACTAGAAAATATTATGAAAGGCAACATGGACAACTTTGAATATATTAAATTTAAAAGGTTTTGTACAAACAAAACCAACAGAAACAAGATTAAAAGGGAAGCACACAGCTGGAAAAAAATCTTTATAGCCAGTGTTTCTGATAAAGATCTCATTTCTAAAATATACAAATAACTATGTCAAATTTATGAGAATACAAGTCATTTCCCTTATTGATAAATAGTCAAAGGATATGAACAGACAATTTTCAGATGATGCAATTAAAGCTGTCTCTATTCATATGAAAAATGCTCTAAATTACCATGTATTAGAAAAATACAAATTAACACAACTCTGACATAACTCTTCAACCATCTCAGATTGGCTAAGGTGATAGGAAAAGATAATGGCAAATGTTTGAGGGATATAGGAAAACTGGAACAGTAATGTATTGTTGGTGAAAAATCTGGAAATATGCCCAAAGGGCTCTAAAACTAACCCATTGCCACTACTGGGTCTATATCCCAAGGAAATCATAAAGGAGGGAAAAGGACTTGGATGTGTAAAAATATTTGTGGTAACAAAGAATTGGAAAATGAGTAGACATCCATCAATTGGGAATGGCTGAATACATTGTGGTGTATGGTATGTGGTATTCCAATAATGGAATATTATTGTTCTAAAATAAAATTATGAACAAACTGATTTTAAAGAGGTCTGGAAAGATTTACATGAACTGATATTAGTTGAGTGAAACAAACAGAACCAGGAATACAATGTATACAATAACAGCAAGAATGTGTGATGATCAACTTGAACAAACTTGGTTCTTCTCAGGGGTTCAGTGATCCATCCAAAACATTCCCAATAGACTTTGGACCAAAAATGCCATCTGCATCCAGAAAAAGAACTATGGAGATTGAATGTAAATCAACACATGCTATGTTCACTTCTTTTTTCTGTTTTTTTTCCCTTTTATTCTGATTTTTCTCTCCCAACATAATTCATAAAGCAATGGGTACTAAAAAATGAATAAATAAATTTATATTAGAAAAAGATTACATATCTAAAATATATAAAGAACTTTGTCAAATCTACAGGAATATGAATCATTCCTCAATTGATAAATGGTCAAAGAATACTAACAGACATTTCTCTGATGTAGAAATTAAAGTAATGTATATGAAAAATGCTCTAAATCATTACTGATAAAAGAATACAAATTAAAACAGCCTTGAGATGTCATTTTATAAATATCAAATTGGCTAAAACAATTGAAGGAGAAAGCAACAAATTTTGAGGGAAATGTGGAAAAATTAGGACACTCACTATTTATGAAACTGTAAATTACTCTAGCCATTTTTGAGACCTTCAATGGGTCAGAACTCTGGAGAAATATACTTGAGGCAAGTATTCTTACAACAAGGTGTTAACTCAGTAGAATTGAGAAGACAATGGTTATCTAGTTTAGCATGGTGATTAATGGTTCTCTAGTTCAGTATGACTGATTTAATCTTACAACAAATAATGGTTCCCTAGTGATATAATGATTGACTTATATTCAGTATGATGAATGGATTTAATTGTAATAGAGTATTTAAGAGGTCAGAGTCAGACCTAGAGGAGGACTTGAAGAGACTCGAAGACAAAGACCCTTATGATGGCTGTCCTGTCTCCTTCACTTCTCCACTAAGACTAAAGCCCATCTCAAGATCCTCCAGAAAGCTAGCCTGGCCCCAGGGAAAGGAGACAGACTGTGAAGGATATAATAAAGACTTTGGACTTTATCCCTGACTATTCTCATAGTGATTATTCTGCTGAGATCAAAGCTGGTTCGAAGGCCCTCCAGAAAGCTATTCAGAACATTATAGAGACCAATCTAGAATTATACTCAAAAAGTTATTAAATTGACTAAACCCTTTGACCAAACAATACCCAGCTACTAGATGTTTCCCAAGATGATTAGAAAAAAAGGAAAAGATTTTATTTGTTGCAAAATATTTATAGTAATAGTGGCAAAGAACTGGAAATTGCAGGGATGTCTGTCAATTGAGGAATAGCTGAATGAGTTGTAGCATATGATTCTGATGGAATACCATTTTGCTATAAGAAATGATGAGTTCAATGATTTTTGAAAACCATGAATAAACTTTCATGAAATAATGAAGAATGAAATAAGCAGAACCAAGAGGATATTGTATACAGTAATAGCAATATCATTTTAAGAATAACATTGAATGACTAAATCATTTCGACAATTAAAAAGGCCCAAATTAACTACAACAGTCAATATGAAGACATTATTTATATCTAAAGAAAGAACTAATAAATAGAAGTATGTTTAGAATGATTTTACACACACACACATACACACACACACACACACACATACACATACACACACATACATATTTGTATCTAATGGTAGTCACTTCTAAGGTGTGATGGACTAAGAAGGAAAAAAGAGACAAAAAGAAAGTTATATGATAACTTCATTATGTTTAAAAGGACTAGCAAGTCATACATAATGGATTTGCAGTTTCATGTACAATCATCTTTTTTCTATTCTATATTCTGTAAGTGCTTTTTATATTTCTCAAGTTCAGAAAGAAATAAATAAAAACTTTTAAAAGATGTGCTAAATAAAGTAAAAAATCTGGAACTGTATTTTATCCATGATGGAAACAGGAGGCTTAAAGTCTATTCAAGTTCAGTTTATAACTCTTAAG
The DNA here is from genome assembly GCF_016432865.1 of Antechinus flavipes. NCBI lineage: Eukaryota > Metazoa > Chordata > Mammalia > Dasyuromorphia > Dasyuridae > Antechinus > Antechinus flavipes. The sequence goes on along the minus strand of NC_067403.1, from coordinate 178,396,506 downwards.
CACAAAACTCGATAGAACATAATCATCAGCAATGCTCACAGGTGTCCACTGTGTCATCCTTTACACACAGTAATTTACAAAAGTCCATGAAAAAGATTCCCAGTCAATGAAAGGTAGATACTCTGCAGCTAATTAAGTTGCTCATCTAGAGAAGTGATACATGTTTTCAGTGGCAGCTGGACTGAAATAGGAAGAGACTGAATAAAATAAGACGATCTCTGCACTTTCCTGCCCTGAGAAAATAAGGGCTTATAATGATATCCCTATATTCCTCACTTTAATATATATATATATGTTCTTCAATAAATGAAAAATGGAGTGAGATTTTTTTCTCCTTTTCTTGCCATTGCTTTTTTGGGAAAAAGATGAATTTAACATATATAAAATTGTGACTATAAGATAAATTTAAATACAGACATATAATATATTTACGTTTTGTTCTGTCTTTATATTCTTGCTCATTTTTATTTTAACACATGAGACTTTTTTATATTAAGGTGCCTTTATTCTTCCCTTGTGAAAATGAACAGTGCGAACTTTCTCTCCTCTACCCACACAGACAACTCAGAAATGTCTCTTTTTGATGTCTGAGAGGTTCTCTTTGTCTATCCAGTCTCTTCAAAACACCTGAGAAAGATAAGTCCAATGAGACACTAGGAAAAATGTTTTAATTGCTCTGTCCTTCCCAGAGGTACATTCATGCAAATTAGAGTCTTCACTTCTATTCACAATGTGATAATTTCATTGTGTGTGTGTGTTTTTTTCTTTACTTTCATAATCCTTAGCCCTCTCCATAGAGTGTGTGAAATTTGCTATTAGAAGTTATTAAAGTTAATTTACTACTATAGTTTTCTGGTTCAACCCATTGCTATTTTGATGAAAGATGGCCCACATATTCTTTCAGCTTTTGAGAGAGCATTAAAGTATAATTTTGCATGGAGAGAAAAAGGAATCCAACATATGAACTTCATGAACTCTTTGGAGGTAAGATTTAGAACATTGTTCTTCTTCATCATGGAAGGATATGTGTACTGGGTTATGGGACTGGAGGCAGACCTGAAAACCATCATTCATTTGCAAGTCAGGCAATAGTGAAACAAAAGAAGCTGGAGAGATAGACTCAAAATGGGGAGGGGAATGACTGGCTAAAAGTAACAGGGCTTCTCTGTTGCTACGACCTTAACTCATCATAATCAAATGGGATAGCTGAGGAAGCTGAAGCAGGAATGGGTAATATATCAGATTGTTGCAGAACTATATATATTGACAAGAACTAATAGAACTATCTTTTTTTCATCTTATTTTTGTCTGCTACTCTTCCACTTTCTCTCACTGGGGGAGCATATGTTAAAACCACATCTTACTTGTTCTTTAAAGTTTGCTTATGTTTATGTTTAATTAGTTTGAAGAACAGATAGAAAGAAAGTACCAATTATAAATTATTCAATTCACTTGTATCACCTGGGCAGGTAATGGAGAGCAAACAATACAGATGTTTGTAACCTTTGTTTATTTAAAATTGTCAGTACTCTATCATGTCTAGACAGTCCCAAGCTCCTGAAAGAGAATCTTATGTATAATTCTATCTTCTCTAAATGTACCAAAGCAAAGTACAAGTCATATTAAGTATATTTGTTTCAACTAATCTCTACTATTGTCTGATGGAGAGGGAGTGTATAGAAGAATAGTGATCTGAGCACTGTTAATTCACCTGTTTTCTCTATTGTTTTATCTATTTTTTAAGTTGACCTAAAGACTAGGAATTAGGTTTTTAACTAGAAGGATGAGAAAGCATATGGTTGAAAAAATCTAGTGATTTCCATATTTCAAGAGTAGAGGCCCTTAAAATAGGAATAATCGATATTTCTCATCTTATTATACAACCAAGTCGCACATAATCACTTGGATAAAAGCAAAATGTCTTCAGTATGAACAATGTATATTTTAATCCTATCTGTTTAAATAATTTATATTCTTGCTTCCAAATACTACACACACACACACACACACACACACACATACACACACACACACGTGAAGTAATAGGTACAATCTGTCAAGAATCATTCTACCTGAGGCTAAAAGATGCCAAATTCATTGGATTTGGGGAAAAGCATAATGGGATTTGCATCCTATGGAGTATCTATGGGAATGTGACTTAGCTAAAGATGTGACACATGGAGATGAACCAATCCTATTATTCACCATTAAGGAGAATGAATCTTTGACTGGGGGGACTTTTTTTTAATGATGATATCTCCCTCAGTCCTTCTCTTCCAAGTTGTAGATCATTTCAGGACCATTTGAGTCTATTGCTATAAGAGTGAAGTTAGCATATGGTACTTTTATCTGTACAAGCACATGGGATAAGTAAAGCACTTATGTGGCCTTAGGGAAGCCTGAGGTTGAGTCCTGGGTTCTTGGCTAGTCTTTTATCTTATTTATTTTCTAATCATAGGTGACTAAAAAAACAACTCTATGATGAGCATCTCATCTTTGAGAGTACCTCATAATTCTAAGAGATGCACAGCTTCTGGGTCCTCGGTGTCCTCAGACACTAGATACATGTCAAGAGGAACCTTTTTGCAGCAGCTATGGAGTTTCTTGAAGAAGATGGCTAACAGTCAGAGAAAGAGCCTAACCTCTAACTTTCTACTTAGAATTTTCTAACCTAACTTTCTAGAAGACAGCACTCTGGAGAGAATTGTTTGTCCAACTTAGTCAATTAATCAATAAACATTTAAGCACCTATTATGTGCCAGGCACTATGCTAAGCCATACAGATCTTACTGGGAATCAGTCATTTTCAGTCGTGCTCAATTCTTTGTGATTTCATTTGAGGTTTTCTTGGCAAAGATAGTGTAGTGGTTTGCTATTTCCTTCTCCACCTCATTTTATAGATGAATTGAGGCACACAAAGTTAAGTGGCTTGCAGAGAGTCACACAATTAATAAGTGTCTGAGGGTAGATTTGAATTCAGGAAGATGAGTATTCCTGATTCCAGGACTAGCACTCTATCCTTAATTCCACCTAGATGCCTAGTCTAAGAGATACAAATAAGAAAAAGAAAGGAAATCCTTTCCCAGAGGAGCTAATAACCTAAAGGAGCAAGACAATACATAAAAGGAGACTGAAGGCACTGGATGCAGGGAGGCATAATGCAAAATTCTGAAGGAATACAAGCCAATAGCAAATGAAGAGATGGTTAACCTGAGTACCTTTCTTAAACAGAGATTAGGGAGGAGCTCTTGCTAATACAGAGTGCATAGCAAATGGAAAATCAGTCCTCCAAACTATACCAAGTATCTTTTTTTCCCCCCTGAGGCAATTGGGGTTAAATGACTTGCCCAGGGTCACACAGGAAATGTTAAGTGTCTGAGATGAGATTTGAACTCAGGTCCTTCTGATTTCAGGGCTGGTTCTCTATCCACTGTGCTACCTAGCTGCCCCCAAATAAATTTTAAAATAGATATAGGTATTCATATCTATATCTATCTATACATTTATATCCATATCTATATATAATTATACATAGAGATATGCATCTCTATGTTTATATAAATTTATATCTTTTATAAGATATAAATATGTAAGATATATAACTTTTAAGTATCAACTACCCCAGCAGTTATGTTTTCAGTGTATCTTGTTTTTTGTTTGTATGGGATTTTTTTTGGAGGAGGTTGTTTGTTTTATTTTTTATAAGTACACGTTTCTGAGTCTTTTGTGTTTTTAGATTTTCTTTCATGTGGTTGTTGTTGTTTGTCCTTCGTTCTCAAAGAGGACCAAGATATCAAGGAGGTGGTGCCGTCACATGCAAGTGAACTGGATTTAATTGAGGGAGGGCTGTGCAATGTCACCTGCTCACTTTTCCCTCCAGAGCCATCTGAGTCAAGTAGCCATATATAGATCAGGATGACTGGAGATAGCCCTAGATGAAATGAAAGACCTTGCCCTTTTTAAGTAAGGTCTTCAGCAGGTTTATTTGACTGAGGTCACACCCATTGAGTGATTAAAGCTAGGTAGAAATTGAAGCAAAGAATCTCCTCTTTCATGTAGTACAAAAAAATCTAAACAAATGAATGAATGAATATGGGAAGGAAAAACCCTTCCCATAGGGTCCCAAGGGAATACCAGTGTTTCTGGCCAAAACAGAAAAGATTACAATTTACATTCAATCTGAGTCAATCAGGATGCAAAGACCAAATGGATCTTCGGCTAGGACCTATTGGTGAACAATTAGAATCAGATGGGTTTTGGTTTAAGATTTGGTCCTTAAGAAAGAAATCTAGCCAATAAATTCCAAGATAGCCTCCCTCCTCCTTAGCTTAAGTCTTTTTGTGAGGAGGAAATAAATAACTGTCCTCTACCTCAGGGTTCCTTAAATTTTTCCTCCTTGCAACCCAGTTTTCCATAGGCAAAAAATGTTTATGGAATCTGGACATATAAGCATATAAAATAGGTATGAAAATCAAACATTTAGTGATAATAAATAATAATTCCACAATGCCCACATTCAGTTAAAAGACCCCATATAGAATCAGGAATCACAGTTTAAGAAAGTGGGCTTTAACTGACCTACATAGTACCTGTACTGTATAGTCTTTCTTTGGAAAGACCATTAACTCAAACCTGACTTATGTGACCCTGGGTATGTAAGTATATAAGTATATAAAATCGGTATAGGTATAAAAAATGAGGTTACAACCCACTATTTAAGAAGCTTTGGCCTAGAGCACTGTGCCCAAATAGAAACAAGGGGCCATCAAATCGTACATAAGGATCACTGTAGACAACTTATTGACTTAGACAAAATACACATATTTATATGTTGTCATTGGTATTTTGTTTGTTTTTTTAATCACACCAACACATTAAAATCATGTAGGAATTCTATTTTGTTCTGACCCAATCACACACTATTGTGGGCTAAAACCAAATCTTCATAATTTTTTGGTCTTTCTGCTGTGCTGACTCTCTGCAGAGTCAAGAATTCTCCCAATTAGAGTTATCTTTTGAGAGCATGTGGAAAATTCTAAATAGCAGAACCAAAATTCAGAATTATAACAATTGTAATCTTTTAGATAGGAACTCTGTCTTTGAAATATCAGCTATCTCACCAGATATGGGGGAGAGGTGAGTGAGTGGGAATGAATGAGACAAAGCTTTCCAAGTTTCATGACCTGAAACATTACAGAATTAGCTTTAATGATTAGTGAGGAAAAGTTATGGAAATCAGCTTGAGTCAATCATACATATGTGGGTGTAATTTTAAAATATTAATTCAACCAGTAAAACAGAATGGGATGTTAGACTTGAGAAATTGAAAAGTCACAACAGTAAATTTAGCACAAATGATTGGAGTTATGTTTAAAGAACCCCCCTTCTTTTTCCCTCCCTCCTTTATCTCTATCCATATAGTGAATCATATGGTCCTCTGCTCAACAGAATACCAATTTTCATTGTTGATATCTCATAAGGTAACGGGATTTACAGGGTAAATTTCTTTCTTAAGGAGCATGCTTAAACCCAGATCTCTCTGGCTCTCATTGATTGGCCAACAATAGGTACCAGGCTAAGTCCTACTTTGTCATCGTTTGGGCCTGATTGGTTCAGAGTAAGTATAAATAATAGTTGTTTCTGTTTTGGCCAAAAACTCTCAGGGTCTTCCCCTCCCACATTGATTTTTTTTGACTAGATAAAGGAGGCCATCCTTTGCCTCATTTCTTACCTACTTTAATCACTGAATGGATACTGCCTCAGTCAAACTGAGGCCTGCTAAAGACCTTAATTTAAAAAGATTAAGTCTCTCACTGTTTTTGGAGTCATCTTCATTAATACCAATTTATATCTTGCCATTAAACCCAGATGGCTCAGAAGAAGAGAGTAAGACTGTTGACTTTATATAGCCATCCCTCACCTAATCCATTTTACTTGTATCTTCATGGCATCAGCTCCCTGATATTGTGGTCATTTTGAAAATAAAGATCAAATTAAAACAAGAATCTTACCTAGCCTTAATTACTGATTCAGCATTGCTTCAATCAAACTGAGACCTTAACTTAAAAAGATCAAGGTCTCTCACTGAATGCAGAGCCATCTCCCATTGTCCTGACCTATATCTTGCCACTGGACCCAAGTGACTGCAGAAAAGAAAGTGAGGCTGGTGACCTCGCATAACGCGGACTTACTTAAATACAATTCACTTGCAAGTCATGGCATTGTCTTCCTAATGTCATGGTTTCTTTGAGAAAAAAGAACAGACAACAACAACAAGAGAGAGAGAGAAAAGAAAATAGGCAAATGCCCTTGGCAGTTAGAATGTTTTGTCTTGTTACCAGGTAGTCAAGCTCTATGAAGTATATTTTAAAATTATGATTTCACAGTTGACTAAAAGATGTACAGAATGTAAGGTCTTATTGTGTTTACTGTTTATTAATTATGAAATTGAATTTGATAGGGGGAAAAAAAAACACCAATTAGGAGGAAAGAAGTTTGCCATCCACATATCAAGGCCATTTACAATTCTTTAGAAGAGCTAACAAGAGAAATGATAGTTGAATAATGCTCTGAACATAATTATCAGATGAGACATAAAACAGAAAGCTGTATGCTCAACCAAATCACTGGACACCATAATGGAGGAAATCCAATAGAGAATTTAGATCAAGAAAGCATTTCTAATTCATGATGAAATTCTTCAGATACTCCTGAAACTTTCACCTCCCATACTGCACGGAGAATTAGGAGTCTGAGTCCAGGTAGACTGAGAGAACCTGGGCTGCTTAATTAAATTTGATAAGAATAATAACAGCAAAGAGGGCAAAAATATCCAGTCAATTTTATGAGTTACCTGTACAGAATAAAGAGCTGTGAATTTCACATGGAAACACGTCTGTTACGAATATAGGTTATGTCATTTCCAAGAGAATAGGGAAACAACCCTAGGTGATATTGAGGATCCATAATGAATTCAAAAGGAACTTGTCTAGAATGGAGTCAAAAGAACATTGCCAAAAACCCAAGATATCTCAGCAAAGGTAGGAACCATTGAACCATTGAGAAGCGATATAAGCCCTCATTCCAGTTCTATTCATGTCCAAATTGCAAGTCTGTTTATTGAAGTTTGAAAATGAGTTTAGACAAAAGAAATAAGATATCTAAAATGAAACTGTTTGTAGTAGGATATTTTCATTGAAGACATATCTCCTATAGCCTGTCAGTTCTTAATAATTAATAATAATAATAACAATGTTATATCATTGTAACAGCTGTCTTATATAGCCCATTGTCCTTTCACATGGATTATTACAGTAGCCTAATTTCTCTCCTGCATCATCTTTCCCTGATCCAATTTATTCTCCAGCTGCCAGGATAATAATCCCAATATCATAGTTTTTGACAACATACAACACTGAAAGAAAAGAAAAAGTACTTATTTGTAAATATACATACATATGCAAATTTATTCATGTATATGTATACATATATGTATAATTGATATATATTTTTTGTGCTGGCTAATAATTGGAAATTGAGGAGATGCCGATCAATTGAAGAATGCAATATGTGATTATAATGAAATACTATTGTGCTACAAGAAATGATGAGCAAGATAGTTTCAGAAAAAACAGAAATTCTTATATAAGCTGATACAAATTGAAGTGAGGAGAACCAGAAGAACAAAGTGCAAAGTGTTAGAAATATTTTAACAATGATCAGCTGTGAAAGACTTACCTACTCTGATCAAGACAATAATCTAAGACAATTTCAAAGGACCTATGACAAAAAACACTATCCACTTCCAAAGAGAGAATAGATGAACTTTGAATGCAGGTAGGACCATCCTTTTTTTTCACTTTAGTTTTCTTGTTTGTGTGCATATGTTTCCTTTTGTAATGTGATTAACATGGACATATGTTTTGTATGACTTCACATGTATTACTGATATCATATTCCTTGCCTTCTCAAGATGGCAGGAGGGAGCAGGAGGAAGGAGAGAAAGAATTTAGAGTTCCAAATTTTTAGAAATGAATGTTTAATTTTTGTATTTAAAGATTCTGATAGAGGCCTCCTTTCTAAAATATATAGAGGACTGATTCAAATTTATAATAATTCAAGCTATTCTCCATTCTCCAACTGATAAATGGTCAAAGGATATGAACAGACAATTTTCAGATGAAGAAACAAAAAAAAATTTCTAATCATATGAAAAGGTGCTCTAAATCTATTGATCAGAGAAATGCAAATTAAGACAACTCTGAGATACTACTACATACCTCTCAGACTGGCTAAGATGACAGGAAAAGATAATGACAAATGTTGGAGGGGATGTGGGAAAACTGGGACACTAACACATTGTTGGTGGAATTGTGAATGGATCTAATCATTCTGGACAGCAATTTGGAATTATGCTTAAAAAGTTATCAAACTGTATTTACCCTTTTGATCCAGCAGTGTTTCTACTGGGCTTATATCCCAAAGAGATCTTAAAGAAGGGAAATGAACTCACATGTGCAAAAATGTTTTTGGCAGTCTTTTTTGTGGTGACAAGAAACTGGAAACAGTGAAAGGCCATCAGTTGGAGAATGGCTGAATAAGTTATGGTATATGAATGTCATAGAATATTATTGTTCTATAAGAAACCATCAGCAAGATGATTTTAGAGAGGCCTAGAGAAACTTTCATGAACTGATGCTAAGTGAAATGAGCAGAACCAGGAGATCATTGTACACGGCAACAAGATTATAGAATGATTAATTCTGATGGACCTGATTCTTTCCAACAATGAGATGATTAAGGCCAGCTCCAAGGATCTTGTGATTAAGAGAGTCATCTATACCCAGAGACACGACTGTGGGAACTGAGTGTGCATCATAACGTAGCATTTTTTTGTTGTTGTTCACGCTAAATGTTTAGTTTACATTTTATTTTCTCTCTCATTTTTTGGTTTGATTTGATTTTTCTTGTGCAGCAAGATAATTGTATAAATATGTATGCATATAGTGGACTAAATATATATTTTAACTATATGGACTACCTGCCATCATAAGAGGGAGTAAGGGAAGGCAAGGAAAAATTGGAACACAAGGTTTTGTAGGGATTAATATTGAATTATCCATGCATATACATTTTGAAAAATAAAAAGTTTTAATAAAAAAAGAAAATTATATTTACATGTATTTGTAAAAATAAAATACAATTTAAAACTATCAAAAGTTATTGAAATATGAAAAAAAGAAATGAATGTTTAAAATAAAGTTTAAGTGCAATTGGGAAATATTTAACAAAATAAAAATTATTAAATACCAAAAAAGAAAAAGAAAAAGTTGAAGGATCATTACAGAATTCCACTAGTAAATTCCTGGGGATTTCATTGTCCTTCAAGTTTAGTAAGGTATGAGATCTCTAGGCCAGCAAGGGATTTTACAATTGAAAGGAAGGAGTTAAGAGAACACTACTTATATATTCCCATCAAAGCAGATATCAGAGAAGCTACCTAAAGTTTAGGAATTAAAATCAAAGTTTCAATAGTCCAAAATTCACAGAAAAAAATTAATCTAAGAAAATATTATTATGAAGGCCCAGGCTCTAAAATGAGTAGCAACTTGTAGTATAAAAGAGTTTCTTTTCCTTTTGTGTCATGGCCTTTTGTGGAAGGCTGATAAAGTTGTGAGCCCTATCTCAAAATTATTTTTAAGTACAAAAATTAAATGCATATGCTTACAAAGGAAATCAACTAAATTGAAATTGTTTGTTTTTTCAACAACAAATTCAAGGGTTTAAACCACTGGTATAGAAAATAGAATGCTGGATTTAAAGTCAGGAAGACCTGATTTCAAATTCTACCTTTGACATTTACTAGCAATATAATCAAGGACAAATTTCTCTATGCCTTAGTTTTCTCATCTGTGAAATAGAAACTGTAACATCTAGAATTATTATTTCATAGGATTGTAAAACTCAAATGAGGTCATTCATGTTAAGGGATTTATAAACTTTAAAGAACCATATAAATGCCATGTACTATTATATCTATACTGAAATGTACAAAGTCTGTATATCATAGAAGTGGCATCTACTCTCATTGAGACTAGACTACTTTTCCCTTAAAAAATAAAGAAATAATATCTCTCCATATCAAGTGTCCAAGATGACACTATCAATAAGAAGACAAGAGATCAACATGGGAATTTATCCTTGACTTCATCCATCCAATGGAAGATTCAATCTTTGGTTCTGGATATTTTAATATTTTCTCTAATGAATAATCTACAGTTACTCTCCTTAAAATTACATATCTTTGAATAGATGGGGAGGGCTTACCTCCTTGGGCTCTTAGTGGTGATAGTAGAGTTTGGGGTCCCACTCATGATGCCCAAAACTGACTCTCTACAGGTCTTACATCTCGTGGTCAGTACACCTTTTTTTCCCTCTTCTCTTTTCTTTTACATTTCATTACCTTTTCTTTCTGTTCACTGGGCCTGTTTCTGGTTCACTGATTTCTAATGACTTAATTTTATAGATGTTCAGAGGAGAAAAACTGCAGGTGGCAAGTGACTTTTTTATATAGAATAGAAGAAGATTCCAACAATTTGGGATCAGTTTCTTCCCTGTAAATAATTGGAGCATATGACTTTAAACTCAAACAGGAAAATCCAAGGAAACCTCATAACATTAGACCTTATTCTGCTTTCTAGAATCCCCAAATCTCAAAAGTTAGAAGAAAACCCAGAGTTTAACTCATAACTGACTACAAATCCTGTCTACAACTAAGAATTCATCCATTTTTCACATGAAAACCTCTCATGATGGGGAACATACAATTTACTTCCTGAGACATGAATTAAGAGTACATCTATGGAGGAAAAATGGCTTTCAACCAAGTTTTTCCTTGAATAATAAAAAAAAATCTAATGAAGAAAGAGTTGTGACTTTCAGAATCTCAGAATTGAGAGTATTTATGATGCATGGAGTCATCAAGGAGAGTTTAGAACTACACAACATGTTAGAAACTAAAGATTGTACCAAAAAACTCCTAGTAAACAGATCTGAAATCAGCAAGTTCTGGGAGAAGGGATAAGCAAGGAATAATTTGAATAAATAAAAGAAAATGCTGACTACAATTATGCAGTGCTTTGAGGTAAGAAAAGATTAAGAGATAAACTTGATTTTTAAAAACTCCCTAAACAAGTATAGATAAAGTCTTAAAGAAAATAACAGTCTGGATAAAAGGATTTTAAGCATATCTGGAAGAAATGATATAAGAGATAAATGAAATTGGAATTAAAATGATTGCTAAAGTAAAAAATTGGAAAAAGAATAAAAAAGCTTAAAATGGAAGATAGAAAACCTTTCCTAAGTAGAAGATTCCCTGAAAAATAGAATGAAACTATCAGAACTCAACAAGAAATAAAAAGGTAAAGTGAGAGGGGGCAGAGCCAAGATGGTGGAGAGGAGACATGTCTTTATCTGCACTCTCCCAACACCCCTCAGATCAACACCAAATCAAGTCTCTGAACTGGTTCTGGAGTGTCAGAACCCACAAATATTTGAAGCATAACAAATTTCCAGCAGAAGATATTTTGGAAGAAATTCAGAAAATGTCTATTTCAATTGGGTAGGGTGTAGATAGGGAGGTGGCCAAGTGCAGGCACAGTGCAGAGACCCAAGGCAGCATGGCATGCTAGAAAATTTACCAGGAGGCTCTTAGCCAAAATAGAGCAGTGTTGGCTACTCTGTCTTGATTACAAGCAAATGGATCAGCAGATGAGCTGTGAGACATGCAACACAAATGCAAAAGGCAAATAGTGAGCCTCTGAATCCCAGAATAATGTGGGACTTAGCCCATGCCTATGGAAGTCAGCAGCACCAACTCAGCATACCTGCTATCAAATGTAAAGGAAGCTTAGGACAATCTCCTCTTTTCCCTAGCAGACTGGGATTAAAAGCCAGAATCCCACAATATATTGTTTACAATATACTTAAAGCAGAGTGATACAGAGTAAAGGTAAGATGCTGGAGCAGAATCTACTATGCTTCAGCTGAAGTAAAAACAAACAAACAAACAAACAAACAAAGCAGAAGTAGCAATTCTGATTTCAGATCAAGCAAAAGCAAAAATCTAATTAGAAGAGATAGGAAAGGAAACTATATCTTGCTAAAGGGTACCATAGATAATGAAGTAATATCCATACTAAACATATATGCACCAATTGATATAACATCTAAATTCCTAGAGGAGAAGATAAGAGAGTTTTAAGAAGAAATGAACAGAAAAACTTATACTAGTGGGGGATCTCAACCTCTCTATCTCATAATCTATATTATTTATATATGTATAATATATATAATCTATAATCTATAAATCAAAACACAAAATAAGTAAGAAAAAAGTTAAGGAGATAAATAGAATTTTAGAAAAGTTAGGGATGATAGATCTTTGAAGAAAATTGAATGGAAACAGAAAGGAGTATATATTTTTCTTGGTGGTTCATGGAACTTACACAAAAATTGACCATATATTAGAGCACACAAACACCTCAAAATCAAATGTAGAAAACCAGAAATAATAAGTGCATCTTTTTTTCAAATCATAATGTATGAAATTATATTTAATAAAGGTCCAGGAAAAATTAATTAATTGGAAACTAAATAATTTGATCCTAAAGAATCAATGGATGAAACAACAAATCATAGACACTATTGATAATTTCATCTAAGAGAATGACAATAATGAGACAATATCTTAAAATTTATGGGACTTGCATAAAATAGAGAAAGAGGAAATCTTTCTAAGATGACAGAAAAAGACAATGACAAATGTTGGAGGGGATGCGGGAAAACTGGGACACTAATACATTTTTAATGGAGCTGTGAACTGATTTAGTCATTCTGGATAGCAATTTGGAACTACACTCAAAGAGATATTCAACTGATCAAGCAATATTTCTACTGGGCTTATATTTTTAAAAGATCATAAAGAAGGGAAAAGGACCCACATGTTCAAAAACATTTGTGGTAGTTCTTTTTGTAATGGCAAAAAAACTGGAAACTGAGTGGATACCTATCAATTGAAGAATGGCTGAATAAGTTATGGTACATGAATGTTGCGGAATGTTATTGTTCTATAAGAAATGGTCGGCAAGATGACTTCAGAGAGGCCTGCAGAAGCTTACGTGAGTTGATGCTAAGTGAAGAGATCAGAATCAGAAGATCTTTGTACACAGCAACAACAATATTATACAATGATCAATTGTGGTAGACATGATTCTTCATGTCTACAATAAGATGATTCAAGTCATTCCAGTGATCTTATGAAAAAGAGTGCTATTTGCATGCAGAGAGAGGACTCTAGAAACTGAATGTGGCTCACAACATAGTATTTTCACTTTTTTGTTATTGCTTGCTTGTATTTTATTTTCTTTCCCAATTTTTTCCCCTTTCTGATCTGATATTTCTTGTGCAGCATGGAAATATGGATAGAAGAATTGCACATGTTTAACATATATTGAATTACTTGCTATCTAGGGTAGGGGGTGAGAGGAAGGAAGGAAAAACGTTTGGAACACAAGATTATGCAAGGGTGAGTGTTGAAAATTATTCATGCATATGTTTTGAAAATAAAAAGCCTTAATAAAGATAAAAAATATTTTTAAAATAACAGTTTTTTTTAATTCACTTAAAAGGGGGGCAAAATGAAACAATTAAGCAACTATCGTGGGAGGGAGGAAGAAGTATCTATTCTAAAAACAACTAATCTGAAAAATAAGTTGTAGAGAGTTCATTTAAGAAGCATACGAATTCCTGAAAACTATGACCAAAAAGAAATTTGGATATCATATTTCAAGAAATTATAAAAGAAAATTGCCCAGATCTGTCTATAAGAATCAAAAGTTCAAAGTGAAAGTGAAATCTGAAAAAAATCCTAAAATAAAAACTCAGGAATGTCATGCTCAAAATCCAGAGCTTTCAATGCAAAAAAGTTTGTGAACAGTCAGCAGGAAAAAATTCAAGTGCTAAGGAACCATAATCAGGATTATACAAAACTGCAGCTTCTGTAAGTATGAGAAAAAACATTGAATACAATATCTCAAAAGGCAGAAAAGAAAGATATATAAGCAAAAAATTTTTGCATTGTAAAATTGACTATAATCCTACTGAGAATAAAATGGATCTTTAATGAAAGAGAGGGTTTTCAAGTAATCTTGATGAAAAGATCAGAACTGAACAGAATTTTGAAACACAAAAACAGAGAAATCTGGAAAATACATTTGAATAACTAGAAGGTGCTAAATGATGATGGCTATGAAGTGTTCAGCCCATCTCTCTAGGATCATGTTCTTATCATTAATTTGGCTCTTTCAGCACTGTGTAGTTGAGATGTGCCATACATCTTTGGCCCAAAAACAGGCTTCAGCACATCATAAAAATGCTTTGGGTTGTTACTATCAGTATTAAGCTGAAATTTGTCTACATCCTTACTGAAGAATGCTGCATCTAAGTTTCAATTGTACTTTATTTTTGATAGAATTGAATGCTACTTTCTCAGAAACAGATGAACTATCCTCCTGGTACACTCTATAGAGTTCTCATTTTTCATTTAGTAACTTCTGAATTTCCCCTATCGATTTCATCAAACCAGTCTTAATGTTTGCAAATATTCTGACCCAGATGAGCAAATGGAGTACCGTATACGACTCTTTTTCTGGTCCACTATTGCTAATTGTGTGTTGGTTCAACTTACCTTCCAAATTAGCAACAAATAGTCCTCTCTCAAATAAGTACTCTAATCTATTGACATTAATTCTTCTGGTAATCTTTTTGCCTTTGTTTTTGTTGAAGTTGCTTCCATGCTTTTATTGAAGGCAAATATTTGGCTTTTTGAGGCTAAATCTGTGATCATTCTAGCACTCTGCAACAAATTGTCATCAATGTAGTAGTTTTTGACTGTTTACCTCAAGTTGAAATCAATCATTCCCAGCTAAAATTCCAATTGAAGAAGGGGTTTTGAATACCATTAGGGTACATTAGGGTAAAGCACTTGGTGCTGATTCTATTCCAATAAAGATTTACAAGTTAAAGGATCTATTGATAATACAAAACCTGACTGAAATTTTCCAGATTATATGACAAGAGGAGAGTATACTTTAGGAGTTTAAAAATGCCTCTATTATCCATTTCTATAAAGGTAAAAGAAATAGATCATCCTGTGAAAATCATAGAGGAGGTCTCTCTTAGTCATTGCTGGCAAGATTCTTGCCAGAGTCCTCTTTAATAGGCTGATCCTACACCTGGAAGAAAGTCATCTACTTGAGAGCTAGTGTGACTTCAGAAGGGACTGAGGAACAGTTGCTTGTTGCCTGACAGCTCTAGAAGAAATGCCAGAAGCAGAACAGAGGTCTACACACAACATTTGTAGATCTGATTAAGGTCTTTGATATTGTCAGTCATGAAAGCTTATGGAAAAATATGTCAAAATTTGGTTGCTTGGAGAAGTTTATCAGTATAGTGCATCAATTTCATGATGCTATGGACAATGGACAATGCTCTCAAGTATCCCAGTCACTAATGGAGTGAAAACAAGTGTGCCTTCCATGCTTTATAGCATGATGTTTTCAATCATGTTGAGAAATACCTTCAATGAGGACAGACATACCATTAGCTACTACATTGATGGGAAATTCTTCAACTTGAAAAAGCTATGTCAAAAGTAAAGTGGAAGGAGTGTTGGTGCATGGTTTTGGTTTGCAAATGATCGTATACTCAGTGCAGCCTCTGAAGCTCTGATCTATTCTCTACTGCTTGTGCTTATCTTGGCCTAACAATTAACACCAAGAAAACACAGGCACTTCATCAGCCAGCACCATACTATCCCTATGTGGAACCATCACTTATAGCAAATGGTAAAATTTTAAATGTTGTGCTCACTTACCTTAGCAGTATACTTTCCAGGTATATTCACAATGATAATGAGGTTGACACATATATTGGCAGCGCTAGTTTATTATTTGGGAGGCTCCAAAAGTAAGTGTGGGAGAGGATATGTATTAGAATGACTACCAAATTGCAGATCTACAGAATTATTGTGCTGGTTTCATTGCTCAATGCCTGTGAAACATGCATAGTATGCCAGCACCATGCCAGGAAACTAAATCACTTCTATTTGAATTGTCTCAGGAAGACTCTGATTATCATTTGGCAGGATAAGATTCCAGACACTGAAGTCCTTTCTTGAATTAAACTGCCAAGTATTCAAGCTCTACTGCAGAAAGTATAACTCCATTGTACTGGCCACATTGTTCAATTGATAAATATACACTTGCCAAAAAGACTATTATATGGAATATTCACAAATGATCCAGTCACAAGGTGATCAGATGAGATGATAACAAGTACACTTCTAAGATTTCTCTTAAGAACTTTAAACTGATTGTATGACAAGGAAGATACTGGCAAAGAATCAACCAATGGCATGCCCCATCAGAGAAGTTTCTATGCTCTCTGAGGAAAGCAGAATTGAATTAGATCAGGAGAAATGTGAGATGTGCAAAGTTAGAGCAGCCATACCAAATGTTCATAGGGACTATTTGTGTCTGACTTGTGGCAGAGCATTCAGAGTTCATATTAATCTGATCAGCCATAGCTGGACACACTGTACCTCAATTTTAATATAGTGATATTATTTTGGTCCTCTTTGAGAACAAAGGATAACAACCAACCAAATGATGATGAAATTTTAATTTAAAAGAAACAAATATTTCTTCAGAATCCTACTGTTTTCAAGTATCATAAATAGAGTCAAGTAACACATAAATACAAGAATTGGATGTTTTTGTTTATCTTAAGGAAGACAGAAAAGAGTATTCAAGGGGAGAAGGACAAGAAACTTAGTACTTTTACATAATTGAAGTACAGAAAAGTAAAGTACACAGAGAAACCTTTTAGCAAAATATAATACCCATCTGAGTTATTTTTTTTAAAGTCATAAAAAGCATAGGAATAAACAGACCATTCCTTAATATGATAAATAATCTTTTTTTAAACCAAAAGCAAGCTAGAGGCATAGGAATAAGACTAAAAGTAAGGCAAGTATTTCCATTTTCATCATCAATAGTTCATGTACTTGTAAAAATGCTAGCTATGGCATTGACAAGAAAAATAAGTTGAGAGAACATCACAATAAAAATTGCATGTCTTTTTTTTCTATTTCATCAATAGGATCATTTCTTGAAGGAGAAGAACATATTAATATTAATGAGAACACTGTGGGGGGCCAAACATAGGGAATCTTGTTCATACTGAATGCTTCAAAAAGTAGATCAGATTTATAACTAGAACAGAAAAAAAACTTTACCAAAAAAACCACCTTCAGAAGAGCCTCTTCCTGGCTAGCTTTGTGTGGTTGCATCTGATGAAGAACATTATAACCTCATGACTGCCAGATTAGTTGAAATGAGGAAAGGTGTGAATATGAAAATTGAATGTAGCCTTTTATTCAGGGCTTTGCATATTTTAAATGTTCCAGAAATGAAATTTTATGAATGCATTTTAATTTAATGACTAATAAAACTCCTATCAATGTATTCTGAGGAAAAAAAGAAAAAATAAAACTCTTATAACAAATATATTGGTCAAGCAAAAGAAATTCTCATATTCTTTTGGGAATTTCTATTATTGGCAAGCTGGACAATGTAGACCTCATTCTGCACATTTAGTCCATCACTTCTATCTAATATCATGTTTTCATCATTAGCCCTCTGCCATAATGATCTTTCATTTCAATGATCAGAGTTCTTAAGTTTTATAAAGTTCCTGTTTTACAGTATTGCTATTTTAATGTTCTTCTCATGGTTCTTCTCACCTCATTGTGTATCAGTTCATACAAGACTTTCATGAATTCTCTAAAACCATCCCAAAAAAGAAAGAAAATACACACACACACACACACACACACACACACACACACACACACACAAAGTATAGCAGCTCTTTTTATAGGCATTGAAATGCAAGCAAGGAAAACGATCTCACCTTCAAGGAACATATGTGCTAATAGATAGGGACAAAGGAAAGGAAAGAGAGAGAGAAAGAGAAATGCCACTTTTGCAGGGACAGTGTGGCTAGAAAGGAGAAGGTGAAATCTGACAGATGACAGAAGAGCTGTCATGTGCATAACATGAGGCATGATTGGAGTCCTTCCTAAAAGAGGATCCTTAAAAGGAAATCACCAATAGTGCCATATTTGTGTGATATAATATTGCACCCATTAAGTAAGCAGTAGAGTTGAAGAGAATGGGATAAAGGATAATATATGAATGAAACTGAATAGTGGTATAATAACCACCAAAATATGTTGTGTTGATTTGGAAAATAGAGACTAAGAATCAGCCTAAATAGTAATAATTAATGCTTTGAGTAGTATTATCTGTCTCTGTCTCTCTGTTTCTGTCTCTTTCTGTCTATCTCTCTTTCACATTTCTCTTCTCTCCTTTTCTGCATTTTTCTCTCTTCATATAAATGTATATCTATATAGATATGGATACACACACATACTATAACCTTATTTGATTCATTTTTCTTTTAGCTTAGTGGGTTATTGTTGAAGAAGATGCTGGAGGGGAAAAGTAAAGGAAATTAAAGGCAAAATTTAATTTGAAATACATGATAGATCTTTACCATGTCTCTCTCCTGACCTCTTGCTTAACATCTAACCTTAGGCTGGTAGCTTCTCCCTACTCCCAGAAGCCCCTTTGAGACTACTAATGAGCACATCATTGGAGACCAATTTATAATCATCCCAGGACAAGTAAAAGGAAAAAGTATAAGCAAAACGTTTTTCTTTTGATCTCCTACTATCATGAAGAACTAGAGAAAATATAGAACCTAAAACACACAATTAAATCATAACAGTGTTGAAACAAACTTAAAGGTTGATATTTTACTGCTCTTTAAGTCTTGCAATCACAATGACACTCTTTCCTCAAGAGAGCCTATATAAGCTTTTAGATGAGCTTTTAGAACATACTGAGGGAAATGTTCACAATAACATTTTTCTAAAGTGAGCTGTGTGTCCAAAATAATATTTATTCTGCCAACAGCTTGTTATTCTCCTGATAAACCCCTCTAAATAGTATTTTCCTTTGTGCCCTGATATGCAACTTGATAACTCCTGGAGTGGGAAGAGCAACCCAAAATCAGAGTATAAGAATATCAGTCTCAAAAGGGCACTTTGGAACACCCTTCCCCTCCACTGGGATCACACCTTTCTATTACTTCAATCTCCTCATACTACATGGCTCCTGTGTTCATCTCTATGTTCATCAGTGCAGACTCTTACCTGAATTGTTCTCTATGTTAGTGCATAAATGTGTGTGCATATGTGTTGTTGCTGTTGTTGTTAAATTGGTCTCCTTCCCCTTTTCCCTTACTCTTTCTTTCCTTTTATTCCTATTCTCCATTAGTTGCAATAAAGTTTTGTAATGAACTTATTCTCATTGTTTTATATGTTGTCTTCAGCATCTGAACTCATTTCCTTCACTTTTCTGACTGATCCACAAATGTCCTTCAACATAAAAAGATTACCTGGATGAGGACTTAACTTATGCCATGATACTATAATTCTAGTCATATAAAACAAAGAACAGGGGAATCCTATACCATTCCATGAGGGATTCCTTTATACCAGGGGATTGTCCCAAAATAGGATATCTAAAAATATTGCCAAAAATACTAAATATGTATTTGAACTTTTAAAAATACTACATCTACCTAATAATCAAGCTTTATCCATTCTTGCTATACTTTTGTCATTGTTCAGTCATGTCTGCCTCTTTGGGCCATCATTTGTGGGGTTTTTTGACGAAGATATTGGAGTATTTTGCCATTTTCTTCTCGGGGGGGGAGACAAAGAGAGAAGGAGGGAAAGAGGGAGGCAGGGGAAAGGAGGGAGGAAGAGAAGGAAGGAAGAGAGAGAGAGGAAGGAAGGAAGGAAGGAAGGAAGGAAGGAAAGAAAGAAAGAAAGAAAGAAAGAAGAAGGAAGGAAGGAAAGAAAGGAAGGAGGGAGGGAGGGAGGGAAGGAAGGAATTTGATTTACTATAGAAATCTTTTTACAAATCCTTCACATGGATTATTTCTATAAGGATATACCCCAGGTTTTGCATGAAACAGATATGGATATATATTTTAAAACTTTTAGTACCCCTGAGAAGATTAAGAATTGAATATTTCTCTAATTGTTTCAAATCATTTCCGCTTATGAAAATATGTAGAAGGTCAAGAACAAAAGCTAAATTATGGTGAAATAATGATAAACAAAGTTAGATAAATTAGGGGAAAAGTCATCATGTGTCTCGCTAAGATCATTGCCTTCACATACCTTAGTGCCTTTGGGCTGATCTACCTAAGGACAGTGATCTCTTTTCCATTTTGCAGGGACTAAGATATTGATCATAGGTTCTTTCAACCCTTAAAAGGAATAGTTAGTGGAGAAATTAGCCTTTCAATTAGTTTTAAAAGATTAGGTCTATTCCAAAAGAGTAAAATATTAACTCTAAACTGGATTTTACCATATTGTAATTTTTTCTCATTCAAAGTTTCTATATATATTGCTTCAAATCATAGCATATGATTGGGGAAAAAGGTAATGAGCGGGACTAGGTCAGCTTTGACATTTGTCTCCAAGCCAGAAATATTTGGATTTAAAAGTGTGAAATTTATTTTTTAAATTCTGACAAACTTGGGATTAAAAATGTATTTTTTACAAAGAATAACAGAAAAGCTAAGTTCTGTCTTATTTTTGAAAAGGTTATGTAATAATAAAAAAAACCAAGGCCAGAAGGGTAGAGGGAAATACCATTCAATCCTCTCTTAACTTTTGTTAAGATTCACTTTCATTTGGATCTCAAAGAGAATTGGAGAGCAAAATGAGCTTCACTACCTCAGCTTCTACATAGTTCTTATATGGTTCTTTTGACAGGACTTCCAAAATAGTTTTGGGGGCATAGGATCATGATGAAAGATTAAACTAGAATTGCAAGGAATTGTTTAACATTATATCAGATAGATTTAAAAATACTTGAAAGATTGATTTCTTCATTAACTATTCCTCAGTCTGAAACAATAGATTCAAATCCATAATCCAGACACTAATGGTTGGAAGAACAATCTGGTTCTAGGGAGCAATTTGGAACTAAGTCCTGAAAGTTACCAAACAGTATACTTTGGTCCAGCAATAATACCACAACTAGACTGATATTCCTCCCCCAAAAAAATCAAAGAAAGAGGAAAGGGATTTATATGTATAAAACATCTGTACTACTCTTTTCAGGGTAGAAAAAACTGGCAGTTGAGAAGTTATCCATCTATTGGGGAATGACTGAAATTGTGGTATTGAATGGTACAGAACATTGTGCTTCAATGATCAGATTGACAATTTCAGAAGAAACTGGAAAGACCTTCATGAATTAATGCATACTGAAATAAGTAGTAGCACTAGAACAATATATGTAACAATAACATTATAAAGAAAATCCTAAAAATAATTAGAACTCTGATCAACACAATATTAAAACACATGCCCAAAAGAATAAAAGTAAAATATGGATCTATTTTGCAAATGGATGATGAGCTTAGAGTTTAGAAAAAGACTCAAAATTTCAGACTAAATTCATGATTAAGAAGTAATTTTGTTTTGCTCATCTATGTAGCTATATATTGAGCAATTCTTTCTCATTGTTGTTATTTAAATTTGTTTAATGTCATGGGACAGTTAAGGGACAGATTAATTTTTTAATGTTTTTTAAAACAATAAATTATAAAAATAAAATTGAAAGCAAAAAAAGACAGAACTGAACATTTTTAAAATGAACTATTAAAACCATGAGTTACTTAAAAAAAAAAAAAAAAAAGCAAAGATAAATAGCCCAGGTACTCTGCCTACTTTTGTCTGACTTTGCTTAAATAATTGTGGCAACTCATAGTTAGGGAGAAGCTTTCTGATCACTGTGCTTTTGGAGATGGGAGCAGAGAAGTAAAACATAGATGGCCCTAAAGAGTTAAAATCCCATATATGATAGCAACTTAAAGACTTTAGATATTGAGCAGAGAAAATCGGTACTCAGGAAGATGCTACATCCATCAGAAAGATCACCTACAATAGTAAGCAGTGTGATGACATTACCAGACAAGACAGTTAACTTTGCAGTGTTAAACATGTTCAAACCATATGTGTAACCTGGCCATGCATGGGTGCTCCATATGTGCCCTTAACATGTGTACCCCTGCTACATGCTGACATGAACCCTTTCATTCATATTCCCCCATGACATATGTTACTCTGAGTGTGTGTCTTATCCCATTGGTGTCACAATAACCTGTGAATGTGCATTCACCTGTGCCTAGATTGATTTCAATTGTGCATGGGACAGGGAGAGAAGGAATCTTGCCTTGTTATTTTCTCTGCTATTTATGTGATGAAATGTCATTTGTTTCTGAGCTAATGTTTCTTTTGGCTGCATAGTAAAGGTTAATGTGTTTTAGGTCTGCTAAGATGTGACACTCCAAAAAGCTTTGAAAATTAAGCAGCTTTTCTTGATAAAACAATGAGAAGGTTTAAATCATACTACATCTCATTTGGACCCCACAAAAGTCCCTTGAAATCAATCTAGGCACACTTTAGTTTATTGTATTTCCCTTTACTGTACTTCAGATATTACAGTTTTTACAATTTGAAGGTGTGAATAAACCTTTTATAAACATGTCTATATACACCATTTTCCCAGTAGCACATGCTCAACATTGTGTGTCTCACATTTCCTGTCATGAAGATTCAAATTTTTTCATTATTATTCTATGTCATAATAATATGATAGTATCTATCATAAGATAATCCATTATCTTAGATGTTACTATTGTAATTATTTGGGGGCATTATGAATCATGTCCATATAAAAAGATAAACTTAATTGGTAAGTGTTGTGTATGTTCTGACTGCTCTACTGACTAGCCATTCCTGTCTCTCTTCCTGTCCTTGGGGCTACTTGTTGCCTGAGACCCAACAAAATCAAAATTAAGCCAATTCACAACCTTACCATAGCCTCTAAGTGTTCGAGTGAAAGGAAAGGCCAATCCATGCAACAAAAATCATTGCTGTCTTGTTTTAAGAAATTGCTCTAATATGTATAATGTATAACTAATTGCTTGCCATCTTTGGGAGGGAGAAGGAAAGAGAAGAAGGGAGTGAATTTGGAATTCAAAATTTTAAAAACTGAAAGTTCAAACTTGTTTTTCCATGGAATTTTAAAAATATATTATGTATGACATATGATGTGCATATGTATAAAGGGAATTCCCATAGCTACCTCAGCCTTCGAGTAACCCCCTATCAGCCAGTAGCCATCAACACTGAAATTACACTCTCCACTAGTAAAAAGTTATGACTCACTGAAGGTTCAAGTGATGGTTAACTTTTTTTTTTTGGCAATAAAGTCTTTCTCAACAAAGTATGCACTTTTTTAGACAAAATGTTATTATTAATGCTAGTACAAATAGAATACAGTATAGTTAATATAAACAACTTCTATGGGAAACTAAAACAAAAATTATGTGCCTTATTTTATTGTGATATATTCTTTATTGCAGTGGTCTCCAATTGAACCCACAATATCTCTGAGGTATGCCTGAACTAGTGATACCCCATTTTACAAGTGTGAAAACTGAGGCATAGAGGGGGTTTCTTGATGTTGTGCATGACCACATGGCTAATAAGAAACAAACTGTTAATCCAGGTCTCTGCTGATTCCCACTGCATTATTTTGACTTCCCAAATAGAAGTATATTTTTTTAGAGGGGAGTTAGTTCGTTCTATGGCCCTCTTTCCATTGTCCTTAGCATTTTCTATAAAACAAAGAGAAAAGAAAAAGGGTGACCAGAAACCCAAACCTACTCTAGGAAAAGTCTGCAGAGTCTCACAACTCTTTCTCCTAACATCCTAGAATCTTCTCCCCACTTTTTCACCCTCAATTTCCTATACTATTGGAATCATTGCCCCACATCACAACAACCACTATCAGTGACTTAGAAGTAAGAAGATATGCTTTACTTTATCCCACACACACACTATCCTACAAGGGGAAAATGTGAAGAGGAAAAAGGATTTTTGTTAGGTCCAATGGATGAAGGCATTTACAGTTTCTTAAGTTGGAATGTTCAATTTATCTTCCCCTAAAAACATGTTAGTTGGTATCAATGTCTTATACTTGTATTGTATTAGCCCAGACTTTTAGGACTGGATTACTTAAATCTCTTGAGGACCTAATCAGTATTTCCACCCGTATTTCATTTGGAGTTGCCCAAATTTAGCTTTACAAATGAACTTCAAGTCACTAGATCTAGATTTGAATATTAACTCTTGTTATTTACTATCTATATGGCCTTAAGTCTTTTATATCAGTTTCTTCCACTGTAAAATGAGGCATTTTAACTCAGAGGATAGGTCCCTTTCATCTCTAAATCCTGAAATCCTCTGATGCCTTAAGATGGAGATGTGGTATCTTACCTGCTCTGGAAACCCAATCATTAATCAGCAAATGCTACAAATTAGGACTTAATTTATTTTTGTTCAACTGTCTAGATTTAAGAAATTATTGGAAATAGTATTGATAATTCAGATTAAACTTAAAAGTGTGTCCTGCCTTACATTTTTTTTTTTAATGGAGAGTCACTTGTTGAGTACATGCCAGTGCATGGGGATCGAGGCAAATGACAGCAAAAACCCGGGGGGAATGTCTTTCCTAATTTAGCCCCTCTACCAATTAACTCATCCTTTCTGGCTGGCTGTACAAATCAAGCAATTATAAAATATAAGGAGCTAAAGTAAATAGAAACCTATCAATTCTTAAAGTACAAATCCTTCAAGGCCCTAAAGCTTAGGCATCATAAGAAAAAGCTTCTGCCTGATAGCTCACATAATGATGAATTTTTTTAATCACCTGAAAAGAGTCAAGTAATATGCTTACTAGAATAATAAAACTTTTAAAAAATATATAGAAAAGGGGGAGGATTCTTGAGAAAATGTCAGAGTAAATCAGAAATCTTTCAGATCTTCAAACTTCCTCCACAAAAAAGACAGAACATTGCCTCAGAGCAGCAGAGATAAAGATGTGATATAGAAATGTTCTCCTAAAACAATTTTAAAAGACCCTAAGAAATTTGGCATTGAAATGTACATATGTCTAGGCCAACTTTGCAGAATCAACAGACAATAAGCCTTGGGGGAGGGATGGTGTGACTTGAGTGAAATGTAGTTTCAGCCTTAGAAACTTATATCACCTCCATAGGGTGGAGGTCTCACAGTTGAGTAGGGAGAGAACTGAAGGACCTTACATAATTGAAAGATAGCAAGCACAGGTGGGCTAACCAGACATATGCCAGGCTGCAACTGTGGCAAGGAAATAGCACACACCTGGTGAGTACAATAGTGAGGAGTATGGACCCTGTTGTCTGTTAAGTACTTGCAGAAGAGCAGACTCCTTCATTTTAGTTCCAGCACAGAGAGGACAGCTATAGCTTGCAGTCACTGGAGGGATTGCAGGGAATATTTGTGGGACTGTGTAACTGGGAGCTCTAGCCATGGTTTAGGAGTGGAAAAGAGAGCCCAAGGTTGAGCCCTGAGACATAAGAAGGACCTAAAGTTTAGAGCATCATTCCCCATACCTCAGGACTACAACTTGATAATACTGATGGCTACTAAAAATAATAAAACAATCATAAATAAATAAATACAGGTAAGCAAAGGAAAAAGAACCCATAGTTACTGTGGAGATGGTGAAGACCTGGGTACATATTCAGAGGAAGTTAATGGCAATCAAAAAAGCTACATCTTTTTCAAGGAGAAATGTTAAATGGTCCCAAGCACAAAAAAAGATCTTGGAAGAACTTAAAAACAACTTTAAAATCAAATAAAAGAGATTAAGGAAAAATTAGAAAAAAAATAGAAAATTATGACAAGAAAGCCAACCAAATAGAAATAAAAAATCAAAAAGTTTAGGAAGAAATAACTTGAAAATTAAAATTTGGTGAAGAGAAGCTAATTATATTCTAATACACCAAGAAATCATAAAACAAAATTAAAAGAGTGAAAAATAGAAGAGAAAGTGATAAATCTCATCAGAAAAAGAAGTGACCTGGGAAACAGATCTAAAGAAAATAATACAAGAATTGTCAGACTACCTGAATATTATGATTAAAAAAAGACTCTTGATAAAATATTAAAATAAACTATCAAGGAAAATTTCCCTGGAGTTCTAGAAGCAAAAGGCAAAATAGAAATAGAAAAAAAAATCCACTGATTATCACCTGAAAGAGGTCCCAGGACAAAAACTTAGAGAAATATCATAACCAAGTTTCAAAGATCTCTTAGTTAAGGAGAAAATATTGGAAAAACAAGAAAAAATAATTTAAAAATCATGAAGCTACAATAAAGAACATGCAAGACCTATCAACTACAACACTGAAGACCGTAGGTCTTGGAATATCCATAAAGCAAAAAACCTAGTGTTATGACCAAGGGTAACTTACTCAGCAAAGTTAAATATAATCTTGAATTTTTAAAACTAGAAATTTAATTATCTCAAAAATTTGCAGATTTTTGTGACAAAAACCTGAGAATCTTAAGGGAATATCTGACATAAAACATCCAGGAGAGTTATAAGGTAAATATTAAAGACCAAATATAAGGGAGCTTAAATGAGAATTGTACAGGTTTTATTAGCAGCTACAATAAAAAACTACAAGTGCTGGATTATTATATAATGTCAATTAAAAAAATTAGGCCTGTGGTCAAAAATGTCATATCAAGCAAAATTAACCAAAACATTAGATGAAAAAAATGGACATTTAATAAACTTGCAGATTTTAAAGATTTTCTCTCAATCAAACCTGAACTCAATAGAAAATTTAACATATAAGAACCAATATCTAAGACTAATTTCAAGGGATTCAACAAAAATAAACTATTTATGTGTTATATATAAACCATATATCTAAGATTGTCACCAGTAATTGATTAGTTCAAAAGAAAGATCGGGAGAGAGCTAAGTATAATTTGATTCTAAAAAGCAGAACTGTCTAGAAAAAGATAAAAATAGTAATTATGCTATAAAAATGAGGTGCAGAGAAAAAAAATGACATAAAGGTAATAGATGGGGGAAGACAGATGGTAATTCTGAAAACCTATAATAGGGAACTATGCATATATGTACCATGAAGCATATATCACCCTCCAAAATCTATACAAAAATAAGTGGGGAGAGAATAGGATAAATTAGGGTACAGAAAGGTGTATAGATTTAATAAGGCCATGAGATAAAATGCATAGATTACAGGAAAAAGAATAGAGAGGAAAAGGGTAGCATAGGATGAAATGGAGTCAAGAGGAGTGTATAAATTAATGGGAGTGGGATAAGGGGTGTAGATTAATGCACATGGGATAAAGAGGGAGAGAAAAGATGGGGGGGGTGGAGAAGATAAGGGAAAGATCAATGAATGGGAGGAGGTTAAGTAATAGCAAGGCAAGTAAAGGGGTAGAAGTAAAGTAGAAGAATTATCAGGAATAGGAAATAAAAGATAAACAGAATAACAAGAATTAGGAGAAGAAATTATGAGAACAACAAATTAGGGCTACTAATCATTGATCTCAAAAAAAGACAAATT
This sequence comes from Antechinus flavipes, assembly GCF_016432865.1. Taxonomy (NCBI): domain Eukaryota; kingdom Metazoa; phylum Chordata; class Mammalia; order Dasyuromorphia; family Dasyuridae; genus Antechinus; species Antechinus flavipes. The sequence goes on along the minus strand of NC_067403.1, from coordinate 178,368,795 downwards.
TAAAGATTGAATCAAGTAAGAAATTCACATTATATGTCAGATGTATTTATATTGTTTTAGAAACATGAAATATTATAAAAGCATGTGTATATATGTGTGTATATGCATTTAGTGTGTATGTGTATATAGATAGATGTAGGCCTATGGGCATGTGTGGGTGTGAAAATATGTGTGTGTGTGTATTTAATTGTAGCCTCCTGGAGAAGCAGGAAGAGATGAAAAGGGGAGGGAATAAAGCAAAAAGCACACAGCATAGAACAAAAGAAAAACCAACAAGGAAACAAATTAAAGATGTCTCAGTCATGAATATAATGTCTTCTACTATTATATGTTTTCTTGAAATGGAAATTTATTGTTACAAACTTTTTGTTTTTTTTTTCTTTTTCTGTCTTTCTTTTTCCATTTTTTTCTTAATCTGTAATTAGTTTTAAATAACTATTCTTGTTATGAAGACGAATTATAAGGCCAAATTGTTTACTTCATATATGTGAACATAATTAGCAATATTCTTATGATTATCATTATTTGGGTAGTCTAAAGAAAGGCATGAGGCTGACCTGAGTGTGATGAGGTGATTCTTAAAAAAACTGTGGGGAAAGATAAAAAGGAGTAATTATCTCATACAAAGAAAGCATAAAAGAAAAATTGATTCAAAAGAAGCTAGTGGGGAGGACAGATAGTGTTGGAACCTTACTTTCATTGGGAATGGGCTAAAGAGAGAATATGTATGTGTATAAAAGTCTTTTAAATTCAGAAAGAAATTAGAAGTCAAGGGGATAGGGTGAAGAGATAATAAAGGATACACTCTTAGAGGGGTGGTAGGTTAAGGAAAAGGAAAGCAAAATAATGAGTAGAAGTTAAGAAGAGGAGTAAGTAAGGGTGAGAAGGATAGTGAGGGAAAAAAGGAAGGAGGAAAATAAGTAATTGTAGCTTAGAATATGAATGGGAGGAATTTTCCCCACAAAACAGAAATGGATAGCAGATCAAAAATTTGAATTTACCAATATATTACTTCGAGAAAACATTATAAAAATTAGAGATACACAATAAAATAAAATTAAGGGCAATAGTAGAATTTAGTGTGTAAAAAATCAGGGAGAGTAATCATTATCTTAGAAAAGTTTAGTAAAATAAATTTAATGCAAAGTGGAAAATAGAGAAGCTAAGGTATGTGTCAGCAATATTATTCATTGGGTTTTAGACAATTTAAAATACCTAGACAGTGTAAAATAACTAGTGAGTACATATCCAAACAGATACAGGAACAATATGAATATACATATAAACCACTTTTTATACAAATAAACTCGGATCTATGTAATTGAAATAATATTTATTGTTCATGATAAATCCATTATAATTTTAAATGAAAGCTTTAATCTATTTATTCAGTCATTCTAATTAAATTACTAAAAATTATATTACTGAGAAAAATTAATAACAAAGTTCATTTGAAAGAACAAAATGTTTGGAAGTCCAATGAATGCAGAGGGAAAAAAATGTAAAGGGAGTAGATTCAGCAGTATCAGGTCCTAAACTATATTATTATAAAATGAGAACACTGTTGAAGTATAAAAAAGGATAATTTCAATTATTTTAAATAAAAATTTTCTTATATAAATAAAACCCATGTAGTCAAAAACAGAAGGAATGCAGAAAATTGGGGGTTGAGGGAACTTTTATAGATAATTTGTCAGACAGAGTATGATTCAGTTGAAATATTGCTATGTTGTAGGAAATGATAAGCTGGTTGATTTAGAAAAAATATGAAAAATGTGCATGTATGAAGAAAGATGCTATCTTCAGAGAAACAGATGATAAATGGAAATAAGTATAGTATAGTCATATATATGTAGAGTACATATGCATAATTTATGGGTATCTGTGCTTTATACACACACACGCACACACACACACACACAGTCAACCTAATACCAAATCCTCTGATTCATTCCATTTCAAGACACCAGGTTGGTAATTCTGAACTGATAATGGATTTTCTCCATCAAAAAATTATTCTCCCTGGTACTCTTTCTTAAAAAAAAAAAATAAAGCTGCTTGCAAAATAGCTTGGTCTATTCATGAGATGCTTTTCAGCATGTAAGCCTGTTAGAATGACCCTAGGAAACCATCACAATATCAACTAGATAATACTAATGTGAAGTGTCATAAAAATCTTTCCATGATGGTGGAAAGATTTCAAGTGGTCAAAGATATTGAAGGTCATCTCAGCATTCAAATAGACAACTTTTCACTTTTTAGCTAGTCTCTAGTGACAAATGAAAGATATATTCACCATTTCTGTTTTATCATTTCCTGTACCAGTCATGACAGCCTGTGAAAATGATAGATTAGGAAGAGAGGCAGGGATTGGGGTGCAAAAGAAGTGAGGAAGGATGACAGGGAAGAAGAAAGCAAAGGAAAGAAGGAAGGAAGGAAGGAAGGAAGGAAGGAAGGAAAGAAGGAAGGAAGGAAGAAGGAAGGAAGGAAGGAAGGAAGGAAGGAAGGAAGGAAGGAAGGAAGGAAGGAAGGAAGGAAAGAAAGAAGGAAGGAAGGAAAGAAGGAAGGAAGGAAGGAAAGAAGGAAGGAAGGAAGGAAGGAAGGAGGAAGGAAGGAAGGAAGGAAGGAAGGAAGGAAAGAAGGAAGAAAGGAAGGAAGAAAGGAAGGAAAGAAGGAAGAAAGGAAGAGAGGGAGGGAGCGAAGGAGGGAGGAAAGGAGGGAGGAAAAAAGGGAAAAAGGGAGGGAGAGTGGAAGGGAGGGAGGGAAGAAAAAAATGAAGGGAGGAAGAAGGGAGGGAAAGAGGGAGGGAGGGAAGGAGGGAAGGAGGGAGGGAGGGAAGGGAAGGAGGGAGGAAGAAAAGATAGAAGTGCTATCAATGTTAGCAGAAGCATATTGAGGTTTGAGGCAAAGAGTCAGTAAGAACTTTAGTTAGAGCTTTTGGAGCAGCAATTTTAGCCCTAGGGCAGAAATGATGGGTAAAGGAGTGGTGAAAAAACTGGCAAATGACCACTAGAGGGAAGCAGAGAGATTTATACTGTTAAGGGAGAGAGAAACCTCTAGGGACGAAAGGAGAACACTCAGGGGAGTGATAGTAATATTAGCGCCTTCTAAATATTTCTGCTTTTGGAAAGAAGGTAGAAAAAATGAATGAAAGTGGATATAGGGAATAGAAATACCATTTGCAAATATGGATGGATATGTGTATGTATATATAGATAGATAGATATAGATACATATACATATGTATAGATATATATACATATGTATATATGTTACATATGTATAGATATAGATATGCAGAGAAAGGAAGAAGTATTTATTAAGTTCCTATTGTGTGCCTGACACTGTGCTAGGCACTTTTAAAAATGTGATTTCATATGTATGTTTTCATATTTTATATATAGACATACACATAGTATAGATGTCTTTGTGTTGTTTAAATATATTTTCAATTGTATTCAGTTCTTCATGACTTCATTTGGTGTTTTCTTGATAAAGATATCAGACTGATTTGCTATACCCTTCTCTAGCTTATTTTACAGATGAGGAAACCAAGGCAAATAGAGTTAAGTGACTTTACCAGCGTCACATAGACCTGAGGCCAGATTTGAACTCACAAAGATGAGTCTTCCTAGTCTAGGTCTAGCACTCTATCCACTCTGCCAGTGAGCTGTCCTGAAATTCATATAGTAACAATACTCAGATTCATCTTATCATTGTTTCCATTTACATTGTTAAAGTTATGGTTTATGTTGTTTTCCAATGCAGCAATTTGCACCAATTATGCATCTGTCCAATGGCTTTGTACTCACTTACAATTTTGAGATTTATAGTATTACCCTAAGAAGATGATATTTTATTTTGGGAAACAGTTTGAGATCACTGAAAGGGCTGTATTATTTCTTTTATATATATATATATATATAGCTTTTTATTTACAAGTTATATGCATGGGTAATTTTACCGCACTGACAATTGCCAAACCTTTTGTTCCAATTTTTCCCTCCTTCTGCTCATCCCTTCCCTCAGATGGCAGGTTGACCAATACATGATAAATATGTTAAAGTATAAATTAAATACAATACATGTATACATGTCCAAATAGTTATTTTGCTGTACAAAAAGAATCGGACTTTGAAATAATGTACAATTAGCCTGTGAAGGAAATCAAAAATGCAGGTGGACAAAAATAGATGGATTGGGAATTCTATGTAGTGGTCCTAATCATCTCCCAGAGTTCTTTCACTGAGTATAGCTGGTTCAATTCATTACTGCTCTATTGGAACTGATTTGGTTCATCTCATTGCTAAAGATGGCCATATCCATCAGAATTGAGCATCATATAGTATTGTTGTTGAAGTGTATAATGATCTCCTGGTCCTGCTCACTCAGCATCAGTTCATGGAAGTCTCTCCAGGCCTTTCTGAAATCATCCTGTTGGTCTTTCTTAAAGAACAATAATATTCCATAATATTCATATACCACAATTTATTCAGCCATTCTCCAACCGATGGGCATCCACTCAGTTTCCAGTTTCTGGCCACTACAAAGAGGGCTGCCACAAATATTCTTTCATATACAGGTCTTTTTCCCTTCTTTAAAATCTCTTTGGGATATGAGCCCAGTAGTAACACTGCTAGATCAAAGCGTATGCGCAGTTTGATAACTTTTTGAGCATAGTTACAAATTGTTCTCCTGAATGGCTGAATGTATTCACAATTCCACCAATAATGTATCACTGTCCCAGTTTTCCCATATCCCCTCCAACATTCTGCATTATCTTTCCCCATCATTCATTCTAACCAATCTGACAGGTATGTAGTGGTATCTCAGCATTGTCTTAATTTGCATTTCTCTGATTAATAATGACTTGGAGCATCTTTTCATATGGCTAGAAATAGTTTCAATTTCTTCATCTGAGAATTGTCTGTTCATATCCTTTGACCATTTATCAATTGGGGAATGACTTGATTTCTTATAAATTAGAGTCAATTCTCTATATATTTTGAAAATGAGGCCTTTGTCAGAACGTTTGATTGTAAAAATGTTTTCGCAATTTATTGCTTCCCTTCTAATCTTGTCTGCATTAGTTTTGTTTGTACAAAAACTTTTCAATTTGATATAATCAAAATTTTCTATTCTGTAAGCAATAATGATCTCTAGTTCTTCTTTAGTCATAAATTCCTTCCTCTTCCATAGGTCTGACATCTGATAAACTATCCTATGTTCTTCTAATTTATTTATAATCTCATTCTTTATGCCTAGGTCATGAACCCATTTTGACCTTATCTTGGTGTACAATGTTAAATGTGTGTCAATGCTTAGTTTCTGCCATACTAGTTTCTAATTTTCCCAGCAATTTTTGTCAAACGGTGAGTTCTTATCCCCAAAGCTGGGGTCTTTGGGTTTATCAAACACTAGAATACTAAAGTTATTGACTATTTTGTCCTTTGAACCTAACCTATTCCACTGAGCAACTAGTCTATTTCTTAGCCAATACCAAATGATTTTGGTAACTTTAGATCTAGTACAGCTAGGCCACCTTCATTTGATTTTTTTTTTCATTAATTCTCTTGAAATTCTTGACCTTTTGTTTTTCCATATGAACTTTGTTGTTATTTTTTCCAGGTCATTAAAATAGTTTTGGGGGAGTCTGATCGGTATAGCGCTAAATAAAGTTTAGGTAATATTGTCATCTTTATTATATTTGCTCGCCCTATCCAAGAGCATTTAATATTTTTGCAATTGGTTAGATTAAGCTTAATTTGTGTGAAAAGCATTTTATAGCTTTGTTCATAAAGTTTCTGATTTTCCCTTGGCAGATAGATTCCTAAATATTTTAGACTATCGGTAGTTATTTTAAATGGAATTTCTCTTTGTAACTCCAACTGTTGGATTTTGTAAGTGATATATAAGAATGCTGATGATTTATGTGGGTTTATTTTGCATCCTGCAATGTTGCTAAAGATGTGGATTGTTTCTAATATCTTTTTAGTAGAATCTCTGAGGTTCTCCAAGTATACCATCATATCATCAACAAAGAGTGATAATTTGGTTTCTTCATTACCTATGCTAATTCCTTTAAACTTTTTCTCAACTCTTATTGCCAAAGCTAGCATTTCTAATACAATATTGAATAGTAATGATGATAGTGGGCAACCTTGTTTCACTCCTGATCTTATTGGGAATGGTTGCAATTTATCCCCATTATATATGATGCTTACTGCTGGTTTTAAATAGATGCTACTGATTATTTTAAGAAAAAGTCCATTTATTTCTATACTCTCAAGAGTTTTTAATAGGAATGGATGTTGGATTTTATCAAATGCTTTTTCTGCATCTATTGAGATGATCATATGGTTTTTGTTAGTTTGGTTATTAATATGGCCAATTATATTGATAGTTTTCCTAATATTGAACCAGCCCTGCATTCTTGGTAGAAATCCTACTTGATCATGGTGTAGTTTCCTGGGGATGATTTTCTGTAGTCTTTTTGCTAATATCTTATTTAAGATTTTAGCATCAATATTCATTAGGGAGATTAGTCTATAATTTTCTTTCTGTTTTCAACCTAGCTGGTTTAGGTATCAGTACCATGTCTGTGTCATAAAAGGAGTTTGGTAGGACTCCTTCATTCCCTATTTTTTCAAATAGTTTATAAAGCATTGGGGCTAATTGTTCTTTGAATGTTTGGTAGAATTCACATGTAAATCCATCTGGTCCCAGGGATTTTTTTTTAGGGAGTTGATTAATAGCTTGTTCTATTTCTTTTTCTGAGATGGGACTATTTAAGCAATTTACTTCCTCCTCTGATAATCTGGGAAGCCTATATTTTTGGAAGTAGTCATCCATTTCACTTAGGTTATCAAATTTATTGGCATAAAGTTGGGCAAAGTAACCCCTTATTATTTCTTTAATTTCCTCTTCATCAGTGGTAAGTTCTCCTTTTTCATTTTTAAGACTGCCAATTTGATTTCCCTCTCTCCTTTTTCTAATCAGATTTACCAAAGGTTTATCAATTTTATTGGTTTTTTCATAAAACCAACTCTTAGTCTTATTTATTAGTTCAATAGTTTTTTACTTTCTATATTATTAATTTCTCCTTTTAATTTTAGAATTTCAAGTTTAGCAATTGATTGGGGGTTTTTAATTTGGTCTTTTTCTAACTTTTTAAGTTCCAGGCCCAATTCATTGATCTTCTCTTTTTCTATTTTATTCAAGTAAGCCTCTAAGGATATAAAATTTCCCCTTATTACTGCTTTGGCTGCATCCCATAAATTTTGATATGATGTCTCATTGTTGTCATTATCTTGAGTGAAATTATTAATTGTGTCTATAATTTGCTGTTTCACCCAATCATTCTTTAAGATGAGATTATTTAGTTTCCAATTACTTTTTGGTCTATTTACACCTAACTTTTTGTTAAATGTAGTTTTTATTGCGTTGTGATCTGAAAAAAAAGCATTTACTATTTCTGCCTTCCTGCATTTAATTTTGAGGTCTTTATGTCCTAATATATGGTCAATTTTTGTGTAGGTTCCATGAACTGCTGAGAAGAAAGTATACTCCTTTCTGTCACTATTCAGTTTTCTCCAGAGATCTATCATACCTAATTTTTCTAATATTCTATTTACCTCTTTAATTCCTTTCTTATTTGTTTTGTGGTTTGATTTATCTAATTCTGAAAGTGCAAGGTTGAGATCTTCCACTATTATAGTTTTGCTGTCTATTTCTTCTTGCAACTCTCTTAACTTCTCCTTTAGGAAGTTAGATGCTATACCACTTGGTGCATATATGTTTAGTATTTATAATGTTTCATTGTCTATGCTACCTTTTAGCAAAATATAGTTTCCTTCCTTATCTCTTTTAATTAGATCAATTTTTGCTTCTACTTGATCTGAGATAAGGAGGGCTACCCCTGCTTTTTTGACTTCACCTGAAGTGTAATAGATTCTGCTCCAGCCTTTTACCTTTATTCTGTATGTATCTCCCTACTTTAAATGTGTTTCCTGCAAACAACATATTGTAGGGTTCTGACTTTTGATCCAGTCTGCTATCTGCCTCCGCTTTATGGGAGAGTTCATCCCATTCACATTTATGATTAAAATTACTAATTCTGTATTTCCTGCCATCTTATTATCCCCAGATTATGCTTTTCTTTTTCTTGTCTCTCCCCTTACCCCCTTTCCCAGTATTACACCAAAGGGCACCACTTGCATCATGCAGCTCTCCCTGTTTAGGGTCCCTCCCTCCCCCCCTTTGAATTCCTTCCCCTTTCTTGTACCCTTCTCTTATTACTCTTTTCCTTTTCTCTTTTCCTCACCCACTTTTTAATGGAATGAGAGAAGTTTCTCTGTAAACCAAACATGTCAATTATTTTCTCTTTGAGCCAACTCTGATGAGAGTAAGATTCACACAATGTTCCTCCCCCTCTCTAAATTCCCTCAGATATGATAGGTTTCCTTTGCCTCTTTGTGAGATGTAGTTTCCCGCTTTTTATTCCCCCCCCCCTTTCCTCTTTTTCTGACATTATCCCCTTTCCATTTCTACTTCCCTTTTTTATGTTATATTGGTAAAATCAAATTATACATGTAGTCTTTATGTATATCTGTAATGACCGCGTATTTAAAATCAGCCAAAGTCAGGAATTCAGGTTAAGAGAAAAATCTTCAATATTTATTGAAGTGAAGAGGTAAATAAAGATTGCAATAGCAAATATAGGCAAGAAAGGTTGCGATAGCAATATGGACAGTTGCGACAGGAAGCCAGCTAACAGAGAGAGATGTGAGCTGAGCAAACCATGGCAAGGCAATCCCAATAGTCTCTCCTTCCCCTTCCTTTTCCACTCCCCTGCCTCCACCCACCAAAATTGTCATTTCCTATACAACACATCAGGACTTGCACAAAGAGTGGGTGGGGGCCATTCTTTCTCCAAGTTTATATATTAATAGAATATGGTCCAATTACTATTTAGCCTCATGTGCTTGGGACCTCAGTGCATCAACTCAAGCCTCAGCCCATTACATATATCCACAACAGAAATACAGTTCTCAAGAGTTCCTTTTACCTGTTTCTGCTTCTCTTGAGTCTTATGGTTGGAGATCAAATTTTTTGTTTAGATCTGGTTTTTTCCTTAGAAACAATTGGAATTCCTCTGTTTCATTAAATGTCCATCTTCTTCCATGGAAGAAAATGCTCAGCTTGGCTGGGTAGTTTATTCTTGGCTGCATTCCAAGTTCTTTTGCCTTTTGGAATATCTGATTCCAGGCCTTTCAATCCTTTAATGTGGAGGCAGCCAGATCTTGGGTGATCCTTATTGTGGCACTTCAGTATTTGAATTGTTTTTTCTGTCTGCTTGTAATATTTTTCCTTAAGTCTGATACTTCTGAAATTTGGCCACAATATTCCTTTGAGTTTTTATTTTAAGGTCTTTTTCAGAAGGTGTTCAATGAATTCTTTCAATGTCTACTTTACCTTCTGATTCTATTACATCTGGGCAATTCTCTTTGATGATTTATCAATCACCTGTAAAAATACTATCTAGGCTCTTTTTTCATCATAATTTTCAGGAAGTCCAATAACCCTCAGATTATCTCTTCTAGATCTATTTTCCAGGTCTGTTGCTTTTCCAAGCAGATATTTCACGTTTTTTTCCTAATTTTTTTTTTTTTGGTTTTGCTTGACATTCTTAATGTCTCAATGAATCATTGATTTCAATTTGTTCAGTTCTGATTTTTAATGAATTGTTTTCTTCATTAGCTTTTTTTTAAACTTCTTTTTGTATATGTCCAATTGAGTTTTTAAATGAGTTGTTTTGCTTTATGGAATTTTTTTCCATTTCACTAATTTTTTTTAGTGAGTTATTTTCATTTTCCAGTTCACAAATTCTGTTTCCCTGCACTTCCTGGGAATTCTTTACCTTTTCCAATTCACATTTTAGGAAGTTGTTACTTTCTTGCATAGTTCCTCTTCCCCCTCTCTATTTTTCTTCTAGCTCTCTTTTAAGATTTTTAATGGTCACTTCTAGGAGAGCATTATGTGATGGGGGCCAGGTAACATTCTGCTTTGGTATATTGTCTGGAGACTGTTGCTATTAGTCTCCTCGGGGTTGCAAATCTGTTCTCTTTCTGTATAGAAGCTATCATAGTCCTTTTGATTTTTTTACTCATTTTTTTAAAGCCTGTAGGGTCTGCCTTCAAAACAAGGAGGTTACCAGCTTCCTCTGCAAAGCAGGAATAGATATAAACAGGCTGCAAAGAGCAGCAAGGTATGGGAGTGTTCTGGCAAAAAGTCCCCTCCCCCCACTGGAAGCGATTCAGATCTGGTTAGCATGGGCCAAGCTGTGGAAGTGCCCAGTGAAATACCCTGATGTGCAGATTAGCAACTGCCCTGAGGTTAGAGGCTAAGCAGTGAAAGTGTCATTACCCCAGGCCAAAGCCCATCGTGGGGCTGTGGATATTAGCTTCTGACCAGTGAATAGCCCTGCATGGACCAGAAGTGTTTCTGCCCCAAGAAGCACAGTCATGCTGCGGAAGTTCTATTACCCCAGGCCAAGCCCCCCACTGTGCACATTAGGGGCTGCCCCTGGCTATGCCTCCCTGCCATGCAGATTTGTAACTGCCCCATGGAAAATCCCTGTACTGCGGAATGTAGCTGTAGAGCTGTTTACGGTCTGCACTGAGTCCCTCACTTCTGGTTTTGGGCGGGTATAGCCAGATCTTGTTAGGTTCTGGCATTTTTTAGAGTACCGTCTGCCTTGGCTTTAATTTCTCTGCTGGCTTACTGCTTTGTAATCAAGGCACAGCAATCAGCCTATAGCAGAGTCATCTCTATAACTTTTCTAGCCACAGAGATCATCCCAACCCCTGGTCTGCTCTGGACGCTAGTCTCTCCCTGCCTGCGCTGGTTTTTTCCTGGCCCCTCAAGATAAACCTTTCCTGGTGATCTTCTAGATTATCTTTGGCTGGTAAGTTGTTGTGCTTCTAAACTTCATGGATTTTACTAGTCAAGTGCTATTTTTGAGGCTGAATTTAATAATTGGTTGTGAGGGCATGAGAGGAGCTTAAAAAGTTGTGTGTGGCTTCTCTGCCATTTTGACTCCCCCCTTCTCCCCCTCCTTGCCTTCCCCTCCCCTCCACTGTATTATTTCTTACCTGCATTTAGGACACCTCTCTCTCCTATTCAAATTTTAGCCAACCTCATTGTTTACTTGCTGAACTTTCATAAAAATACTTCATACTTTAAAAAGCATTTTAAGGCTTACATTCATCACAGAAGAAACTAGATAATGTACAAACCAGAAAGCTGACTATCTAGCCAGAAGAAAAACAGGGTTCAATTCCTGTTTTGACATATGGTACCATGTGGGTAAACCTGGACAAGTGGCTTAACTTAGGCAATTCTCCAATATTGGGATCTGTGAACTTGAATTTGAAATTTTTCATCTTGTCTTTATATAATTGACTTCTTTTATAATTCCTGTAATCATTTGTATTTTATTTATGCATATAAGAAACATCCTGAAAAAGAGTCCACAGGCTTCAACAGAATGTCATAACTCTAAAAGATTAAGAACCCCTCTAAGTTGGAGAAAAGAAGCTATATTAATAGGGGGAGCATTCTTTTCTGGGAGTTCCTCCTGCCAAAGAAATCACATATTCTAGTACTTTTATGATTTCTCTCTTTCCTCATGATGACCCTGTAACATAGCATAGTAGGAGCACTATTGTGTAGCACTCCCTCCACAACAGGCTGCATTATGTCTGAGGCTCTATTCAATGCAGGCTAGCATTTTCCCTCTTATTGGCCCAGGTGACAAATACTCAAATCATTGGTTCAATTTCTTACTCACCTACTGACATAAAAGAAGCCATTCTAGAAGAATCAGTTCCCCTCAAACATTTTTCTTTAATTTATTTTATTTTTAATTTATGAAATAAAATAAGCATTTCTATCACATATTATAATAAAAAGATGATTGCATACGAAATGCAAACTTGTGTTATTGCTGTTCTTTTTAAATATATAATACAATTATCATGTAAATTTCTTTTTTTTCCTTTTTTTTCTTTCCTCCCTTGCCCTAGAGATGACTACCATTAGACACAAATAGGTTTGTGTCTATGTGTGTGTGTGTGTGTGTGTGTGTGTGTGTGTACACATTTGTGTGTATATGTAAGATTATATATATGTGTAAAATTATTCTATATGTACTATCTTTCTGTGAATACATGTTGGATGCTCTATAAATTAGCAAAACCAACTCAGCACACTCTGATAATCAGTTTTCCTTATGTAGGGAAGAACAGCATCTATATGACTTTATGGTATATTCTTTCTGAGCACTTTTCAACTCTATAGCTATATAAACCTCCCTTTGTTAATTATTAGATAATCCATGAGAGTTTAATTTCATTCTAATTTTCAGTCTCAATTATTGAGCCTCAGAACTTGGACTTTAGGTCCATCTTAAGTTAGATGTAGTCTACAAAACATGAACAACAGAGTTACAAATACTATCCCATTTTACAAATGAGAAAGTTGAGAACTAGAGAGAAGTGGCTAGCCAGCTCAGAAAGAATTGACTCCACAGTTTAAGATTCTGCATGTTACAATAGTGTAGGAAGGACCATTCCATCAATGGAATGCATTCAGAAGTGGATCTGGTGGGATAAATGCTTTGTAGAAACTTCTAGAGGTTTGAGCCCTACTTCCCCAAGAATCAAAGTGGTATGGGAGAGAATATGTATATCTATACTACCTAAAAAAAAAAAAGAAAAAAAGCAGACATCTTGCCAATAAAGGTCCATAAAGTCAAAGCTATAAAACACCCAAACATATGTATATCTCACACACACATACACACACACACACACACACACACACACACACACACAGAGTTAGTCAATAACTTTCAAAACTTGCAGAACTAATAAGTGCTAAGCCTAGGATCTGAAACCAGTTCTGTTGACTCCAAGTTCACTGATTTTCCTCATACCAAACTCTACGGCTTGGCCACTGTCATTTACCAGTTTCTCAAAGAGAATATTACAATATATTGTGTACTGACCTTTTACATATAAATCATCAATAAACACAAGGATATACATATATAGCGAGAGAAGAGAAAAAGAGACAATGCTATAAAAATTCTAATAAAAAGACTATATCCCATATGCCCTCTTTTATCAAAATCTATTATTGAAGATCAAAATAATATGAAACAAAGCAGTGAATTTTAAGATCCTAAAATGATTTTACAGCCTATAAAATATTAAATAATAATTAAAATATAAATATAAAATGCAAATTAAAATGACTGGCATACTATTTCCATAAAAGATAACATATTCCCCTAGGAGTCTTCCTAGGAAGAAAAGAAAGGGAAGAAATTGGGAGAAAACAAGGGGGAACTGAGGGAGTAGTTAGAATTATTTTAAGTACAGGGAAAAAAAAGGAAGGGATGAGCAGATAGTCCAGGAAGAAGGAAAACATTTCAGTACTCATATATGAGATTACCATTATTGGCACTTATTTTCCTCAAGTCCAAGTTCTGAGGCTCATTAATAATGCATTTTTTTTCCTTATTCCTTCACATAGTTCTTCACCATACCAATTCTTCATAAGCAACAACTAAGTCAGTAACAACATCCTTCCTCCAAGCATAGCCTATTATCTACGGGAGGAGGTGGAAAGAATGAAAAGTCAGGAAATAACAGGAGGATGTACAGGATAATATAGGTTCTGAGGTGACAAATGGAAAAACTTGGTAGGAATCCTAGTAAATTGGGCTTTGGTGACATCATTGATTATTCAAAGAAATAGTAGAGCCAATATAATAGAATGTATAAAAATTTAGCACCTACTGAATACCTAGGGAGAAACTTTTATGAACTGATAGATGACAAATCCCCATTCTATAAACACAAACCTGAAAAGATCTTGGAAAATCCAACTGGTAAATTGCACTGGAACTAGATAATTATCAGATACTTAACTGTTGACCATAATCACCAAAATAATAATATAAATAGATTCAGGCATCCCAAATATTATTGATCACAGAGCAACACGGAGCAAGAAATTTTTTTAAATATAGAAATCTAGGTGAGGAGATGAAACTTGGGGAAGTAAGCACATTCTATAACTTTGTCTGCTGCTGGGATTTTTCTGAGAATGCTTTCAATGAGCCTGCAGAGAATGAGCTTAGTAGGCATAATTGTTTGTCTTTCTTTGTATCCCCAGTGTTTAGCACATTGCCTGGTATGTAATAGATGCATAATAAGTATTTATTGATTGACATCCCAAAAAATTTATTCAACTTCACAAAAAGCTTCCATCTGTGCAATAATCCATGGGACATTAAAAGAAATAATAAGATAATAGGGATTTGTTCCAGAACTATTGCTAGCTGGAACCTATCAGAAAAGATGAACATGAGATCTTAAAAATAATGATGATAATAATCATTGCCACCATCACCACATCCAAAGCTAATTCCTTGTCTTTGTTATAAGGGAAAGGATAACAATAACAAAATAGAAAAATGTCAGCCAAGACAATGCCCAATGGAAAAGTTTTTGGACTTTTCTGACCAGCTTGGTAGCTACGAAAAACTCATCAAGAACTCTGAAATGCTGATAGATTGCACTCTAATGATACCTCTGATAGGATCGACACCATGGTAAATGAATAGGAATGACTCCTGATAGATCAAAAAATAATTGAAACACCATCAAAGACAAACCAAACTTACATGAAGTCATCAAAATGGTCAGCTTACCATAAAAGATAGTGGGAGTAGAGGCAATCTCTCATATTCTGGTAGCCACATTTTCCCCATGACTCCAAATCTAGCCCCTTTTTATTTTTATCACTGACTCTCAATCCACAGAAAAGGTAGCAAATCTACATTAGAAAGAGGTAGTTCTCTTTTCAGACCTTTTACTATTCCACATACTCATAGTCTACTTTCTCCTGACCATTCTTTTTCTAACATCATCTTCAGGAATAAAATTTCTAAATACTCCAGTTGATAACTAGAAGTTGTGAGCAGCTCTGAGATCTCAGGCCTTTTACCCACAACTGCTTTCATCAGCAAACTCAATCTCTAACCAAAAAACCCAGAATTTACTCTAGATCACCTTACTTCTCTGTCTAAATGCAGATGAAAGAAAAAAGGACAAAATTATAGAATCATTCTTTCATTAAATATCTGCAAAAAAATAAAAACATACCTTAGATATTTCTGTATGTAAATGCATTTTTAAAAACTGTGTTTTTATGGGTTCAGTGTTTCCTCTAACTAAGCACAGTATAATTGCAATTCATGAACCAACTGAAACATTAAGAGGATGAAAATGATCATGCAGAATGCTAGTCTTTCTTTATTCTCCATAGTAGAAACAAAGAATAGACTTTATTTTCCCCTATTGGAAGAAAATACAATAATAACAATACTTGATACACAGTCATAAACTATGTTTTTTTTAAAATGCTGTTTTAAAAACTAAACAGAAAAATTCTCCTGTAAGCACTTTATAATGCAATGTAATTAATTTCCCATTACCATAAATGTAGAAATTCAACAATGGTAGCAAAATTTGTTCATTAAAGTATGTTATTAAGTGATAATGGTGATTCTATTGAAGAGTATATCAAGTTATTATGTTTTCCACGTTTCTGTTTCTCAGTGCTTAATCCTTTAGATAATTCTTTTGAAGGACAGAAGGAGGGATGGAGGGTTAGTGTTTTGGTGTGTGTTCCCAGAACTAGAAAAATAGAAAGGAAAACTTTTGAAAAGGACGGAATATATTTTGCATTGATTTTCATTTCTTTGAAATGAAATTTCATTTAATAGCATTGAGTTAACACTGATTAACACTGGACAACACAGGGTTTCCTTTGATAACAAAAAGGACATGCCTGAAGATATCAGAGATCCTTAGGGGATGTCAAGGTTAACTAACAGACCATAATAGGAAAGGAGAAATTTGAAAGGACTGAGGCAGATAGAATATAATATAATGTCATAGAAGAAACAGGACATAGAGTTAGCAGGCCTCAATTCAAGTTCTAACCTGGCTACTTATTACCTATGTGATGTTAAGGCACTTATTTCTCATGTATGTTTCATTTTCATCATATAATTGGAGGATTCAAGTTTATGGGATCTTAGTCTTTTTCGTATCATGGACCTATTTGGTACTCTGAAGGATAGAAACTCCTCAGAAAGTTTTTTTTTAATCCACAATTGAAGAAAATTCATATTTACAAGCAGGGATTACTAAAAATAATTATGTAATTCTTTTCTAACCAAGTTTATGGTCTTTGAAATCTATCAATAATTCTCAAAAGCTTCTCAAAGATAATCTCTAGGTTGCCTTCCAGTTCTAAAACCCGTGATCCTATGAGGACTGGATTGGCATCAGAGAAAGAGGGCATTGCACCTAATATTCCCATAATATCACAAAGCAGGGATGAATTAGAATAGAGAATGGACATTTATGCATTCTATGCATTAAGAAGGCAAATTTAAGGCTAATTCAATTTCATTCCACTCAGTTGAACATAGTTAAATGCCTGCTTTGTGCCACACATTGTCCTTTTAAGAGTCTGTGTGTGTGTGTGTGTGTGTGTGTGTGTGTGTGTAGAGAGAGAAAGAGAGAGAAGGAAGGAGTGAGGGAGGAAGAGAAGGAGGGAGGAAGAAAGGGAGGAAAGGAGGGAGGAAAGGAGGAAGGAAGGAAGGAAAGAAGGAAGGGAGGACGGGAGGGAGGAAGGAAGGAGGAGAGGAAGGGAGGGAGGGAGGAAGGGAGAAGGGAAGAAGGGAGGAAGGAACAAAGGAAGGAAGGAAGGAAGGAAGGAAGGAGGAAAGAAGAAAGGAAGGAAGGAAAGAAGGAAGGGAAGGGAGGAAGTAAAGAAGGGAGAGAGGAAAGAGGGAAGGAAGGAAAGAAGGAAGGGAGAGAGGGAGGTAAGAAAGGAGGGAAGGAGAGAAAACCTGTGCAACCACTTTCAAGAAATTTTCAAGGAAAACTGCCCTGATACTCTAGAACTAGAAGGCAAAATAGTCATTGAAAGTATCTACCAACCACCTCCTAAAAGAGATGCCAAAATGAAAACCCCAAGGAATATTGTATATAAATTCCAGAATTATCAGGTCAAGGAAAAAATACTGCAAGCAGCCAGAAACAATATAAATATCAAGAAGCCACAGTGAGCATTCCACAGGACATATCAGCTTCTAGATTAAAGGATCAGAGGGCTTAGAATATGATATTCCAAAAAGAAATGAAACTTGAATTAAAAACAAAAATCAAGTACCCAGCAAAATTGAGCATAATCTTTCAGGGAGAAAGATGGGCATTCAGTTAAGGAGGAGACTTTCTTTCTTTCGTTCTTTCTTTCTTTCTTTCTTTAATTTTTTTTATTAGCAAAATCAGATTTTATACAATTGCTAGAGTCCAACTGTAACAATACTTTAAGTCAAGCATTCCAGATAATTGAAACAATTTCAGATATTCAGATATAAAAATCTAGATAATTTCAATCTTCTGGGGGGGAGAGGGGAGGTCAGAATTTTAAATTTCAGATTGAGAACTTTTGTTAATAGCACTTGTAATTCTGAAATATTATTAATCTGTACTTAGACATAGCCTATTTACCACAAAATCCCATAAGAATTTAACATAGTTATTGTTCATGTTAAGATGAATAATGTTGACTTGAATCAATCATGCAACACTGTATCGAGACTTCCGGTTAAGATGGCGGAGAGGAGGCTCACAGTTGCATAAGCTCCGCGCTTTCTCTCACTATCCACTTCATTACAAGCCTCTGAATCAATGCTTGACTGAAAAAAAGGATTAGTGAACTGGAAACAGAAAACAGCTCTCTAAAAAACAAAATTGGCGAAATGGAAAAAAATTCCACAGAACAAAAGAACTCAATTGGACAATTAGAGAAAGATTTTAAAAAAGTGAGTGAAGAGAATACTTCACTGAAAATCAGAATTGAACAAGTGGAATTGAATGACTCGAGGAGACAAGAAGAATCAGTCAAGCAAATCCAAAAAAATCAAACAATGGAGAAAAATGTGAAATACCTTCTGGGGAAGACAACAGACCTGGAAAACAGATCCAGGAGAGACAATCTGAGAATCATTGGACTCCCAGAAAAACATGATGAAAAAAAGAGCCTGGACACTGTCTTCCAGGAAATTATCAAAGAGAACTGCCCAGAAGTCATAGGAACAGAGGAAAAAATAAACATTGAAAGGATTCATCGATCACCCACTGAAAGGGATCCTAAAATCAAAACACCAAGGAATATAGTGGCCAAATGCCAGAACCCTCAGGTGAAAGAAAAAATATTGCAAGCGGCTAGAAAAACCCAATTCAAGTATCAAGGAGCCACAATAAGGATCACCCAGGATCTGGCAGCATCCACATTAAAAGATCGAAGGGCCTGGAATATGATATTCCGAAAAGCTAAGGAACTTGGTATGCAACCAAAAATAACTTACCCAGCGAGAATGAGCATCTTTTTCCAGGGAAGAAGATGGACATTCAACGAAGTAAGCGAATTTCATCTATTTCTGATGAAAAAACCAGAACTTAACAAAAAGTTTGATCTACAAATATAGAACTCAAGAGAAATCTAAAAGGTAAAGATTAATCTTGGGAACTATATTTTGACTATATAGATGTATAAAGAATACATGTATACCTTGTTCTAGAAATTGATGTGGAAAGGACATTGTACCAGAAAAAGGGTAAAGTGGGGGTAGTACATCTCATGAAGAGGCATAGGAAACCTATTATATCTGAGAGAAAGAATGGAGGGGGATGAATATAGTGGGTATCTTACTGCCTTCAGAATTGGCTTTAAGTGAAAAATCTTAAGACATATTCAATCTATGGTGAAACTTCTCCCATCTCATTGAAAAGTGAGAAGGGAAAAGTGGAAAGGGAAGGAATAAGCTAAGGGGAAGGGAATACGGGAACTGGAGGGAAAGGGGTAAGATAGGGGGAGGAACTCTAAGGAGGGGGGAGGGATACTAAAAAGGGAGGGCTGTGAGAAGCAAGGGGTGCTCACAAGCTTAATACTTGGAAGGGGGGGAAAGGGGAAAGAAGGGAGGAAAGCATAAACCGGGGTTAACAAGATGGCAAGTAATACAGAATTGGTCATTCTAACCATAAACGTGAACGGGGTAAACTCCCCCATAAAGAGAAAGCGGTTAGCAGAATGGATTAAAAGCCAGAATCCTACAATATGTTGTTTACAGGAAACACACCTGAAGCGGGGAGATACATGCAGGTTAAAGGTAAAAGGTTGGAGCAAAATCTACTATGCTTCAGGTGAAGTCAAAAAAGCAGGGGTAGCCATCCTGATCTCAGATCAAGCTAAAGCAAAAATTGACCTAATTAAAAGAGATAAGGAAGGACACTATATCTTGCTAAAGGGTAGCATGGATAATGAAGCACTATCTATATTAAACATATATGCACCAAGTGGGGTAGCATCTAAATTCTTAAAAGAGAAACTAAGAGAGCTGCAAGAAGAAATAGACAGTAAAACTATAATAGTGGGAGATCTTAACCTTGCACTCTCAGAATTAGATAAATCAAACCAGAAAATAAATAAGAAAGAAGTCAAAGAGGTAAACAGAATACTAGAAAAGCTAGATATGATAGATCTCTGGAGAAAATGTAATGGAGACAGAAAGGAATACACTTTCTTTTCAGCAGTTCATGGAACCTATACAAAAATTGACCATATATTAGGACATAAAAACCTCAAACTCAAATGTAGTAAGGCAGAAATAGTAAATGCATCCTTTTCAGACCACGATGCAATGAAAATTACATTCAACAAAAAAGCAGGGGGAGTAGACCAAAAAATAATTGGAAACTAAATAATCTCATACTAAAGAATGATTGGGTAAAACAGCAAATCATAGACATAATTAATAACTTCACCCAAGAAAACGATAATAATGAGACATCATACCAAAATGTATGGGATGCAGCCAAAGCGGTAATAAGGGGAAATTTCATATCTCTAGAGGCCTATTTGTATAAAATAGAGAAAGAGAAGGTCAATGAATTGGGTTTGCAATTAAAAATGCTAGAAAAGGAACAAATTAAAAACCCCCAGTCAAACACTAAACTTGAAATTCTAAAAGTAAAAGGTGAGATCAATAAAATTGAAAGTAAAAAAACTATTGAATTGATTAATAAAACTAAGAGTTGGTTCTATGAAAAAACCAACAAAATAGACAAACCCTTAGTAAATCTGATTAAAAAAAGGAAAGAGGAAAATCAAATTGTTAGTCTTAAAAATGAAAAGGGAGAACTCACCACTAACGAAGAGGAAATTAGAGCAATAATTAGGAGTTACTTTGCCCAACTTTATGCCAATAAATTCGACAACTTAAATGAAATAGAAAAATACCTCCAAAAATACAGCTTGCCCAAACTAACAGAGGAAGAAGTAAATATCCTAAACAGTCCCATCTCAGAAAAAGAAATAGAACAAACTATCAATCAACTCCCTAAGAAAAAATCCCCAGGACCAGATGGATTTACATGTGAATTCTACCAAACATTTAAAGAACAATTAACTCCAATGTTATATAAACTATTTGAAAAAATAGGGATTGAAGGAGTCCTACCAAACTCCTTTTATGACACAGATATGGTACTGATACCTAAACCAGGTAGGCTGAAAACAGAGAAAGAAAATTATAGACCAATCTCCCTAATGAATATTGATGCTAAAATCTTAAATAAAATATTAGCAAAAAGATTACAGAAAATTGTCACCAGGATAATACACTATGACCAAGTAGGATTTATACCAGGAATGCAGGGCTGGTTCAATATTAGGAAAACTATTAACATAATTGACTATATCAATAACCAAACAAACAAAAACCACATGATCATCTCAATAGATGCAGAAAAAGCATTTGATAAAATCCAACATCCATTCCTAATAAAAACACTTGAGAGCATAGGAATAAATGGACTTTTCCTTAAAATAGTCAGGAGCATATATTTAAAACCATCAGTAAGCATCATATGCAATGGGGAAAAACTGGAACCTTTCCCAGTAAGATCTGGAGTGAAGCAAGGTTGCCCACTATCACCATTATTATTTAATATCGTATTAGAAACACTAGCCTCGGCAATAAGAGTCGAGAAAGATATAAAAGGAATTAGAGTAGGCAATGAGGAAACCAAACTATCACTCTTTGCAGATGATATGATGGTATACCTAGAGAACCCCAGAGATTCTACCAAAAAGCTATTGGAAATAATTCATAATTTTAGCAAAGTAGCTGGCTACAAAATAAATCCCCATAAATCCTCAGCATTTTTATACATCACCAACAAAACCCAACAGCAAGAGATACAAAGAGAAATTCCATTCAGAATAACTGTTGATACCATAAAATATTTGGGAATCTATCTACCAAAGGAAAGTCAGGAATTATATGAGCAAAATTATAAAAAAGTCTCCACACAAATAAAGTCAGACTTAAATAATTGGAAAAATATTAAGTGCTCTTGGATCGGCCGAGCGAACATAATAAAGATGACAATACTCCCTAAACTAATCTATTTATTTAGTGCTATACCAATCAGACTTCCAAGAAAATATTTTATTGATCTAGAAAAAATAACAACAAAATTCATATGGAACAATAAAAAGTCGAGAATCTCAAGGAATTAATGAAAAAAAAATCAAATGAAGGTGGCCTAGCTGTACCTGATCTAAAATTATATTATAAAGCAGCAGTCACCAAAACCATTTGGTATTGGCTAAGAAATAGATTAGTGGATCAGTGGAAAAGGCTAGGCTCACAAGACAGAATAGTCAACTATAGCAATCTAGTGTTTGACAAACCCAAAGCCCCTAACTTCTGGGAAAAGAATTCATTATTTGATAAAAACTGCTGGGATAATTGGAAATTAGTATGGCAGAAATTAGGCATGGACCCACACTTAACACCATATACCAAGATAAGATCAAAATGGGTCTATGACCTAGGCATAAAGAACGAGACTATAAATAAATTAGAGGAACATAGAATAGTTTATCTCTCAGACTTGTGGAGGAGAAAGAAATTTGTGACCAAAGATGAACTAGAGACCATTACTGATCACAGAATAGAAAATTTCGATTACATCAAATTAAAAAGCCTTTGTACAAATAAAACTAATGCAAACAAGATTAGAAGGGAAGCGACAAACTGGGAAAACATTTTCACAGTTAAAGGTTCTGATAAAGGCCTCATTTCCAAAATATATAGAGAACTGGCTCAAATTTATAAGAAATCAAGCCATTCTCCAATTGATAAATGGTCAAAGGATATGAACAGACAATTTTCAGAGGATGAGATTGAAACTATTACCACTCATATGAAAGAGTGTTCCAAATCATTATTGATCAGAGAAATGCAAATTAAGACAACTCTGAGATACCACTACACACCTGTCAGATTGGCTAAGATGACAGGAAAAAATAATGATGAATGTTGGAGGGGATGCGGGAAAACTGGGACACTAATGCATTGTTGGTGGAGTTGTGAACGAATCCAACCATTCTGGAGAGCAATCTGGAATTATGCCCAAAAAATTATCAAAATGTGCATATCCTTTGATCCAGCAGTGTTTCTATTGGGCTTATATCCCAAAGAAATACTAAAGAAGGGAAAGGGACCTGTATGTGCCAAAATGTTTGTAGCAGCCCTGTTTGTAGTGGCTAGAAACTGGAAAATGAATGGATGCCCATCAATTGGAGAATGGCTGGGTAAATTGTGGTATATGAATGTTATGGAATATTATTGTTCTGTAAGAAATGACCAGCAGGATGAATACAGAGAGGCTTGGAGAGACTTACATGAACTGATGCTAAGTGAAATGAGCAGAACCAGGAGATCATTATACACTTCGACAACGATATTGTATGAGGACATATTTTGATGGAAGTGGATTTCTTTGACAAAGAGACCTGAGTTTCAATTGATAAATGACGGACAAAAGCAGCTACACCCAAAGAAAGAACACTGGGAAACGAATGTGAACTATCTGCATTTTTGTTTCTCTTCCGGATTATTTATACCTTCTGAATCCAATTCTCCTATGCAACAAGAGAACTGTTCGGTTCTGCAAACATATATTGTATCTAGGATATACTGCAACATATCCAACATATAAAGGACTGCTTGCCATCTAGGGGAGGGGGTGGAGGGAGGGAGGGGAAAAAAAAATCGGAACAGAAATGAGTGTAAATATAATGTAATTATTAAATAAAAAAATTTAAAAAAAAAAAAAAAAGAACATAAAATAACCATGGGGTAATCAATCTGAAAAAAAAAAAAAAAAAAAAAAAAACACTGTATCTAGGCAATAGATAATAGACAATAAATGTTTATTAGTCTACTATGACAGGCACTATGCCAAACACTGGGGATACAAATACGAAAAGGACAGCTCTTTCCTCTTGAGTCTACAATCTAATAGGCCAAAATTAGCATGAACAGCAGAGAATCAATCCTTACTTTGTTGCATCTCAGCTTCAGAAGCAGCATTGAGTGCACAATCATTTGCAAACAAACAAACAAACAAATCACACACCAACATTCCTTCCACTTTAGTTTTGGCTTGTATCCTTTTCAGGTTGGAGAATTTAACATCAGTGTGATTGTTGATTTTGATCTGTCCTCATTGAAGGCATTTGACAACATGACTGAAAACAAGCAAAAAAAAAAACATGAGAGCAAGCACATATCCTTGTTTCACTCCTTTGGTGACTGGAAAACCTGGAGAGCATTACTCATTGTCCAGAACCCAGGCAAGTATGTCATCATGAAATGTACATATTATACTGATAAACTTAGGAGGAGACTTTCAAACTCTTGATGACAAAGACCAGAACTGAACAGAAAATTTGATATTCAAATACAAGATTCAAGAAAAGCACAGAAAGATAAACAGAAAAGGGAAAGGAAAAGAAATATATTATCCAATAAAGTTAAACTGCTTACATCCCTACATAGGAACATGATACATGTAACTCAAAAAATGTATCTTTATTAGGGTAAATTGAAAAGACATACATAAACAAAGGGTTTGAGTAAAAACTGACTTTGATGTGTTGGTAATTTTTTTTTAAATAAGTGCTTAAAAAGGATTTGTACTGGGAGAAGAGGTAAGAAGGAGGCAGAAATTGCATCACATGAAGAGACACAAATGAATAGATTACAGTAGAATAAAAGAAGAGAAGGAAGTGAGCATTGTTTGAACCTTATTCTCATTAGATTTGGCTCAAAGAAGGAGTAACATAAACAGTTATTACAGAAATTTATCTAACCAAATAAGGAAGTAGAGGGAAAGGGGAAAGAAAAGGAAGAGCAGAAGTTGGAAGGAAAAGGGGAAAGAAAGGTGATGCTGATAGAAGGAAAAGCAGACTGAAGAAAATGGAGGGAAAAGATAGAGGAAAACACACTAGTGAGGAGGAATACAGTGAAAGGAGAGAGAAAAAGTATAAATTGAGGGAATAGGTGAAGGGAAAAACTCAGTAATCATAATTGTGAAGGTGAATAAAATTATCTCTTATAAAACAAAAGCAAATAACAGAATGGATTAGAATTCTACAAGATGTTATTTACAAGAAATACATGTAAATCAGAGAGCTACTCAGAAGAAGGGTAAAAGGCTATATTATGCTTCAACTGAAGTTAAAAAAAAATAGGGATAGCCATCCTGATTTCAGACAAAGCAAAAGCAAAAATAAACCTAAGTAAAAAAAAGATCTGAAAGGAAATTTCATCTTACTAAAAGGTTCCATAGATAATGAAATAATATCAATTCAATTAAAACATATATACATTAAATGGTATGGCACCCAAATTCTTAGAGAAGTTAAATGAATTACAGGAAGAAATAGAATGTATATTACAGTAAAACTATACTATTGAGGGACTTCAACCTTCCCCTTCTCAGAATTAGATAAATATAACCAATAAATAAACAATAAAGAAATAGGTGAATAGAATTTAAGAAGAGTTATGTATGATAGACATCTAGAGAAAATTGAACAGGGATAGAAAGGAATATTCCTTTTTCTCATCACTACATGGCATCTGCATGAAAATTAACCATGTATTAGGGCATAAAAACCTCACAATCAAATAAAGAATGGCAGAAATAATAATGCATTTTTTCGTATTATGATGCAATAAAAATTACATGTAATAATGTAATCATGAAAAGACAGATTAAAGACTAATTAGAAACTAACTAATTTAATCCTAAAAAATAAGTGGGTCAAACATCAAACAGAAACAATTAGTAATTTCATTAAAGAGAACAATAATAATGAGAGAATATACCAGTATTTATGGGATGCAGCCAATGCTTAGGGAAATTTTATATTTCTAAATGTTTACATGAATAAAATAGAAAAAGAACAAATCAATTAATTGATCATGCAACTAAAAAAGCTAAGAAAAAACAAAATTTAAATCCCCAATTAAATACCAAATAAATTCTGAAAATCAAAGAAGAAATTAATAAAATTGAAAGTAGAAAAAAACTATAATTTAAAAAGTAATAGTAGTTTTATAAAAATAAAATAAAAATCAATAATCTTTGGTTAATTTAAATGAAATTTAATGAAAAAGGTGAATTCACCACAAATAAAGAGGAAATTAAAGCAATATTTAGGAGCTATTTTGCCCAACTGTGTGCCAATAAATCTGACAAGCTAAGTGAAATGGATGAATATTTATAAAAATACAAATTATCCAGATTAAGAGAAGAGGAAATAAAAATTTCCCTATCTTAGAAAAAAAGGAATTAAACAAACCATCAGTGAAATCCCAAAGAAAAAATATACAATGTCAGTTGAATTTACAAGTAAATTCTACCAAACATTTAAAGAAAAACTAATTCCAAAATTATGTAAACTATTTGGGGAATTGAGCAAAGAAGGAATCCTACCAAATTTTTTTTATAACACAAATATGGTGCTGATACTTAAATCAGGAAGAGCTAAAATAGAGAAAGAAAATAATCTTCCTAAGCAATAGTGATGCGAAAAGAAATATTTTTAGTATTTTATTTTTTTCTCAGTTGCATATAAGTTCTAGATTTTTTCCCTTTCTACTTTTCCATCCCCCTCACTGAGAATGCAAGCAAGTAAATATAGGTTATACATGTATGTTCATGCAAAACAGTCAAGTTGTAAAAGAAAACATAGACTCAAGAAAAGTAAAGTTTGAAAAAATGTTTAAATCCTCATTCAGACACCATCATTTCTTTCTCTGGATATGGTTGGCAATTTTCATCATGACTCCTTCAGTTGCTTTGGATCATTATATTACTCAGAATAGTCGTGTCATTCATAGCTAATCATCTTGCAATATTGCTGTTACTTTGTACAAGATACATTTCCCTTTGCATCAGTTCATGGAAGTCTTTCTATGTTTTTTTGAGATCATACTGCTCTTCATTTCTTACACCATAATAGCATTATTCCATGATAGTCACATACCATAATTTATTCAGCCAATCCCCAACTGATACACATCTCCTCTATTTCCAATTCTTTGCCCCCAGAAGAATTGCTAAAAATATATTTTTTGTACATGTAGATTCTTTTTTTCTTTTTATTTCTTTTGGGATACAAACCTAGGAGTGATAGTGATAGATCACGTGGTATGCATGGTTTTACAGCTCTTTTAGCATAGTTCCAAGTTGTTCTGCAAAATGGTTGAATCAAGTCACAGCTCCACCAACAGTGCATATGTCTCATTTTTCCCACATCCTCTGCAATATTTGTCATTTTCCTTTACTGTCTTATTAGCCAATCTAATAGGTATGGGGAAGTACTTCAGAATTGTTTTAATTTTCATATCTCCAATAATATGTTAAAGCATTTTTATGTGGTTATAGATAACTATGATTACTTAATCACTTATCAACTGGAGAGTGGCTCTTATTTTTTATAAATTTGACTCCATACTCTATATGTTTGAGAAATGATACCTTTATCAAAGAAACTTACTTCAAGTTTTTTCACAATTACTCTTTTTCCTTTCACCATGCTTCTGCAAAAGTATTTTACTTCCACCCACACTTAACACCATATACCAAGATAAGATCAAAATGGGTCCATGACCTAGGCATAAAGAACGAGATTGAAAATAAATTAGAGGAACATAGGATAGTTTATCTCTCAGACTTGTGGAGGAGGAAGAAATTTGTGACCAAAGATGAACTAGAGACTATTACCTATCACAAAATAGAAAATTTTGATTATATCAAATTAAAAAGCCTTTGTACAAACAAAACTAATGCAAACAAGATTAGAAGGGAAGCAACAAACTGGGAAAATATCTTCACAGTTAAAGGTTCTGATAAAGGCCTCATTTCCAAAATATATAGAGAACTGACTCAAATTTATAAGAAATCAAGCCATTCTCCAATTGATAAATGGTCAAAGGATATGAACAGACAATTTTCAGATGATGAAATTGAAACTATTATCACTCATATGAAAGTGTTCCAAATCATTATTGATCAGAGAAATGCAAATTAAGACAACTCTGAGATACCACTACACACCTGTCAGATTGGCTAAGATGACAGGAAAAAATAATGATGAATGTTGGAAGGGATGCGGGAAAACTGGGACACTGATGCATTGCTGGTGAAGTTGTGAACAAATCCAACCATTCTGGAGAGCAATCTGGAATTATGCCCAAAAAGTTATCAAACTGTGCATACCCTTTGATCCAGCAGTGCTACTACTGGGCTTATACCCCAAAAAGATACTAAAGAAGGGAAAGGGACTTGTATGTGCCAAAATGTTTGTGGCAGCCCTGTTTGTTGTGGCTAGAAACTGGAAAATGAATGGATGCCCATCAATTGGAGAATGGCTGGGTAAATTGTGGTATATGAATGTTATGGAATATTATTGTTCTATAAGGAATGACCAGCAGGATAAATACAGAGAGGCTTGGAGAAACCTACATGAAATAATGCTAAGTGAAATGAGCAGAACCAGGAGATCATTATACACTTTGACAACGATATTGTATGAGGATTAATTCTGATGGAAGTGGATTTCTTTGACAAAGAGACCTAACTGAGTTTCAATGGATAAATGATGGACAGAAACAGCTACACCCAAAGAAAGAACACTGGGAAACGAATATGAACTATTTGCATTTTTGATTTTCTTCCGAGTTATTTTTACTTTCTGAATCCAATTGTCCCTGTGCAACAAGAGAATTGTTTGGTTCTGCAAACATATATTGTATCTAGGATATACTGCAACATATCTAACATATATAGGACTGCTTGCCATCTTGGGGAGGTGGTGGAGGGAGGGAGGGGAAAAAATCGAAACATAAGCGAGTGCAAGGGATAATGTTGTAAAAAATTACCCTGGCATGGATTCTGTCAATATAAAGTTATTATTAACTAAAATACAATTTAAAAAAAAGTATTTTACTTCTGACCATCCTTTCCCCTCACTCTACCCTTTCTTTTATCACTTCCTTTATCTCATTCCCTCCCTACTATCCTATAATATAATATAAATTTCTATATCAAATTGATTGTGTTTGTTATTCCCTCACTGAGCCAATTCTGATGAGAGTAAGGTCCACTCACTCCAACTTATCTCCCCTCTCATCTCCTACACAGTGAAACCTTTGTCTTTCCTCTTTTATGTGTGATAATTTACCCCCATCCTACCACTCCCTTTCCCTTTCCCTCAATACTTTGCTCTCTTGCCCTTTAATTTTTTTTTTAGAAATTATATCTTCACATTCAACTAACACCTGTGCCCTCTGTGTGTATATATATATATGAGAAAATAAAGTAAGAGATGTAGAGGAAAAATTGGGAAAAGAAATGAGAGCAATATAAGAAAACCATTAAAAACAAAATAACAGTTTGGTAAAGGAGACACAAAAAATACTGAAGAAAATTTTTATGCTTCTCTGATATGATATACATATCAGACTTTTTTTCCATTTGTATAATTCTTTACTATGCTTTTCTAGAATCCTGTAATTGGAAAAATCAAATGTTTGGTCTGGGTTTTGCTTGAATTCAAGAATGCTTGAAAATCCTATATTTCTTTGAATATCAATTCTTTCCCCTGAAAGATTAAACTCAGTTTTGCTGGGTAAGTGATTCTTTCTTGTTATCCTAGCTCCTTTGCCCTTTGGAATATAACATTCCAAGACCTCCAATCCTTTAATGTAGAAACTGCTTAGTGTTGTATTATTCTGAGTGGTTCTACAATAATTCAATAGTTTCTTTCTGGATGTTGCAATATTTTCTCTTTGACCTAAGAGCTCTGAATTTGGCTATAATATTCCTTAGAGTTTTCTTTATGGAATTTCTTTCAGGATGTGATTGACATTCTTTTAATTTCTATTTTATTTTCTGGTTCTAGAATATTAGGGCAGTTTTCCTTGACATTTTCTTGAAAGATGTCTAATCTTTTGTTGATCATAGCTTTCACATGGTCCAATAATTTTTGAATTATCTCTCCTGGATCTATTTTCCAGGTCAGTTGTTTTTCCATTAAGATATTTTGCAATCTATTTTTTTCAGCCTTTTGATTTTCTCTTATTATTTCTTGATTTTTCATGAAGTTATTTGCTTCCATTTTTTTTTTGCTCAATTTTATTTTTCAGGAAATAATTTCTTTACTGAGCTTTACCTCCTTTTTGTCCAATTTGTCCATTCTTCTTTTAAAGGAATTGTTTTCCTCAGCAGACTTTTTTTTACATTTGGATAATTCTACTTTTTAAGGATGTTTTCTTCAGAGAATTTTTATGCTTCTCTTTCCATTTGGTTATTGCTGATTTTAAAGGCATTCTACTCCTTATTAACTTTTTGTACTTCCTTTACCATTTGACCTAGTCTGTTTTTAAGGTGTTATTTTTTTCAGTATTTTTTGTATTTCCTTTTGTGGTGTTCTCTTCTTTTATATAATATAAGATGGTTCTCTCTGGGAGCAGGTTTCTTGGGGAGATTTCTGGAGGTAGCCTTAGTTTCAGTTCAGAGTAATAATCACCTCAAATACAGCCAGCTGATAAAATCCAAACGTTATTTTCTCCTTCCTTGATTCCAAGTGCTCTTGTAGCTTGTCCTTTGCTTCTGCCTCTGCCTCAACTCCGACTTGTGGCAATCTTCCAACTGACACTCCTCCACTCTGAATCTTTTCAACTGAACTGTCCTGACTGAGCTCAGCTGTTTTTATGCTCTCTCAAAGGTTGACTTCTCCTCTGAGAGTGGGATTATGGGAAGTGTGAATTCACAAAGTTACAAAACTAACTTTGTGTATCTCCCATACTTATGAACACTTGTGAATCTTCCAAACTTGTGAACTAATGTGTTTGAGCTAATGTGTGAACTCTCAAAGGTGCAAACCCAAGCACACAAGCATTGCTTCTATCAATTCCATTGAGTTATCACCTTGTTTCAAGTTCTGGCTCATAACATCCTTTATCAAACTATTATTTTGTTTTTAATGATTTTCTTTTATTGCTCTCATTTCTCTTCCCAATTTTTCCTCTATATTGCTTACATTATTTTCAAAATCCTTTTTGAGCTCTTCTATGATCTAAGCCTAATTCATATTTTTCTCTGAGGCTTTAAATGTAGGATCTTTGACCTTGTTTTCTTCTTCTGAGTGATTTGATTTTTCTTGATACCATAGTAACTTTCTGTGATCAGAACTTTTTTTTCTATTGTTTGCTTAATTTCCCGGTATTTTTTTCACTTTTAACTCTTTATTAAAGTAGATCTCTGTTTCCAGGGTGGATCGTGCATTGTTCCAGGCTTCAGAGTTTTTGGGCAGCTGTTTTCAGAGATTCTCTAAATACTTATAACTTTTCAGTTCTCCCAAGATGGCATGGTCTATCTAGAGGTCTGCTTATTACTCTCCTGGTTTATGCTCTGGTCTGTGAGCAACTACAAACATTCTTTGTGAGGAAGGTCTCCACTCCATTATGGCCACAAGCTCTAAGTATGCTACTACTTCTCCTTGCCCTTGGATTGACACCTGGGGACTTTGACCCAGATCTGGGCAAAGCAAAAGTCCTCCTACTACCAAGAAAACCCTTGTAATCTCCTTCTGATCAGTTGTTTTACACCCTTACTATCTATGGCTCAAGACCTCCAGAAGCCATTACTGCTGCTGCTGATTCAGTGACTCCCAAGGCCCACTTCTGGTTTAGTGGAGATGGGCCTGGTCTGTTGCTGAACTGTGCTCCACTCTTGCCTAAGTGTGACAAACCTTTCCTACCAACCAGGAATGCAAGACTGGTTCAATATTAGGAAAACTATTGGTGTAATTGACCACATCAATAACAAGATTAACAGGAATGTTATGATTATCTCAATAGTTTCAGAAAAAACTTTTGAAAAATACAGCACCTGTTTCTATTAAAACACTAGTGAACATAGAAATAAATGAATTTTTCCTTAAAATGATAACTAGTACTTAAAACTATCAGCAAGAATTATATGTAATGGGGATAATCTAGAAACTTTCCTAATAAGATCAGAAGTGAAATAAGGATGCCCCTTATCACTACTTTTATTCAATATTGTACTAAAAATGTTAGCTGTAGCAATAAGAGAAGAAAAAGGAATTGAAGGAATTAGAATAGGCAATGAGGAAATAAAACTATCACTCTTTGCAAATAATATGATGGCATACTTATAGAATCCTAGAGAATCAACTAAAAAAATTTTGAAATAATTGATAATTTTACTAAAGTTGTAGGATGTAAAATAAACCACATATATCAACAGCATTTCTTGTTCATATTACCAACAAAACCCAGTATCAGGAAATAGAAAGAGAAATTCCATTTAAAATAACTGTAGACAATATAAAATATTTGCTAGTCTACCTACCAAAACAAATCTGGGAACTACATGAACAAATTACAAAATGCTTTTCACACAACTAAAGTTAGATCTAAGTAATTGGGAAAATAGCTGAGCTAATATGATAAAAATACCAAATCTATCTAAATTAATTTACTTACCCAGTGCCATACCAATAAAACTGTCAAAAATGTTTTTGGAACTGAAAAAAATAATAAAATTGATCTGGAAAAACAAAAGGCCAAGAATTTCATGGAATTCATGGAAAATTACAAACAATGGTGAACTAGCAATGCCTAACTTAAATCTGTATTATCAGGCAGCAATCACCAGAACTATTTGGTACAGACTATGAAATAGAGTGGTGGATCAATCTAATACATTAGTTACACAAAACACAGTGACGACAGTAATCTACTATTTTATAAACCCAAAGGCTTTTGCTTCTGGGATGAGCTCACTATTTGACAAAAACTGCTGAGAAAACTGGAAAACAATATAACAGAAACTAGGTATTGACTAACATCTCTCAACATATGCCAAGATATGATTAAAATGACTACATGATTTAGACATAAAGCATGATACTATGAGCAAATTAGGAAAACAAGAAATAATTCACCTGTCAGATCTATGGAGAAGAAAACTCATGACTAAATAAAATATAGAAAGCATTATGAAATGAAAAGTTGATCATTTTGATTACATTAAATTAAAAAGGTTTTGCACAAAGTAATGCAACCAAGATTCCTAGCAGAAGAC
Source organism: Antechinus flavipes (assembly GCF_016432865.1). Lineage (NCBI taxonomy): Eukaryota > Metazoa > Chordata > Mammalia > Dasyuromorphia > Dasyuridae > Antechinus > Antechinus flavipes. The sequence continues at coordinate 178,336,102 of NC_067403.1, read as the reverse complement.
TGGGAAATAATTTTTACAATCAGTGTTTCTGAAAAAGGCCTCATTTCTAAAATATATAGAAAATTGATTCAAATTTATAAGAATACAAGTTATTCCAATTTTCAGATGAAAAAATTAAAGCCACTTGAAGTTATATGAAAAATGTTCTAAATTACTATTGACTAGAGAAATGCAAATCAAGACAATTCTCAGATACCCACTTCATACCTCAGATTGGCTAAGATGACATGAAAAGATAATGATAAACGTTGGAGGGGATGTGGGGGAAAACCGTGAGAATAATGCATTCTTAGTAGAGATATGAATTGATCCTACCATTCTGGAGAGCAATTTGGAACTTTATAACCAAAGGGTTATAAAATTGTGTATACCTTCTGATCCAGCAATGTCACTATTAGGTCTATATTCCACATGGATGAAAAATGTTTGTAGCAACCCTTTTTGTAGTGGCAAAGAACTGGATATTCAGTGGGTGACTATCAGTTGGACTGTCCAGAGGAGGAAGGAAGGGAGAAAAATTTGGAACACAAGGTTTTGCAAAGGTGAATGTTAAAAATTATCTTTGCATGTATTTGGAAAAATAAAAAATATATATTATAAATAAATAAAAATAAATGTAACACAACACTTTAAAAAAGAATATAAGTCACTCCACAATTAACAAGTGGTTAAAAGATATAAACAGGCAGCTTGTAGATGAAGACATTAAAACTATCTATTGTCACATTTTTAAATGCTCTAAATCACTATTGATGAGAGAAATACAAATCAAAATATCTCTGAGAATCTATTATTTCATATCCATTAGATTGACTAATATGACCAAAAAGGAAAGTAATACATTTTGAGAGGGGATGGGGAAAAAATTGAACACTAATGTATTGTTGGTGGTGTTGTGAACTAATCCAACCATTCTGGAAAGCAATTTGGAACTATGCCCAAAGGGTTATCAGTGCAAATTCTTTCATCCAGCAATACCACTACGAGGTCTGTATCCCAACAAGATCATTTTAAAAAGGAGAAGGAATCCATGTGTTCAAAAATATTTATATCAGCTCTTTTTGGGTTTGGCAAATCTCATGGCAAGGAGCTATGCTCAACTGAATCAATGCTGTATCCTGGTTTCCCTGCTCTTGAGAAAAGCTCCTTTTATTAAATGTTATATGATTCATGAGTATCTTGCATCACTTCAATCCTGAGCCTTTTGTATTTGGCTACATCAGGCCTAACCTGAAGTAGTAGTCTTTTAAAGAACTCATCTTCACAAAACATTTCAAAGTGAATCTTACATTTGCAAAATATTTCAACTAGACAGGATCTTTAAAAATACATAGTCTAAGTCCAGACATGTTGGGTTTCCCCCACTGCCTTTTTCAACATGTCCTTTGTAATTTCTGCTTTTCTTTATCATCTCCTTCCCTCTCTATATATTTCCAATAACTCTGGACAGCTGGGTGAAGCAGTAAGCAGATAGATCACTGAGTTCAAATACTACTTTCAACATTTACTAACTATGTGACAATGGAGGGCTATAACTATTGCCTGACTATTGTCTATTACCTAATTCATAAAATGAAGAAAATAACAGCATCTATATCACAGAGCATTTCTTAAAATTGTAAGTAGTATTTACCTAAAGCAAGAGCAAGTACTATCTATAATGGAGATAAACTTAAAGCCTTCCCAATAATATCAGGAGTGAAATAAGGATATCCATGGTCATCATCATTAGTCAATATTATATTAGGAATATTGTCTATGGCATTAAAATGGGGGGGGAATGAAGAACAAAAAAATAATGGAAAAAGCTATCACCTTTTTCAGATAATATAATAGCGTAGAGGACCCTAGACAATCAAAGGTTGCCCACTATCACTATTAAATGGTAATGGTAAATCTGATTAGAAAAAGGAGAGAGCAAAATCAAATTAGTAGTCTTAAAAATGAAAAGGAAGAATTTTCCACCAATGAAGAGGAAATTAAAGAAATAATAAGGGGTTACTTTGCCCAACTTTCTGCCAATAAATTTGATAACCTAAATGAAATGGACGACTGCTTCCAAAAATATAGGCTTCCCAGATTATCAGAGGAGGAAGTAAATTGCTTAAATAGTCCCATTTCAGAAAAAGAAATAGAACAAGCTATTAATCAACTCCCTAAAAAAAAATCCCCAGGACTAGATGGATTTACATGTGAATTCTACCAAACATTCAAAGAACAATTAGCCCCAATGCTTTATAAACTAGTTGAAAAAATAGGGAATGAAGGAATCCTACCAAATTCCTTTTATGATACAGACATGGTACTGATACCTAAACCAGGTAGGTTGAAAACAGAGAAAGAAAATTATAGACCAATCTCCCTAATGAATATTGATGCTAAAATCTTAAATAAGATATTAGCAAAAAGACTACAGAAAATCATCCCCAGGAAACTACACCATGATCAAGTAGGATTTCTACCAGGAATGTAGGGCTGGTTCAATATTAGGAAAACTATCAGTATAATTGGCCATATTAATAATCAAATTAACAAAAACCACATGATCATCTCAATAGATGCAGAAAAAGCATTTGATAAAATCCAACATCCATTCCTATTAAAAAACTCTTGAGAGTATAGGATAAATGGACTTTTCCTTAAAAAAATCAGTAGCATCTATTTAAAACCAGCAGTAAGCAGCATATGTAATGGGGACAAACTGCAACCATTCCCAATAAGATCAGGAGTGAAACAAGATTGCCCACTATCACCGTTACTATTTAATATTGTATTAGAAATGCTAGCTTTGGCAATAAGAGCTGAGAAAGAGATTAAAGGAATAACAATAGGCAATGAGGACACCAAATTATCACTCTTTGCTGATGATATGATGGTATACTTAGAGAACCCCAGAGATTCTACTAAGAAGTTATTAGAAACAATCCACACCTTTAGCAAAGTTGCAGGATACAAAATAAGCCCACATAAGGCATTAGCATTCTTATATATCACTAACAAAACCCAACAATTAGAGTTACAAAGAGAAATTCCATTTAAAGTAACTACTGATTGTATAAAATATTTAGGACTCTATCTGCCAAGGGAAAATCAGAAACTTTATGAGCAAAACTACAAAACACTTTCCACACAAATTAAGTCTGATCTAACCAACTGGAAAAATATTAAATGCTCTTGGATTGGGCAAGCAAATATAATAAAGATGACAATACTACCTAAACTAATCTATTTATTTAGCACTATACCAATCAGACTCCCAAAAAAAAAAAAACTATTTTGATTATCTAGAAAAAATAACAACAAAGTTCATATGGAAAAACAAAAGGTCAAGAATTTCAAGGGAATTAATGAAAAAAAAATATCAAATGAAGGTGACCTAGCTGTACCAGATCTAAAATTATATTACAAAGCAGCAGTTACTAAAACCATCTGGTATTGGCTAAGAAATAGACTAGTTGATCAATGGAATAGGTTAGATTCAAAGGACAAAACAGTCAATAACTTTAATAATCTAGTATTTGACAAACCCAAAGACCCCAGTTTTGGGGATAAGAATGCGTTACTTGACAAAAATTGCTGGGAAAATTGGAAACTAGTATGACAGAAAGTAGGCATTGACCCACACTTAACACCATACACCAAGATAAGGTCAAAATGGGTTCATGACCTAGGCATAAAGAATGAGATTATAAATAAATTGGAAGAGCATAGTATAGTTTACCTCTCAGACCTGTGGAAGAGGAAGGAATTTATGACCAAAGAAGAACTAGAGATTACTATTGACCACAAAATAGAAATTTTGATTATATCAAATTGAAAAGTTTTTGTAGAAACAAAACTAATGAAGACAAGATTAGAAGGGAAACAATAAACTGGGAAAACATCTTTACAGTTAAAGGTTCTGATAAAGGCCTCATTTCCAAAATACATAGAGAATTGATTCTAATTTATAAGAAATCAAGCCATTCTCCAATTGATAAATGGTCAAAGGATATGAACAGACAATTCTCAGACAAAGAAATTAAAACTATTTATAGCCATATGAAAATATACTCCAAATCATTATTAATCAGAGAAATGCAAATTAAGACAACTCTGAGATACCACTACACACGTCAGATTGGCTACAATGACTGAGAAAGATAATGCAGAATGTTGGAGGGGATGTGGGAAAACAAGGACGTTGATACATTGCTGGTGGAATTGTGAACACATTCAGCCATTCAGGAGAGCAATTTGAAACTATGCTCAAAAAGTTAAACGATGCATACCCTTTCATCCAGTAGTGTTTTGGGCTTATTCCCCAAAGAGATACTAAAGAAGGGAAAGGGACCTGTATATGCCAAAATGTTTGTGACAGCCCTGTTTGTAGTGGCTAGAAGCTGGAAAATGAATGGATGCCCATCAATTGGAGAATGGTTGAGTAAATTGTGGTATATGAACGTTATGGAATATTATTGTTCTGTAAGAAATGACCAGCAGGATGAATACAGAGAAGACTGGCAAGACTTACATAAATTGATGCTAAGTGAAATGAGCAAAACCAGATCATTATATACCTCAACAATGATACTGTATGAGGATGTATTCTGATGGAAGTAGATCTCTTCAATAAAGAGAACTAATTCAGTTTCAATTGATCAAGGATGGACAGAAGCAGCTATACCCAAAGAAAGAACACAGAAATGAATATAACTGCTTGCATTTTTGTTTTTCTTCCCAGCTTATTTAAACCTGCTGAATCCAATTCTCCCTGTGCAACAAGAGAACTGTTCGGTTCTGCACACATATATTGTATCTAGGATATACTGTAACATATTTAACATGTATAGGACTGCTTGCCATCTGGGGGAGGGGGTGGAGGAAGGGAGGGGAAAAATCGGAACAGAAGTGAGTGCAAGGGATAATGTAAAATTATCCTGGCATGGGTTCTGTCAATAAAAAGTTATTTTTTTAAAAACTATATTTTAAAGCAGTGGTCACCAAAACCATTTGGTATTGGCTAAGAAATAGATTTGCTGATCAGCTGAATAGATTAGGTTCACAAGACAAAATAGTCAATAACTATAGCAATCTGGTGTTGGACAAACCCAAAGATCCCAACTTTTGGGATAAGAATTCTTTATTTGACAAAAACTGCTGGGAAAACTGGAAATTAGTATGGCAGAAATTAGGCATGGACCCACCACTTAACACCATATACCAAGATAAGATCAAAATGGATCCATGATTTAGGCATAAAGAATGAGATCATAAATAAATTAGAGGAACAAAGGATAGTTTACCTCTCAGAATTGTGGAGGAGGAAGGAATTTGTGACCAAAGAACAACTAGAGATCATTATTGATCACAAAATAGAAAATGTTTATTACATCAAATTAAAAAGCCTTTGTACAAACCAAAATTAATGCAAACAACATTAGAAGGGAAGTAACAAACTGGGAAAACCTTTTTACAGTTAAAGGTTCTGATAAAGGCCTCATTTCCAAAATATATAGAGAATTGCCTCTAATTTATAAGAAATCAAGCCATTCTCCAATTGATAAATGGTCAATTGTCTGTTCATATCCTTTGACCATTTATAATTTTCAGATGATGAAATTGAAACTTGTGGTAATTTTCTTCTTTAATGTATAATATAATGATGGTTCTCTCTGGGAGAGAGCAGGTTTCTTGGGGAGGTTTCTGGAGGCTGCCTTAGTATCAGTTCAGATCAATAATTACCCCAAATGCAGCCAGGTGATAAAAGTTTAGATCTTTTATTGTCTCCAATATAGTCTGGTTAGCTTAGAGGCCTATCTCTCTGCTTGGTTCCAAGAGCTCCCTCCAAATGTGTCCAAATCCAAAGATTTGTCCTTCTGTCCTCCAGCCAGCCAAGTGGAAAATGGAATGGATCTTTCTTGCCTCAGAGAGAGGGCTTCTGGCTCTCAATCTCCAAAATAGCTCGGTTAGCTTTTCTTAGAGGCCTCTCTCTCTCCTTGGTTCTAAGAGCTCTTGCAGCTTTGTCCTTTGCTTCTGCCTCTGCCTCCAGCCAGCACCAAGGTAAAAATTGTAATGAATCTTTCTTGCCTCTGAGAGAGTGCTTCTGGCTCTCCCAGAGTGCTCTATGTCTGGCCCAGAGTGTTCCTCTCCAATGTAATTCAGCTGAACTCTCTTCTGCTACCAGCCAGCCAAGTGGAAAATGGAATGAATCTCTCTCTAATTGGGTCTCTGCTTTCTTCTTATATATCAGAGAGCAGGATTATGGGTTTTCTCCCATAGTGCTCTCTGGCCCTAAGAGCTTCAAGGAGGTGTGAATTTGGATATCTCATACTAAACCCTGAACTCCAATGAGTAAAGGTGTGAACTCAAGCATTGTATCAATTAGTTCTACTTAGTACCTTGTTTCAGGTTCTGGCCCAAAACATCTTCTTGTAAGAGCAGATCAATAATCTATCAACTCTAATGAGTTAGAAGTTTGTAAAGCTTCCAACAAACTATTTCCACTCATATGAAAGAGTGTTCCAAATCACTATTGATCAGAGAAATGCAAATTAAGACAACTCTGAGATACCACTACACACCTGTCAGATTGGCTAAGATGATAGGAAAAAATAATGATGAATGTTGGAGGGGATGCGGGAAAACTGGAAGATTGATGCATTGTTGGTCGAGGTGTGAACGAATCCAACCATTCTAGAGAGAAATCTGGAACTATGCTCAAAAAGTTATCAAACTGTACATATCCTTTGATCCACCAGTGCTACTACTAGGCTTTTATCCCAAAGAAATACTAAAAAAGGGAAAGGGACCTGTATGTGCCAAAATGTTTGTGGCAGCCCTGTTTGTAGTGGCTAGAAAATGGAAAATGAATGGATGCCCATCAATTGGAGAATGGTTGAGTAAATTGTAATATATGAATGTTATGGAATATTATTTCTGTAAGAAATGACCAGCAGGATGAACACAGAGAGCATTTGCGAGACTTACATGAACTGATGCTAAGTGAAATGAGCAGAACCAGGAGATCATTATATACTTCAACAATGATACTGTATGAGGATGTATTCTGATGGAAGTGGATTTCTTTGACAAAGAGACCTAACTCAGTTTCAATTGATCAATGATGGATAGAAGCAGCTACACCCAGAGAAGGAACACTGGCAAATGAATGTAAACTGTTTGCATTTTTGTTTTTCTTCCCAGGTTATTTTTACCTTCTGAATCCAATTCTCCCTGTGCAACAAGAGAACTGTTCGGTTCCACACAAATATATTGTATTCAGGATATACTATAACATATTTAACATGTATAAGATTGCTTGTCATCTAGGAGAGGGGGTGAAGGGAAGGAAAGGAAAAGTCGGAACAGATGTGAGTGCAAGGGATAATGTTGTAAAAAATTACACAGGCATATGTTCTGTCAACAAAAAGTTATAACTAAAAAAGGAAGATGACTTTAACAAATATTTTTCTGAAGAGAAGAATAAAGTATTGACTTCCTGAGAAATTCATGCAGAATATAAATTCCCTGATGACAACCCTTCTTTTTTCTCTCTCTCCCTCCTTCTTTCTTTCTTTCCTTTTTTCTTCCTTCCTTCCTTCCTTCCTTCCTTTCTTTCTTTTTGATCTCAGTGTGTGTCTACAAAAGTGCCTTATACCTCACAGGGGTTTTAATAAAGGCTTATTGGAGGGTAATGGAATTGAGTGAAGAAGAGTGTAATGAATGGTGTGGTGTCTATTGGGCCTATAGGCAGAAATTAGAGACTGTGCTGGAGATTCATGACAATAATATATAAAGGCCAGAGAGGGCAGAAATAAGACCAGAGACACATTTTATTAAGCACCAATGGATTCTAATTATTAGTGTAGAGATTTGGGACTTTAAGACTAAATCACAAATAAGAAGTCAAATTAGATATATAGAATAACTCTAAAACAAAATAGTACTAATATTTGTAGTTTCCTAATTTTTTTATCATTGCTTCTTCCTTGTTTTCTCACCTGAGGTTCCAACTCCCCTATGCCCATTCTCTTTAAAAATTAGCTACTCTTTATTGCTTCTTGTTTGCTGTTTCCCCTGCAGTATTTGATATGAACACATCCTCTGGGACTTTCCCAAAAAGCTACTAGTCTACTATTTCCTTCAACTGTTCCTTAAAGAACATGGCCTCCAGTCTTTTCACCATCCAAGTTGACATTCTCTTCTAGACATTCTTCAGTTAATCAAAAATGTTCAGTATATTTAGAAAACAAAATTGAATCAAGTGTCCCAAGTCTAGGCATAATTCAAGGGGATTTTCATGCCTTTTTTCTCCAATTAATCTAATTATCAAAACATTTAAATAAATAATCTAATATTTCAATCTTTTTTTCTTTTCATATGTTAATTTTTTGCCATTTTTTCCCCTTTAAGACAGTCAATTTAATAAGAACTACTTAGATAATAGATAGATACAGAAAAAGGAGAGAAAGAGAGAGATAGAGGGAAGGAGGGAGAGAAAAAGGGAAAGAGAGATTTCATTAAAGTTTAATACATGGTAGACACTATGCTAACTGATAGGAATACAAATATAAGCAAAAGACTCCTCAAGGAGTTTATATTCCTAACTTGCCTGACCTCATTTCCCCAAAAGATGTAATAGTCCAAAACACTCACATATTTATATGTATGTACACATACACATGCATCTTTACATATCCATACTTATACAATATCATACAGATATATGTACATACAAACTCTGTTTCTTATCAAATGTCTCAATTATATTGATTTATTTTAACTTTGCATTCCTAAGATTTAAGGCAAGGAATGTTTTGGTTTTTGTCTTCCTAGGCACAGTACCTAATGAAGTGTCCTGCACATAGAAGACACTTAATAGATGCTTATTGAATTGAATCTGAAAGTAGAGTACTTTCATTTCTGGTCTCGAATAAAAAGGTCTCTTCAAATATTTATTTTAACAGACATTTGTGGTCAAATGCTTTCATTGGTCAAAAGCATTCTGTGTGTGTGTGTGTGTGTGTGTGTGTGTGTGTGTGTGTGTTTGTGTGTGTATCTATCTGACTTGAACTGAATAATCATTCTAATCAGTCTATGCATCAGTTCACCACTTTGTGAATGGAAGATTAGGAAAATTTTCTGATGCCTACTGCCTGCCTTCCCTAGGTTTAGAGGAGTTCTGTGTGTATAGAGAGCTCTACAGATGCTGAGGTTAAAATGTCATAATCAACTCAAAGGATGGCTCTTCTTCATGTATTTAATATGGAATAGAAATGAGACATTAGGAGACCTGAACATTGAATAGCATCTTCAAGCTAAAGATATAACAAACTTCCTTCCCTGGCTCCTCTATCTTCCCCTTTATTTGTGGGCATATTTCATTTGGATCGAGGAAGCAGAAGTTGAAGAGAAAGAAAGTATAATAGAAATCCAGAGAGCAGCCCTGGAAATTAATAGACTCATTTCCATTTGACCAAATAAGTGATCAGGATCTGAATTCTAAAGAATCCTCCCTAACTGGTTCTACTAATGTAATATCTCAGTCATTCAGCATTCCCTGAAGGCAAAAAAGAAGAGCTTCTGAAACACCAAGATTCTAAGTTTACAGAACTCATTGGGCAAGGCCTAAGAAATTCATTTAAAAGACAATTTCTCCCCATCAGCAATTTATACTCTTGTATTTATTGAGAAAAAAAATCTGGAAATTCCCCTTTCTTTTCGCTTGCCTGATGGTTTTAATCAGAAAACTCATTCTGTGGTATTTAGGATTTCTTTAATATGAGTCTGTTTCTACTTAGATTTCAGGATTTGAAGTCAGTTGCTACAGATACAGTATATGTCACTACTCTGCCTCATTAAGATGCTAGTTATCCAAAAACACATACATTACTAAAAAGTTGGGTTTTGTTTTAAGAGGAATTCTAAAGTCTTTTCTTTGGGCATTTTCCACTCTTGTTTTTTCCAGAGGAAAAAGTCGCTCTGGAGGAGTCATTCCTTATTTATTTTTATCCTTTCCCTTGTGGCATAGACTCTGACTCACCCATGACTTTCTCTTTTATATGCCACTAGTCCATCCACACATACTCCTAAGAAAAAGAGAAAAAACAAAGAATTGTAGATTCTTTTGAGCTATAATATGTATCCTATCTTGCTTTTCAGAGGTTTATAGGCTCTTAAAGATAAACAAGTATCAAGACCAAATTTGGATCTTAGTTTCCTCATAGACAAAGAACAATTATTGGATTAGAAGATCACAGAGGATCTTTCCATGTGCAGATCATTGAACCTATAAGCCAGATTTTTTTTTAAGTTTTAAGCCATATTTAGAGTAGCCACCTAGGAAGTTTTTTCTACTACTTTGGTCCAGTGAGCAGATAAAAATAACTCCTCAAGGATCCAGGCTCAAGGTCTATGAAAACAAGGAGTTAGTGTCAAGCTAAATTTAGACTTGGCATATTACTAACCTTCAAACTCCTGAAGGATAAAGGTCTTAGAAGCATGAAAAATAAATATGTCATAGCTGATATAAGGAAGCAAGATCTTAGATGCAGAATTAAAATCAAAATCTGATGGAAACAGAACAGGATCCAAAACCCAAGAGCTTTAGGAGTAGCATTGCTTCCATACCAGGGCCCATGGGAACATCTGTGAAGATTCAACCTGACAACCACTTCTATAAGTGATACAGCTAATGATACTAAAGACCCACAGAGGAAAGTTGTAGCTAACAACAACAAAGGAAAGTTGTTGCCAACAACGAAATCCTTAGTACAGTCGGGTAGCTCAACATCTGTAACTGATAACATAATCATTTTAAAGCAGTACATTAACATCTATTTTGCCACTGTATCTTAAGGACCCTGGAATTTTCCAGCTGACTAGCTGACACTTTTGTGTACTTTGTCTCCTACATTGGAATGGAAGATACTTAAGAGTAAAGATTTTCTTCCTTCTCTGTATTTCCCTTACCTGATGGTTTTAATCAGAAAACTCATTCTGTGGTAATTAGGATTTCTTTAATATGAGTCTGTTTCTACTTAGATTTCAGGTTTTTAAGTGTTTAGTAAGCACTTAATAAATGCTTCTTTCTTTATTTATTCACTCACTGAATATAAAGACCAGGATAATATGGAAACATATTTTGTATAATTTATATCAAGTTGTTTCCCTTCTTAAAGAGGGGACAAGGAGAGTGAAACAGGGAAAGAACTTGGAACTCAAATTTTTAAAAAGCAATTGCTTAAAAAAACAATTACATTCAATGAGAAAAAAAGAGGTTTTTTTTTAAATTTTTTTTAAAAATTGATTACACAGGCCAGGAGTCTCCAAACCTAGGCAGTTGCTGCCTTTGTGGTCCTGTATCCCAGTTAGTGTTTTATATAAATGGGATCAAAAATGGGTCCTATAGACCTGGAGTAACATGTTCTTTCTAGAAGCATTCAAGGGCCTTCAGGAATCATACTTTTATATTTTTACAATAGCACCGGTTGGTCAGCAAGCTGCATCCCAAGATATGCTTTCAATTAATTTGGTTTCATATATGGAAGTTTTGCACATGAATTATCTTTCTTTTCTGATATGGTATTTGCTTTCTCATTTACAAAGCTATTATTGCTAAATCATGGTTTCAATAAACCCCCACACTCTCTAAAGCAAATATTCCTAGAGATGGAAACCATGCTTTCCTCTTAATCACCATCTCCCTGTCATCCTCAGCTCATCACATAGATTTGCCTCACATATCCAATCTCTTCTCAAGTCTACTATTTTTACTTCCATGTGTCCCTTTTTTACATTCACACAACTTTGCTTTTATATACACTCTTTATTTTCTCATATTTAGACTATTTCAATAGCTTTCTAATTGTACTTCCCATTCCAATCTATTCTTCAATCAATTGTCAAATTGCTTAAGTCCAATCATGTCATACACACACACATACACCCTCCATTAAGTAAATTCCAGTGGCTACCTATTAACACCAATATTAATTGATTACACAGGCCAATATTAAATAAAAAGTCTTTTGTTGGAATTTAAAGTTTTTACTTAGCTCCTGCCCTTCTTATCTATCCTCTTCTTAGATTCCACTGCCCTCTATAGTTTATAATCTAAGTATGCTAGTCAACTTGCTCCTCCCACATGATATCTCTTCTTTCCATTCCACATATTTGCATTAACTGTCCCTCATGCTGGAAATGTTCTTTCTTCCCACTTAGGACTCCTAGCTTCTCTATCTTCCTTAAACACTTATTTCAAATCCTACTTCTTCCTGTAGGAAGTTTTCCTTGGTCCACTTCATTGCTCCTCTTTTTCTTATTAGATTATCTTACATTTACACTAAATTAAATCTTCTATTTAAATCATTGTTTAGGTGTTGTCTACTCCATTAGAATACTCTTTCAGAGTATTCTAATGCCTTTCTTTGTATCCCCAGGACTTAGCGCAGTGGTGCTTATCAGATATTTAGCAAATACTTGTTAACTGGCTGAGTATCCAACCTTCTTATTTTAGAAAAGAAAAAGCTCAGAGATAGAGAAAGAGACTTTTCTAAGATCATAAATAATAATTGGAAGAGCCTAGTTTTGATTCTGTTAATTTTTTTGCCCAAACTTTATGATTTAAATTGTCCAAATAGTCTTTGGTGAAGAAACTGCTTTTAGCAATACATATTGATAAAGGTTCTATCACTTACTATCTTGGGGAGTTGTCTGAACACATCCTACTGTTTTATAAAAATTCAATGGCTAAAAATCTTAAAGGGTGAATAGAGGATGACATTACAGACTGCAAAAAAGTCAAAATCTATTAGTGATTGCCCAGGGGTTAAATAAATTGCCCAGGCAGACCACATAGTCATCATGTGTAAGAGCCAGGACCTCAACTTGATGGTTCTTAATTGAAAGGCCAGGTTTGTGTCCACTATACCATATCATATCTACATGACATAATTTCTGGTGCTATTAGCATTAATCATATTTATTAAGTAAAATAGGTGGAGGCAGAGTCAAGATGGCACAAAGGAGACACATCTTTATCTGAGCTCTCCCTGATATCCCTCAAATCAACACCAAATCAATCCTCTGAATTGGTTTTAGAGTGACCAAACCCACAAACATTTGGAGGGCAACAAATTTCCAACAAAATATATTTTGGAAGAATTTCAGAAAAGATCTGTTTCAGTCAGGCACAGAGGTAGGGGCTGATCACAGGTAAACTGATGAACCCAGTGGGGTATGGTGTCTCAGGAACTAGGGAATATAACCAGAGGAATCTACACCAGTGTTGGTTACTCTGTCCTGGTTGCAAGCCAGTAGATCAGCAAATTAGCTGCAAGACATGCAATACAAATACAAAAGACAAATAATGAGCCCCTGAATCCCAGAATAACAAGGGACCTGGCCATGCCCATCCACCACCAGAGGTTAGTCATCACCAACCTGGCATAGTTACTGTTGTCTGTACAGGAAGCTTGGACAATCTCCCCTTTGTCCTAAAAGCAGACCTCAGCCTTTAAAAAAAAAAAAGAACAAAAAAGCAAAAAGAACTTTGACCATATTGGCTAAGAAATAGATTAGTTGATCAGTGGAAAAGGTTAAGTTCACAAGACAGAAGTCAACTATAGCAATCTAGTGTTTGACAAACCCAAAGATCCTAACTTTTGGGATAAGAACTCATTATTTGATAAAAACTGCTGGGATAATTGGAAATTAGTATGGCAGAAATTAGGCATGGGCCCACACTTAACACCATATACCAAGATAAGATCAAAATGGGTCCATGACCTAGGCATAAAGAACGATATTATAAATAAATTAGAGGAACATAGGATAGTTTATCTCTCAGACTTGTGGAGGAGAAAGAAATTTGTGACCAAAGATGAACTAGAGACCATTACTGATCACAAAATAGAAAATTTTGATTATATCAAATTAAAAAGCCTTTGTACAAACAAAACTAATGCAAACAAGATTAGAAGGGAAGCAACAAACTGGGAAAACATCTTCACAGTTAAAGGTTCTGATAAAGGCCTCAATTCCAAAATATATAGAGAACTGACTCAAATTTATAAGAAATCAAGCCATTCTCCAATTGATAAATGGTCAAAGGATATGAACAGACAATTTTCAGATGATGAAATTGAAACTATTATCACTCATATGAAAGAGTGTTCCAAATCACTATTGATCAGAGAAATGCAAATTAAGACAACTCTGAGATACCACTACACACCTGTCAGATTGGCTAAGATGACAGGAAAAAATAATGATGAATGTTGGAGGGGATGCGGGAAAACTGGGACACTAATGCATTGTTGGTGGAGTTGTGAACAAATCCAACCATTTTGGAGAGCAATCTGGAATTATGCCCAAAAAGTTATCAAACTGCATACCCTTTGATCCAGCAGTGTTACTTCTGGGCTTATATCCCAAAGAAACACTAAAGAAGGGAAAGGGACTTGTATGTGCCAAAATGTTTGTGGCAGCCCTGTTTGTAGTGGCTAGAAACTGGAAATTGAATGGATGCCCATCAATTGGAGAATGGCTGGGTAAATTGTGGTATATGAATGAATGAATATAAGAAATGACCAGCAGGAGGAATACAGAGAGGCTTGGAGAGACTTACATGAACTGATGCTAAGTGAAATGAGCAGAATCAGGAGATCATTATACACTTCAACAACGATATTGTATGAGGATGTATTCTGATGGAAGTAGATTTCTTTGACAAAGAGATCTAACCAAGTTTCAATTGATAAATGATGGACAGAAGAAGCTACATCCAAAGAAAAAACCCTGGGAAATGAATGTGAACTATTTGCATTTTTGTTTTTCTTCCCGGGTTATTTTTACCTTCTGAATCCAATTCTCCCTGTGCAACAAGAGAACTGTTCGGTTCTGCAAACATATATTGTATCTAGGATATACAGCAACATATCTAATGTATATAGGACTGCTTGCCATCTAGGGGAGGGCGTGGAGGGAGGGAGGGGAAAAATTGGAACAGATATGAGTGCAAGGGATAATGTTGTAAAAAAATTACCCTGGCATGGATTCTGTCAATATAATGTTATTATAAAATAAAATATATATTAAAAAAAAAAAAAAAGAATTTTGACCATAGAGAGTTAGAAGAAAAAATGGGGAAAGGAAATCAGAACTTTGCAAGAGGGTTTGCAAAAGGAAACAGACATTATCTGAAGAAAATTCCTTAAAAAATAGATTTAGAGAAATGGAAAAATCAAATAACTCCTCACAAAATAAATTTGACAAAATGGAAAAAGAAAAAAATTCCCTGAAAAAGAGAATTTGTGAAATGGAAAAAAAAAATCCATAGAACATAACAACTTATTTAAAAATTCAATTAGCCAAATACAAAAGGAGATTTTAAAAAAAGGTAAATGAAAAAAATTCACTAAAAATAAGAACTGAACAAATGAAAATGAATGACTCAATGAGACATCAAGAATTAATCAAACAAAACCAAAAAAATGAAAAAATAGAAGAAAATTAAAATACCTCATTGGAAAAACAACTGACCTGGAAAATAGATCTAGGAGAGCTTAGACATTATCTTTCAGGAAATCATCAAGAAAAACTGCTTTGATGTCCTAGAAACAGAAAGTAAAATAGCCATTGAAAGAATTCATCAATTATCTCCTGAAAAAGACCCCAAAATGAAAACTCCAAGGAATAGTGTGGCTAGATTTCAGAATTATTGGACCAAGGAAAAAAAAATATTGCAAGCAGCCAGAAAGAAACAATTCAAATATCAAGGAGCCACAATCAGGATTACACAGGACCTAAAAGTTTTCACCTTAAAGGATGGAGGGGCTGCAGGCAAAGGAACTTGGATTGAAGTCAAGAATCATCTATCCAGCAAAATTAAGCATTATTTTTCAGGGAAGATGAACATTCAATGATACAGGTGAATTTCATTTATTTCTGATGAAAAGACAAAAAAATTGATCTCCAAATACAGCATTCAAGAGAAGTACTAAAAGATAAAAAGGAAAGAACTCTTGAGAACTATATATCTGTTATGGGTATACTTAGAGAGTGAATGTATAATTTGATTTTATTGTGATAATATAAAAAACTATAATTGGAATGGAGATTGTACTGGAAAAAGACAAAATGGAGGCAAAGTGAGGGAAATTACATCTCATGTAGAGGCAAAAAAGACCTATTATAAATGAGGGAAAGAGGGGAGGGGGATGAACATTGTATGAATCTTATTCTCATCAGATCTGGCTTAAAGAAAGAATATCAGATGTATTCTGCTCTACAGAGAAACTTGTCTCACTCTATAGGGAAGTAGGAGGGAAAAATGGAAAGGAGAAGGGGAGGCTAATAGAAAGGGAAACAGAAGAAGTAGGGGGAAAGCATATGTAAGGGGGAAGGGCTGTAAAGGGGGAGAATTATTTGAGGAAAGTGGTGGTCAGAAGCAAAATACTGGGCATGAGGGAAAGTGGGAAAGGAAAGAGAAAAGCATAACTTTTGTTAAATAAGATGGTGGGAAATACAGAATTACATTAGTGAATATGAATGGGATGAACTCTCCCATAAAATGGAAGCAGATAGCAGATTGGACTAAAAGTCAGAATCCTACATTATATTGCTTACAAGAAACACATTTAAAGCAGATACATACAGAGTAAAAGTAAAATGGTAGAGCAAACTGTATTATGTTTCAGGTGAAGTTAAAAAATAAAAAAGCAGGAGTAGTAATCCTGATCTCAGATCAAGCAAAAGCAAAATTAGATATAATTAAAAGAGATAAGGAAGGAAACTATGTTTTGCTAAAGGGTACCATAGATAATCAAGTAACATCAATACTAAACATATATGCATCAAGTGGCATAACATCCAAATTCTTAGAGAAGTTGAGAGAGCTGCAAAAAGAAATAGACAGCAAAACTATCCTAGTGGAGAATCTCAACCACAAAATAAATAAGAAAGAAGTTAAGGAGGTAAATAGAATTTTAGAAAAGTTAGGTATGATAGATCTTTGGAGAAAATTGAATGGAAACAGAAAGGAGTATACTTTTTTCCAGCTGTTCATGGAACCAATACAAAAACTGACCACATATTAGGGCATAAAAACCTCAAAAACAAATACAGAAAGGAATAAATAGTAAATGCATCTTTTTTGGATCATATTGCAATAAGAATCACATGTAATAAAGAGCAAGGGAAAATAGACCACAAATTAATTGAAAACTAAAGAATTTGATCCTAAAGAATGAGTGGGTAAAATAACAAATCATAGATATAATTGATAATTTCATCCAAGAGAATAATGAGACAACATACCAAAATTTATGAGATGCAGCCAAAGCAGTTCTTAGAGGAAGTTTTATATCTCTAGATACTTGCATAAAATAGAGAAAAAAAGATCAATAAATTGGGCATGCACCTAAAAAAGCTGGAAAAAGAACACATAAGAAACCCCCAAATAAATAACAAATTTGAAATTCTGAAAATAAAAGAAAAAGATTAATAAAGTTGTAAATAAAAAATGTTGAACTAATAAACAAAACAAAAAGCTGAAAACCAAAAAAATAGGATAAATATTTAGTAAATTTGATCAGAAAAAAGAAGGCAGAAAATCAACTTGTTAGTATCAAAAATGAATGAACTTTCCACCAATGAAAAAGAAATTGGAGCAATAATTAGGACCTATTTTGTGCAATTGCATGCTAACAAATATGAAAATTTAAGTGAAATGGATAAATATTTACAAAAATATAGATTGCCCAGATTAACAGAGTAGGAAATAAATTACTTAAATAGTCCCATTTTAGAAAAGAAATTGAATAATCCTATTAATCAACTGCCTAAGAAAAAATCTCCAGGGCCAGATAGATTTACATGTGAATTTTACCAAATTTTTAAAGAAAAAGTGATTTGAATATTCTGTAAACTCTTTGGGAAAATAGGGAAAGAAGGAATCCTACCAAATTCTTTTTATGACATAGACATGATGCTGATACCTAAACCAGGTAAAGTAAAAAAAGAGAAAGAAAATTATAAGCTAATTTCCCTAATGAACATTGATGCAAAAATCTTAAGTAAAAATTAGTAAAGAGATTATCACAAGTTATCTTATAGGTAATGCACCATGAATAATTAAAATGTATACCAGGAATGCAAGTCTGCTTCAATATTAGAAAAATTATTAGCATAATTGACTATATCAGAAACCAAACTAACAAAAAATCATATATGAATATCAATGCAGAAAAAGCATTTGACAAAATCCAATAGCCATTCCTGTTAAAAACACTAGAGAGTATAGGAATAAATAGAGTTTTCCTTAAAATGACTAATAGCATCTATTTAAAGATATCAACAAGCATCAAATATAATGGGGATAAAATGAGAACCATTCCTAATAAGATCAGGGTGAAACAGGTTTCCCACCATCACCATGACTATTCAATATTGTATGAAAAATGTTAGGTTTGGCAATAAGAGACCAAAAAGATTAAAGGAATTAGAACAGGAAACCAAATTATTACTCTTTAAATGTAATATGATCTTAGAGAATCAATTAAAAACTACAAGAAATATTTCACAAATTTAGTAAAGTTGCAGGATAAAAAATAAATCAATGTAAATCATAAAAGCATTTTTATATATTTATATATAAAAGTATTTATATATTGTAGAAAGAGATGCAAAGAGAAATTCCATTTAGAATAACTGTAGATAATATAAAATATTTGGGAGTCTATATGTCAAGACAAAGACAAGAATTATATGAACACAATTACAAAACACTTTCCACACAAAGTCAGATCTAATCTCTTGGAAAAATATAAAGTGCTGATGGGTAGGCTGAGCTAATATAATAAAAACAACAATACTACCTAAATTAATCTACTTCTTCAATGGCATACCAATCAAACTCCCAAGAAATTAGCTCATAGAGCTAGAAAAAATGTTAACAAAATTCATCTGGAAGAACAAAAGATCAAGAATTTCAAGGGAATTAATTAAACAAAATGCAAATGGAGGTAGCCTATCTATACCAGACCTCAACTATAAATAGACCAAAATATACAGAGCATTGACTCTAATTTATAAGAAATCAAGCCATTCTCCAATTGATAAATGGTCAAAGAATATGAACAGGGAATTTTTAGATGAAGAAATTGAAACTGTTTCTAGTCATATGAAAAGGTGCTCTAAATCACTATTGATCAGAGAAATGCAAATTAAGACAATTCTGAACTACCACTACACACCTCTCAGATTGGCTAAAATGAAAGGGAAAGATAATGATGAATGTTGGAGGGGATGTGAGGAAACTGGGATACAAATACATTGTTGGTGGAGTTGTGAACTGATTCTGGAGAGCAAATTGGAACTGTGCCCAAAGGACTATAAAACTGTGAATGTCCTTTGATCCAGAAGTGTTTCTACTGGGCTTGTATCCTAAAGAGATCATAAAGGAAAAGATATCCACATGTGCAAAAATATTTTTGGCAGTCCTTTTTGTACTGACAAGAAACTGGAAACTTAGTGGATGCCTATCAATTGGAAAATAAATGAACAAGTTATGGTATATGAAAATTATGGAATATTATTGTTTTATAAGAAATGATCAGCAGGATAATTTCAGAAAGGCGTGGAGAGACTTACATGAACTGATGCTAAGTGAAATGAGAACTAGGAGATCATTATACATGGCAACAGTAAGATTAATTCTGGTGGACATGGTTCTCATCAACAAGGAGGTGATTTGTACCAATTCCACTGGTCTTGTGATAAAGAAAACCATCTACACCAAAGGAGAGGCCAGTGGGAACTGAATGTGGACCACAACATAGTATTTTCAGTCTTTTGTTGTTGTTGTTCACTTGCATTTTGCTTTCTTTCTCATTTTGTATCTGATTTTTCTTGTGCAGCAGGATATTTGTGAAAATATGGATAGAGGAATTGCTTATATTTAACATATATTGGATCACAATTGGGGGAAGGGAGGAAGGGAGAGAAAAAATTAGAACACAGGATTTTGTAGGGCTGAATGTCAAAAAGTATCCATGTATATATTTTGAAAATAAAAAACTTATAATTTAAAAAGTAAAATATGTGTAATTACTATTGTAATTAATATTCATATAGTATCATGGGTTGAATTAAAGGTTGTAATGCATATGATGTATGTACCAGAGTGCTCCTAAAAATGTCCAGAAACATGGATGACTCACTGCTTAAGATCTCAAAATTGGAAACAATGAAGCAGTACTCAAATTGGTCAATAAGATGAAAAGCCTATGACTCAGGGAATCTTTAAGAAGTAAACCATTCTTGACTACTTTCTTCTCTCCCAGATGCATATCCTATCACAACTATTTAGGTCTGTCCTGTGAAGAGTATAAATAAAGCCATAATTACTCACATCTTAGTCACATAACACTATGAGCACATGGCTACTAAGGCACATATCTTACCTAGTAAAGCAAAAGATTGAAATTCAGACCCCAAGCTGCATCTTCTACTTGAATTTCTTTATCAGACCACAAATGATCAGAAAGTTACTCCCTATACAATTGATGGAAGAATAATTGATGCCCTCTGGGGACTCCAAATGTTAGTCCTGATAAGAGTTGGGAGAGAAAATTCAGAACCTATGGTACACATACAGAAGGATCAGAGTTATTTTTTTTTTGACCCTGTGATACAGAACTAGAAGCAATGTGTGGAGGTTGCATCAGGACATATTGTGTTGAAGTTGAGATTCCCCACTAGTATAGTTTTGCTATTTCTTCTTGCAACTCTCTTAATTTCTCCCCTAGGAATGTGGATGTTTTATCACTTGGTACATATATTTTCTTATATTAGTTAACTTTTTTATATCTCTTTGCATTTGGCCAATTGAACTTTTAAATAAGTTGTTTTGTTCATTGGATTTTTTCCATTTCACCAATTCTATTTTTTTTTTTTTAGGGAATCATTCTCTTTTTCTATTTCACCATTTTTTTTTCTAAGAAGTTGTTTTCTTTTTTTATTTCATCAAATCTGTTTTTAAGGAGTTGTTTTCTTCAGACAATTTCTGTGTCTTCTTTTCCAAACTCCTGCAAAGGTCTCATTTCCTTTCTTCATTTTTCTTCTAATTCTCTTTTAAGATTTTTTAAAAATTCTTCCAACAGGGCCTTTTGAGTTGCAGGCCAACTCATATCACCCTTTGAGGCTTCATCTGGAGGTGTTTTGCTTTTAGTTTTCTCAGAGTTCCCTGTCTCCATAATGGCTATCTGTGGTCAGACTTCTTTTTGCTTTTTTTACTATTTTTAAAAGTTAAGATTTGCTCCTACAGCAAAGATGCTTTCAGACAGAGGTGGGTACATGGATATTTTAAAGAAGATTCCCATGGATTGGACTTAAGCCCCTTTTCAATTTTAAACTTTTTGGGAGTCAGGAAAAGTCTTGGGGGGGGGTCTCTCCAGCTCTGAGATGGTGTGATGGCTAGAAACAGTCTCTAAGATAGCATAGTATCATGGAAATAATTCAGGATTGGAAGCCAGACAGCCTGGATTTCAATGACTCAATGTGTTTTGTGACCAAATTCACCTCTATAAGCCTCAGTTTCTTCCTTGATAAAAGGGATACAAGCTGGGGAAAAAAAGATAGTGTTTTAAACATGCAGGTCAAAGACACATAGTTTTAGATGTAGCCAATATGAATTTTATTTTTCTTGATTATGTATATTTGTTGCAGAATTTTGTTTTTCTTTTCTTTTTCCTACCCTGGTAGGGAAAGTGGGAAAGAGAGAGAAAATAACTTGAAGGAATTAGATTAAATGACCTTTAAGTTCCCTTCTAGCTTTTGATATATGAGCCAGCCTTTAATCCTAGGTAATGCATCTTATTGTCTTCCTTGAACATTTATCTCCATCTAATCAGCTTGTTTCTGGTTGCCCTCTGATCCTAAAATTGAAGATGATTCTAAATGCCAATGGGCATGTCAGTAATAGATGAATTTTTCTAGAAACCCTACCCTATCTGGGCTGTAATTTAATCCTGAAAAATGATGCCTGGGACTATACAGTAGTGACATCAGAGCACACATGTCAGCTAGTATTTACGTTGTGGGAATTCAGTAGCTATAAACCTCAAAGGACCACAGAATGGAAGATCTTATTAGAGATGTCTAAGGAAGACAATACCTGGTAGCAATTGTCCAGTCCCAAAGTAGAGAAAACTAAGAATCAAAACATAATCATTTAAGTTTATATAGCTTCCATGCATTCTGGTGCCTTTGAGATGTTAAGAGAAAGAAAGGGAGGCCATCAGTAATGTGGAGTGGGCTCCTCTGTGGTAAATTCATGTAGAAGTATTGACAAAAGCTAAAAGGGCATTAGGCATAAAAAGAAAGATTAGATGTAAATGCTCTCACAAATGAGCTCACATATTCATGGTGTTTTTTAGCATTAAAACTATAAGGTTTTTTCCTCCTCTCCTTCATGATGGACACATTAGGAAAGAAGAAAATTTTCCAGCAACACTCTATAATTTTCAAACACTTTAAAGTTTATAAGCATTTCACTCCTAGTGACCCTGAAAGGAAGGTAATGGAACTATTCTAATTTGACTGATGAAGAAACAAGACTCACAGAGAGATGTAGCAGATCTTTTGGGAGGTAAAAAGTTTATTTTAAAACTGACAACATTTACAAAATAATTCAAACTGTTCCTAAATAAAAATAAATATATCAGAAAGAATTTGTGGGATAAAAACTAAGATGACATCAGTTAACCCTAGTCACCTAGGGTTCTCTCCTGAGCACAGCAGTCACAAAAAAATGCAAAGTGGAAAATCAAAGGAGCTTTGTTAAAAAAACAAAGCAAAGAAGAATTTAGAAACACCATATAAGCCATGTGAGGGGCAAGGAAATTGCAGGATACCTGCAGTTTTTTGTACAAATGTGATGACATGCATTAAGGCAGGGTTTTCAAGAAAACCAAAAGACAGCACTCTGTGAGCCTCATTAAACATATCCACAAGCTAGAAAGCTAAAAGTCAATGTAGCATATGACAAGTAGAATATTTGAAGTAGATAGGACCTAAGTGATCGATCAGCTAGTCCTAAGGATAATACAGGAGCTTATTCAGGAAAAACTCATTTGGTTCAAAGGCTCACAGCAAAGGAGTAGCACAATAATTAAAACTAAGCCTTCATGATGCAAAAATGTTAAATAAAATATTAGCAAAGAAATTACAGCAACTTATCAGCAGAATAATACACTATCATAAGTGAGATTTATATCAGTAATGCAGGGCTGGGTCAGTATCAGGAAAATTATTACTACAATTAACCATATCAATAACAAAACCAACAGAAATCATATGATAATCTCAATAAATGTAGAAAAAGCTTTTGACAAAATACAGCACCCATTCCTATTAAAAGCACTAGAGGGCATAGGGATAAAGGGAGTTTTCTTTAAAATAATAAGTAGTATCTATCTAAAACTAACAGCAAGCATTATGTGTAATGGAGAAAAGCTGGAAGCATTTACAAAAAGATATTATTCAATATTGTACTAGTTTAGCAATAAGAAAAGAAAAAAAATTAAAGAAATTAGAATAGGCAATGAAGAAATAAAATTATCACTCTTTGCAGATGATATGATGATATACTTAAGGAATCCTAGAAAAATCATCCAAAAACTTACTGGAAACAATTCACAGGTTTAACAAAGTTGCAGGATATAAAATGAACCCACACAAATCATTAGAATTTCTATATATTACTGACAAAGCCCATCAGTAAGAGATAGAGAAATTCCATTTAAAATTACTGTAGATAAAATAAAATACTTGGGGGTCTAAATGCCAAGACAAACACAGCAACTATACAAACACAATTACAAAATACTTCACACAAAGTTAGATCTAACCAATTGGAAAAAATGTCAATTGTTCATGGCTAGGCCAAGCTAATATAATAAGTTGCCTAAATAGCTCTACTTATTCAGTGTCATACCAATCAAACTGCCAAAATATTATTTTATTGAACTAGGAAAAAATAATAACAAAATTCTTCTGAGAGAACAAAAGGTCAAGAATATCAAGGGAATTAGTGGGGAAAAAATACAAAGGATTGTGGTTTAGCAGTACCAAAACTAAAACTATATTATAAAGCAGCAGTCATCAAAACTATTTGGTACTAGCTAAGAAATAGAGTGATGGATCCATAGAATAGATTAGATACATACAATACAATAATCAAGACTTATAGCAATCTAGAATTTGATAAATTCCAAACTCCAGCTTCTGGAATAAGAGCTCAGTATTAGACAAAAATTTCTGGAAAAACTAGAAAATAATATGTCAGAAATTCAGCATAGACCTATATCTCACACCCCATACTAAAATATCAAAATGGATACATGATTTGGGCATAAAGGTTGATACCATAAACAGATTTGGAGTACAAGGGATAATTTGCCTATCAGATCTTTGGAGAAGAACTAGAGAACACTGTGAAAAGCAAAATGGACAACTTTTATTACATTAAATTAAAAGGGTTTTGCACAAAGAAAACCAACAGAAACAAGATTAAAAGAGAAATGCAAAGCTGGGGGAAAATCTTTACAGCCAGTGTTTCTGATAAAGGTCTCATTTCTAAAATATATAAAGAAATGTGTCAAATTTAGAGAATGCAAGTCATTTCCCAATTTATAAATGGTCAAAAGATATGAACAGATAGTTTTCAGATGATGAAATTTAAATAATCTATAGTTATATGAAAAATGCTTTAAATCACTACTGATTAGATAAATGTAAGTTAAAACAACTCTGAAATACCACCTCACAACTCTCAGATGGTCTAAAATGACAGGAAAAGAAAATAATAAATGTTGGTGGGGATGTGGGAAAAGTGGAACACTAATGCATTGTGGTGGAGTTGTGAAATGATCCAACTATTCTGAAGGGCAGTCTGGAACTATGTTCAAAGGGCTACAAAACTATGCTTAGCCTTTGACTTAGCAGTACCATTAATGGGTCTTTATCCCAACGTAATCATAAAGAAGGGGAAAGGACCCACAAGTACAAAAATGTTTGTAGCAACTCTTTTTGTGGTAGCAAAAAATTAGAAAATGAGTCGATGCCCATCATCTGGGAAATGGCTGAACAAGTTGTGGTATATGAAGGTAATGGAATATTGTTCCACCAAAAAATGAGGAGCAAGCTAATTTTAGAAAGGCCTGAACTGAAGCTGAGAGAAACAAGCAGAACCAGGAATACATTGTGCACAATAACAACACAAATGTACCATGATCAACTATGAAAGAATTGAGTTTTCTCAGTGGTTCAGTAACTCAAAGCAGTCCTAATAGACTTTGAACAGAAAATACCATCAGCATTCAGAAAAAGAACTAAGAAGACTGACTGTAAAGCAACTCATACTATATTCACTTTTTTTCCTGTTTTTAAATTTCCCCCATGAATTTTTCCCCTTTGCTCTGATTTTTCTCTTCCAAAATTATTCATAAAGCAATGTGTGTTAATTTATATTTGTTTATTATTTTAAAAAAGAAAAAAAGGAACAACTGAGTTGAGCATTATGGGGGGAGAGAATGATTTTAAGAATAAAATAAGTATGGGAAGATGGATTGCTATCAGATTGTGAATGCCTTAAATGTCATCTACAAAAGCCAAATAAAATACATAAAAACAAAATTTAAAAGAAGAAACTAAGCCTTCAGAATCCATACCACTTTCCATTCACTGTTATGTTACCCTTCATAGTGGTAGCAGGTGTGATGTCTTTCATCTGGAATTCCAACTCCTATGAGTCTAGCTAGATATTGAGGAAGAAGAAAAACTATGTGTATAGCCACCATCTGGTCATTCTCATGAGAGTTACCATGGGAATGTGAGATGTAGAAGTAACTATGGCAGCCAAGCAGGCATTTTACTGAGAATTCACAGCACCTGTGACTTTGACATTAAGGTAGGGAGGAAAGTGAAGTATGCCAGACTACATAATGCAGAGATTAAAAAAACAAAACAAAACAAAAAACTATGTTAACCAGATGGCATGAACTAGTGAGCTACCCACATCGGGCATCTGACACCTTCATCTCACTTCCTTGACCTGTGACTGGTGAAACTTTCTCTTAACTTTTCAAATTATTCTCCTTGTTTTTACCCTCGCTTTTAGAGAGGGAGGAGCAAAGCAAGGATAAACCTATTCTGTTCTCTATTGCATTACAAATGAACTGTGTCCTGATAGTCTACAGTAGTTTAGTTAGATCTCCTAACTTGGTACTCATATTTCCCAGATTGGATCACCTAAAAATGATTGCTTCTCTTATGTTTTAGAATACCCTATGCATCCATGTTCCTGGAGCCCCACTGATAGTCAGCCAATAGGCGCAATAATCTCAAAGGAAAAACATTTATTAAAATGCATAAGAAAAACAGCAGTTATACAACTTTTCCTCCATAAATTTGGGGCATAATCTTAACTAAAGCACATAGCCATGAGAAGTATGGAGACAAATTCAGAGCAAAATGGTAGTCAGACATAAATGTGGGAAACACACATGAGTAAGGTTATTCACTCTTTCTCCTTGTGCCCTCCTCACAAAGATCAATTCTTGAGTGTCAGACATAGCTCTTTCTTTGTCTTTTCTTTCCTGCCAATGGTCATTTTTTTTCTTGAAATTGCTTCTAGCCATGAATGACTTTTCATTTGTATCTATCTGCAATATATGTCTTTGTTTCTTCAAATGTGTTTTAAATTCTCGGGAATAGACTGTTCAACTGCTAGGTGAGATAATTCCTATAGGTGATTAACTCAGTTAATCTAAAAAGATAAATTCCCCTTTTTCCTCCCTTCCCCCAGCAGTGAAGAAATTAATTTTTTGGTGTTTGATTCTACTTGCCTAAAATTCCAAATGTTTTACCATTTCCAGGTCTTAGGTATTAAAGCCAAAAACATGGAAAATTCTCATTTGTTCAATGTCATTGCTCTCTTTTAAATGAATTAGAGATGTGATCATACTTTTAATTTTCTTAATTTAATGTAATTTGCCAACCCTGTTACAAGTAGTTATTTTATTATAGCCAAGACCATCTTACTACACATGAGCACCTAGTAAACATGGGATTTCATCCTGCACCAATGGGAGCCCTATTATACATACAAATACTTTAGACAATTCTCTCTAGACAGCTAACCAAAACTAAATTTTCAGCTCTGCTTCTCCTCCTCCTTTATTCTCAGTACCTCCTGGAGTCTTATCATGTAAATCTATCTGGCCTCCTATTTATGGAGACAGAAAATTATGGGAGTCAAAAGGGAAAATAAAATATAGATCTTCCTTTCCTGCCCCTCTCCCCAACTCCAACCATAAGATTTTGATTTGCTGATGAGGGAATGGACACAGAGCCTGAGTTCTAAGATAAGAAAGTAGTGAATGGTATTTAGAGGAGCTAACTCCTTGAATGGAAAAGGTGGCAGACTGAGATCTTGACAACTTCTGCTTGTGTGACATTAGACAGGATTTTAACTTAGACTAAATTGCAGAGCTGAGAATATGTTGGTTAGCCCTCTAAAACTGCTGTGGAAGCAGATGATCAGGATAGAGATGAAGTATAATAGCCACAAAGTGGCAGCTTCCAAGCATAAGGAATACCATATGGTTCAGTGGCAGCAGAATGGCAAAGGAGTTTTGAAGTACATCAAGGAGCTACAGGAGTAAAGATGAAGATCCATGAGGTGCTAAGTATTTCTTTGTGGTGAAGCAAATGATCTCATCTCTAATTATTATTAGGGTCATCAAAACTGTGTGGGTCCCAAAGGAAAGTGGGACCTATAGAGGGAAACATTGATGCAAACCTCCACCCTAAAAAAGATGCATTAATATCTGCTTTACCACTGAACCCCAAGAATCACTCAGCCATTTCATCTGTCTTGCAGCTTAAGCCTAATATATGTATATATATATATGTGTGTGTGTGTGTGTGTGTGTGTGTGTGTGTGTGTCTGTACATTCGCACACACATATTGTCTCTCCCATTAAACTACAAGCTCTTTGAAAATAAGAACTATCTAACTTTGCCATTATATTCCCAACAATTATCACAATGTTTTCCAGACATTAATGTCCATTCATTCACTTGTATTTGGGATGAGATGGAGTGCTATAGATTACAAGTGAATAGACCCTGAGTAAAATAGAATCATTTTTGAAATGTCAAACAGAGGAATCCCAATACCAAAATTGTCTTACAAGAGTCATTTAAGTTTTATTGACTGTCTATGGAGGCAACCACAAGTCCTTTGAGTATGTTTATGTGCTTCCAAACGAAACATGAGATGAGGAAAATTTGAGAAGCTACCCCAAATGTTCATATGAACTATTTGTGTCCAACTTGTGGCAGAGAATTCCGAACTTATATTGGTCTGATCAGCCACAGTCAGACACATTGTAACTTGACTCTAACATAGTGATGTCATTTTGGTCCTCTTCAAGAACAAAGAACAACAACCATATCTGCTACCTGCCTTATACTACCAAGAACATTTAAGATCTGAGCAAGAAATAAATTGCAAGTTTCCGAGGGGTTTACATATGAGCCACAGAATATAATATTATTTATGTCTCCCAGATCACATCTACTATGAAATATGTCAGATATCTAAGTGATCAGAGAGAAAGCAAAACTATCACATTATACTTATAATAAAAACATTCCTGATTGCATCATCATACTTAGAAACATTAAGTTTAGAGAAAAGAGAAGATTTAGAATAATAATCATGACAACTCACATGTCTCTAGTGCTTGATAGGAATAGTAAGGAGGAGATTTTAGAGATTTAATTCAACTCTCTTGTTTTTCTTGATTTCTCCTCACCACATCACTGCTACCACTTCTACAAGCTCTGTGTGTGTGTGTGTGTGTGTGTGTGTATGTGTGTGTGTGTGTATGTGTGTGTGTGTGTGTGTGTTTTGAGGGAGGGGCTGAGGGTTTGCATTCATATTCCTGAAAAACACTGACTTCAGTGACTCCATTTCTTTGGGACACATGAGACAAAGGTCTCAGGAAGAAGAAAATAAAGTCTCCATATATGGGGAAATTTCATTAAACCTCAGTAGAGGAAAAGCCATAAGCTAGAATTTTAAATCAAGCTATAACCTCAAATGAAGAATTTTTAATAGTAGAAGTAGGCATTGGTATCTGATTAGTAGGACATAACCATGTTTACTCAAAAAAAAAAAAAAAAAAAAAACACCAAAGGAGTCTTTATTAAAATGCATTCCGTCATTGTAAGGCTACAATAAACATAAATTTGTGGAATTTGGAGTGCTTGAGCTTTGCTATGTTCATCAATCCAAGAAATTCTTCAAACACTTATTCTGCTTAATTTACTCATGATCTAATGTCTGGTTCTTTGGCTTGGAGTCTAGAGGAGCAATGTAGGATACTAAAGAAAATCTTGTAACCATAAGGCTATATTGAGAAAATATGATATATTTGTGTTGTGAAGTGGTCAGATATTACTCATCATTGAACACATAAGGGAGGAAAAAAGCTTGCAATGATCTAAAGCCACAAGTTAATATTTTTTTCTGAGAGGCCATTGGCCAAGTAAAAAAATTAGGTTAATGATATAGCCACATCTGGGACTAACAAGGCAGGTTTCTATTCTCCCTTTCAAATGAGGATCTAACCTTATCAAAAAGAAAAATAAGTAAATAATGCAAATGTAATATTTGAAGAGGGAAAATGAAAGTGACTCTTTGTCACCATAAGATAGATGTGAAAATTTTCCCAAAACATATTGATTCAGCATTGTATACCAAGAATGCTAAATGTAAACTTGAATCTGAAAATACTGCCATCAGAATAACAAGGTATTGTATCATTGTCCCTAAAGAAAATGTCTCCCGTGGCATATTGAACATATCTCACCAGAGTGAAATTACATTTCTATTAAATTAAAGCACCATGTATGCCAGCTCATAGCCCAGACTTGACTAGCTAGTATCCCTTTTGTGAATTTGACTCAGGATCAGATTTAGAGCCAAAGAGGATCTTGTCAAGCCTCTAATTTTATAAAGGAGGAAATTGAGGTCCAGTAATAGGAAATGAAATAGATCAGAAGATCAATTTAGCAATCAATAAATATCTGTTAAGTATCACTATGTACCAAGGACTGTGATAAATGTAGGAAAAAAAAACAGGTAAAAGACTTCCCTATTCTCAAGGAGCTAACAAACAAACAAATATATAGATATAGATATATGAATAAATCAAAAATGACAGAGAGAGAAGGCACTAGAATTAACAAGACCACAGGATTTCAGAGCCAATAAGGACTATAGAAGCCATCTAATCTAACTACACCCCTCATTACTTCCTCCCCATCCTCCAATTAATAATTATGAATATAATATGGAGCAGTAGAAAGAACACTAGGTGGCAAAGAACTGAAAGGAAGTAGATGTTCATCAGTTGGGCAATGACTGAACAAATTGTGCCATGTGAATGTTAGGACATATCACTGCACCATAAGAAATAATAAATACAAAGAATTCAAATAAATTGAAGGACATGTATAAACTTATGCAGATGAAGTAAGCAATCAGGAGAACAATTTACATGATGATCATAATAAAATAGAAAACAAAACTGAAAATCTTTGGAACTCTGATCACCGTGACATCAGAGGACTGATAGTAAAGCATACTGATTTTCTTCTCAACAGAGAGGTGGCAGACTACAAATTCCAAATGAGGCCTACATTTTCAGATATTACTAACATGCTGATTTATTTTGCTTCTTTATAGCCAAAAATAATTAACAATTGGTGGGGAGTATAGAGTTATTAGGAGTGAGAAAATGAGGAAATAGCTATCAAGCTTTTTTGAAAGAAATAAAAGAAAAAATTAAAAACCTACATTCTAGTGGCAGCTCAACCATAAGTTCACTATGTGATCTTATTGGATCTCAGGTTCTTACCTGTACAATGAAGAGGTCAGATCAGAAGTCTCCCAAGAGCCTATTGAACTCTAAATTTGATATTCACCAGGTCCAAAGCTCCCTAGAAGAACCAAAAAAAATTAGCAGAAATGAATAGCACTACATAATCTCAAGAAATACATTAATGACCAAAAGACAACAATAAATCCTATCTACATGAAGAGAGCAGTTGTAAGTTACACTTGGAAAAGTTTTTTTTTCCCCTTGCAAGCCCCCATTACCTGTCCTCATAGCCAAAGGGAAGTCATTCCAGGAGCTTGTCCAGAAAGAAAGTTTATTAGTTTCCAAGCCTCCAGAAAGCCATCATGGGCCACTTATTTTTGCACACAACTTAAATCCCTTTTCTCAATCTTATTTTTTAATTCTATTTTTTATGTATTTATCATGAATGCTCACTACATCTTAGATGTTCCTGCAGGGATTGTGTCTGTGTGTCTAGTGTTATTTTGAGAGAGACAGAAATAACAAAGACAGACAAAATAGCAACACAGCGACAGAGAGAAAGGGACAAAGACAGGTGGATGGAAAGACAAATCGGTAAGGGGAGAAATACACAAAGAGAAGAGAAAAAGGAGGAAGAGAGAGGAGAGAAAGAGGGAAGAGAAAGAGAGAGGGGGAGACAAAAGGAGGGGGAAAGAGAGAGAGAGAGAAAGAGAAAGAGAGAGAGAGAGAGAGAGAGAGAGAGAGAGAGAGAGAGAGAGAGAGAGAGAGAGAGAAGGAGAAGAGGGAGGGAGAAAATATTCTTACCACTTAGGTGATACAGAGAGATATTGAATTGTAAATCAGCAAGGCATGATTGATGCATCAGATACTTCTTATTAGTGTGTCCTGGTTACCACTCTAAGCATTAGCTTCCTTGAGAGGTAGAATCATATGACAGATTATAGACTGAATATAAGGAAGATGTAGGTTTCAAATCCTACTTCAGACAATTAGAAATTCTATAACTGAATATAACACCTAAACTATCTGTGACTCAGTTTGCTCAACTGTCAGATGGAGAGACTGGATTTGATGACTTCTACTGTCCCTTTGAATTCTATTATCTAAATTTATTATCCCATGCAGATGTTAATGAACCAAACTTCACTCTGTAAAAAAGATTTTTTTAAAAGAAAAAATATTGTTACCCTTTGCTTCCTGGAAGCACTACTATGAGATTGTTAGCTATAGGAAGGCCTCTTTGTACCCAAAGAGATATATTTTGACCATATTTCATAAGGACTCTGACATTTAAATTTCACTTTGAAAGGACACTGTGGAAGAAAAAAGGGATGGAGAAAGACACTTCTAAGTGCTTATTATGTAGCAAGTGCTTTACAAACATTACCTCATGTAAGACACTCAATAACCCTGGGAAGTAGTTGCTATTATTATTCCCATTTTACAGTTAAAAACTGTAGCAGCCTTTTTTGTGATGGCAAGGAACTGGAAACTGAGTGGGTGCCCATTAGTTGGGAAATGGCTGAAAAGTTATAGTATATGAATGTTAGGGAATATTACTGTTCTATAAGAAATAATCAGCAGGATGATTTCAGAAAAGCCTAGATAGACTTATATGAATTGATGTTAAGTGAATAGAACCAAAAGAACATTGTACATAACAACAACAAGATCATGTGATGATCAACTCTATGGATCTGGCTCTTTTCAACAAGGTGATTCAGCCAATTCCAATAGACTTGTGATGGAGAGAGTTATCTGCATCCATAAAAAGGACTGTGGGGGCTGAATGTGGATCATAGTATCATACTGTTACCGTTTGTTGGTGTTTGCTTTCTTTTTTCTCATTTTTTTTCCTTTTTGACCTGATTTTCCTTGTGCAACATGTTAAATGTAGAAATACGTATAGAAGAATTGCACATATTTAACATATATTGGATTATTGCTATCTAGGAGAGGAGTAAGGGGAAGGGAGGGAGAAAAATTTGGAACACAAGGTTTTTCAAGGATAAATGTTAAAAACTATCTTTGCATATATTTTGAAAATAAAAATATATTTGCAAAATATTATTTAAATAAAAATATTGGAGAAAACAGAGATTTACTGATTTTCCTAGTCACCCAGGAAGCTAAATTTAAAGTTGATCTTCCTGACTCCAAGGTCCAATATTCTAGCTACTGTGCTACTTGGCTGCCTCTAGGAAGAAGAATATGGAAAACATATTTGCAGGCTAGTGGCTGATAAGACAAGAAAGAGACCACTGAGTCCTGCTGAAGTGAGCATCTGGCTTCTTATTCTCTCCTTCCTCCTCACATAGTTGTCCATTAAGTGCCCAAAGTATTTACTTGCTAGTGTATAATTCATTGATCTATAAGGAAAAGAATAGACAGGGAAACTTCCTAATAAGCAATTCTGTCGATCCATATGCATTTATTAAGCCCCTACAATGTGCCAGACACTCTGCTCTGTAATGGAGATACAAATAAAATCAAAAGACAATCCCACCCTGGAGGACCTCAATTCAATCTCTAAGACCAAACCACAGAGTTTCATCAGATTTCTCTCTTTCTTTGGTGCCATGTGTGACATCACCCTCAGCAAGGTGACAAATTCAACAAACACTTATTAAGCTCCTGCTATGAGTCAGGAATTCTGCTAGGCACTGGAGAGCCAAAGACAAGAAAAATCTCTACTCCTACACATATATCACTACAAAGCTTGCATACTAGTAGAAGAAAACAATAGGCACTTAGTTACACAAAGTAATTTCACCTGAAGGAAATGGTTGAATATAGAACTATATTTTCAAGGAAGATAAGAGATCTAAGAAGTTAAGGAGAAGGAATAAGTCTATTTCAAGCATGGGGAACAACTTTTCAAAGACATAAAGATGAATTATCACAGTAGAATCAGCTATTAGGTTTGACTGGAACAAAGAGGGAAGAAGGAATTAATATGCTTATGATAAGGCTGAAAAAGTAGATTAAAATGAGATTGTTCTAAATGTCAGAATGATTAGCATTTTGTTCTAGAGTGAAAAAAGGAATTACTCAAGATTTTTGAGTAAGGAAGTAATAGAGTGAAAGCTATATATTTTAATATTATCAATTTGTAAGCTATGTGGCAAAATGGAGATGAGAGATTGGAAGAAAAAAAATCAGCTAGAAGGCCATTGAAGTCCAGGTAAGAAGTGAGAAGGGTCTAAATTGAGTGGAGAGAAAGGGATACATGAAAGAGAACATGTGCAGGAAGAATTGGACATTTTTGGCAACTCATTAGATGTGAGGAATGGGGGGAGAAGGAAGGACTAAGGATGACTGAGTTCGAACCTGGGTGATTCAAAGGATTGTAGAACTTTCAACAGAAATGAAGATGTTCAGAAAAGTGTTGGGTCACATAATTGACTTCCCATAATCCCTTCAATTCCAAAGGGTCTGGTTATACTCTAGTGGAACAGATATGTCTCCCCACTGTATTTACCTAATCACTTCACTTTTCTGAAGTGTAGGAAGAAAAAAAACTAATAGACTGATTAGAAAGGATAATTTAAGATCTCTTGTTCCATCACAATAAATGCTTTCCTCAATTTCTAACTTTAAAAAATGATTGAAATAAAGCTGTTTTCATCCTTTCACAGATTTTACAAAAGCCTGTATTAATGAACATTCATTTGAGATTTCAGATAATTATTTTCCAAATGAAGAAATTATAAAATACTAAATAGGAAAAATATTTAAAATACAGCTGGCAAAAATGAATTTAGAAGTTGATTTAACCCCGATGTTCATTTTTTCTCTTCACTTTGAACTGGAGGTTATGTTGAGAATAATCTTGAAATCTTATATAGTGAAGAACTGAAAAAATTATCTTTATTACTCCATTTAATTCAGTTGTTTTTATTTCTTTGCAGTAAAAACGTCAAAAGCTGTCAGTAGCATCAGACAAATTGAATGTACTCGCATTTATATAGTTTTATACCTTACAAACTATTTTACATAGAAAAATAATCTGTAAGGCAAATAGTTCATGTATTATTATACCTGTTTCACATATGAAGAAACTGAGACTCAGGGATGTTAAATAACGTCCCTAAGGTCATCCAGCTAGTTGGTGGCCAGAGTTATAGAGTGTAGAATTGAATGGCACCTTAGTCATCAAAGAATTGATCATAAATTTAGAACTAGGAAGCACCTAGGTAGTTAAGTAATTCATCTCCCTCAGTTTACATGTCACTCATGAGCCACAGTATGTGCAGATTTTGTTGTTGGCTTATGTCTGCACTACAGAATAAAATGCAAGAAAATCTCTTGACTATGACCTAGACATGACTCATGGCAGTTTCCTCAGATATTCCCCAGTGAGTTAATATGTACTATGGGACACAAAAGATGAACAGGAACCCATGGAAACATGCACTTTAGTCTTTTTTCAATCACGTCTTACTCTTCATGTTCCCATTTGGGGTTTTCTTAGCAGAGAATCTGGAGTAGTTTGCCATTTTCTTTTCCAGTTTATTTTGCAGATGAGAAAACTGGATTAAGTGACTTCCCAGACACAAGTCACATTGTAACTCAGCAAGAAGATTCTTTTTCAACATAGGCCTGGCATTCTATCTACTATGCTACCCAACCACCCCAAAAGAAACATAAGGAATCTTAAAATACTTAAACTGACCAATTATACTCATAATATTTTCTCAGAAAGTAAAGGACCCCTATGAATTTGTTGGATAAATATTTCCCATTAAAACTAGATTGTAAAGTGCAAGTATATGTAATTGTGCAAGTTATAGCAGCTCCCAGCTATAACTTGGAAAGTTATCAAGTTCCAAATCTTCTGGCATCTTATAACATGACTTTGGTCTTTAGATGCAAGGAGAACTTTCTGGCATTTCTTGTCTTCACATTGAGAAGATGCATGATAAAGCAATCTCTTTTGAAAGGCTGATATTCAACTTCATAAACCCTTGACCTCAGAATTAGTCATAAGATAATCCTCAAGGCTGAAAATGCCCATCCTCAAGATCTTAAGCCTCTTATCTGTGCTCATAAAAATAAATAGAAAGCACAGTAGATAGAGCACCAGCCCTGAAGTCAAAAGGACCTGAGTTCAAATTTGATCTCAGACATATAACACTTCCTAGCTGTGTGACCCTGGGCAAGTCACTTAATCCCAATTGCCTCAGCTAAACAAACAAACAAACAAACAAGTAAATAAGTAGATAAATAAAGAAAAAGAATAAAGAAGGCAATTAGTAAATGGAAGTCCAGAAGTTCCAGTCTTAGATTCATATAACCAAGCAGAAGTGATTTACCATGTGCCCTCTTGCAAGATATTCTCTTCCACTCTTACTTTTGGGAGGGATAACTGTAGAAATCTTCTTATTCTACCTGCTCCAACCCCCTACCACCAAACTTCCAACCTGAATATCCAAAAGAGAATAATCTTGAGGAAAAAAATGGGTAAATTGGACAGCCCTTTTATCATTCTTTCTTAGAGAACATGGTAGGGGAAGAGACTAAAAGAGCTGGCTCCTCAGAACTAGATTACATCTTTCTATGTCAATCAGTTATCAGGAGGCATCCCCAGAGACCAGGAATAAAAAAGAGACCTAAGACCAATGTCTTAGGATTTCAATCTGGAAGATTTCTTCTTGGTAACTTTTTATCTTTTTCAACTACAACTGCCAACTGTAGTGGACTCTGGTGCTGACTTTAGTTCCATTAGAGATTACAATCTCTAATGGATCTCAGAATCACTTGAACTCATATAACCATTGAAGGGAGAGCGGTAGGAGGAAGGAATGAGAAAAAAAAGAAAAATACTTATCCCATAAACAATTCTCCCTTAAGGATTTGACTAGAATTTGTACAGTAGTATCCAGTTCTAGTACAAGTCTCCTAGAGCTCCTCCACTTGTTTGCTATCTAATGCATCCACAAATCCACAGGATATCACTGATTTTCTTTAACCAATTTCAATTTATTTCCTCAGGCATAATCTGCTTTCAAACAAAGTCACTGTCATGTTCACACATCATAGTGGGTTTTATTTTCTTTTATTTTGGATTGATTCAGTTGGATTGATTCAAAGTAATTTGTGATTAGCTAAGGTGGGACTAGATTTCTGCCCTAACAAAGAAGAAATCAATCCAAGAAAACCTCATCAAAAAATTTACCAAAGGTTAATAGTTTAGATCTTGGTAATGACTACAGCATTACAATGTGATTTTAATTATTCAAAAAGACTCTACTAGAATACAAAACAAAATACAAAACAATTGCAGTTTTATAGTATACCATTTAATGCTTTGTTAATGTCTTTTTTAAAAATTCAGACACAGTGCTTTCTTAATATCTCTCTGTCTTTCTCTGTCTCTGTCTCTGTGTGCATGTGTCCCTCTCTGTATCCTTCTATGTGTGGCGCTTTCTCTCTCTCTCTCTCTCTCTCTCTCTCTCTCTCTCTCTCTCTCTCTCTCTCTCTCTCTCTCTCTCTCTTTCTCTCTCTCTCTATTTCTCCCTTCTACCCACCAAGAATAGCTAAAATTTAGGGTTGCAAAGTGCTTTGCATATTATTTCATTTGATCCTCACAATAACATTGTCAAGTACAGGCTATTATTATCTCTGTTTTACAGATGAGAAAAGTGGGAGTTAAAAAAATTAAGAAACTTGCTTAGGATCACATAGTTAATAAGTGTCAGAGATGGGATTTGAACTCAGGTCTTCCTGACTCCCAGTCCAGTATTCATTCTTAGTACCATCTAAACTAAAAGGCTAACATGGGTAAAACTACATAAAAGTCACCTGAAATCTCTTGTTTGGACTATTGCAATGGCCTTCTAGTTAGTCTTCCTAAATCCAGTCTCTTCCCTCTACAAGTAATCTTCCAGGCAGCTACAAAATTTATATTATTAAAACATGGGTTAGATTATGTTACCTCTCATATCATAAGTTTTTAATGACTTCTCATTGTAACTAGCATAAAACACTGTTAGGATTCTTACAAGGTGCTAAGTCACTGGAATTGATAGAGGCAATGATTATCTAATTTAGCATGACTACTGATCTGATCCTACAAGGAGATGTTATTGGCCAGAACTTGAAACAAGGTGCTAAATCACTGGAATTGATAGAGTCAATGATTATGTCTCTTTCATACCTTTAAGATTCACACCTTTAAGAGAGCATATATAAGTTAGGAACCTCAACCAGGATTCACTCCAGGAGATTCAGAAGCCAGGATTCAGTCCAGGATATTCACAAGCTAGAGAAGGCAGCTTAAGCTCTCAGAAGCAAGACTACAGAAGGCCTCCAGAAAAACTAGCTGAGCTCCAAGTGAAGGAGACAAGAATTTGAAGGAGACAATAAAGGATTTGGAATTTAACTCCTGGCTGCATTCAGGGTGATTATATTGAACTAAAACTAAGGATGCCTCCAGAAGCCCCCCAAGAAGCCTGCTCCCAGAGAATATTATGTTTTAGAGAAGAACATTACAAAACACAAAATCTTCAGTCATGAATTTAAAGACTTGTCCAACACACTCCTACCAATGCAGTTTTACTTCATATATTTCTGTTCATTTACTCTCTATTCCCACCAAGCTGGCTTTCTAGCCCTTCCCCCAGCACGATATTCTATTACCTCCATGTCTTTGCCAAGTTTGTTCTTCACGTTTGGTAAAATATTGCTTCCTCACTTCTGCCTCTTAGAATCCTTAGCTTCCTTCAACCACCTCCTACATAAAGCTTTTTTTTTTTAATCCCTCCTCTTATCCAGTTATTGGTACTATCTCTCTCCTGAAGTTACTTTGTATTGTTCCAATATAATGGAACCTCTTTGAAGACTGGCGTTTTTCCCAATAGCAAGCATTTATTAAATAAGTCTTAAATGTGCCAGTCGAGGTGCTGATTGCCAGGGATACAAAAGAAAACAAAAATGTGGTTATTCCCCTTAAGGAGCTTACATTCTAATTTCCATGTGAATCTTTGTATCATCAGTACATAAAGTAATACTTTGTGTATTTTGTATCCAATTTATCTTTGGCCTTTTGTTGAATTGTATCTAATTAAGAAAGGAAAATAATTCCAAGAATTAATTATATTTCTCTTAGGAGAAAGTTGCAGATTCAACATAGTACAAGATTAGCTTTAGGGCTTTACACTTCAGCAACTGAGCTGATATTTTTGATTCCTCCTAAAGAAACTGTTTTCTTCCAAATTGAAAATGTGTAGACTAATGTTCATGAAAAAAAACTATAAAAGCTTCCATCTCAGCAATTCAAGTAAATCAAAAATTTCCCATGTCTTGTAATGTCAGGACAAGGATAGCTTGGCAGTACTTACATTCCAGGGCAAATAGTTCACTTAAATATAGCACACATTTCCCTTAGCTTTATTCATAAATAAGGCAGTATTTTCATAGGATTAGAAATTGAAAGGACTTTTGAAAGTAAGTTGTCCAATTCCCTCATTTTCACATGAAACTGAGGTCCTGAATACCAAGATAAGATCAAAATGGGTCCATGACCTAGGCATAAAGAACGAGATTATAAATAAATTAGAGGAACATAGGATAGTTTATCTCTCAGACTTGTGGAGGAGAAAGAAATTTGTGACCAAAGATGAACTAGAGACCATTACTGATCACAAAATAGAAAATTTTGATTACACCAAATTAAAAAGCCTTTGTACAAATAAAACTAATGCAAACAAGATTAGAAGGGAAGCAACAAACTGGGAAAACATCTTCACAGTTAAAGGTTCTGATAAAGGCCTCATTTCCAAAATATATAGAGAACTGACTCAAATTTATAAGAAATCAAGCCATTCTCCAATTGATAAATGGTCAAAGGATATGAACAGACAATTTTCAGAGGATGAAATTGAAACTATTACCACTCATATGAAAGAGTGTTCCAAATCATTATTGATCAGAGAAATGCAAATTAAGACAACTCTGAGATACCACTACACACCTGTCAGATTGGCTAAGATGACAGGAAAAAATAATGATGAATGTTGGAGGGGATGCCGGAAAACTGGGACACTAATGCATTGTTGGTGGAGTTGTGAATGAATCCAACCATTCTGGAGAGCAATCTGGAATTATGCCCAAAAAGTTATCAAATTGTGCATACCCTTTGATCCAGCAGTGTTTCTATTGGGCTTATATCCCAAAG
Organism: Antechinus flavipes; assembly: GCF_016432865.1. Lineage (NCBI taxonomy): Eukaryota > Metazoa > Chordata > Mammalia > Dasyuromorphia > Dasyuridae > Antechinus > Antechinus flavipes. The sequence goes on along the minus strand of NC_067403.1, from coordinate 178,295,983 downwards.
AAATACTAAAGAAGGGAAAGGGACCTGTATGTGCCAGAATGTTTGTGGCAGCCCTGTTTGTAGTGGCTAGAAACTGGAAAATGAATGGATGCCCATCAATTGGAGAATGGTTGGGTAAATTGTGGTATATGAATATTATGGAATGTTATTGTTCTGTAAGAAATGACCAGCAGGATGAATACAGAGAGGACTGGCGAGACTTACATGAACTGATGCTAAGTGAAATGAGCAGAACCAGGAGATCATTATACACTTCGACAACGATATTGTATGAGGACATATTTTAATGGAAGTGGATTTCTTTGACAAAGAGACCTAACTGAGTTTCAATTGATAAATGATGGACAGAAGCAGCTACACCCAAAGAAAGAACACTGGGAAACGAATGTGAACTGCTGGCATTCTTGTTTTTCTTCCCGGGTTATTTATACCTTCTGAATCCAATTCTCCCTGTGCAACAAGAGAACTGTTCGGTTCTGCAAACATATATTGTATCTAGGATATACTGCAACATATCTAACACATATAGGACTGCTTGCCATCTAGGGGAGGGGGTAGAGGGAGGGAGGGGAAAAATCGGAACAGAAACGAGTGCAAGGGATAATGTTGTAAAAAAAAAAAATTACCCTGGCATGGATTCTGTCAATATAAAGTAATTATTAAATAAAAATTTAAAAAAAGAAAAGAAACTGAGGTCCTGAGAAGTAAATGATTTGCTGAAGATCACAAAATTATTTGATTAATTGAGTCATGCAGACTTCTAATTTAAATGGCTAAGGAAAATATCTTAGAGAGGCTCAGCTCTCCTACAAATACTTCAATGTATTTCTAAAAATACGCCTGAGGAAATAAATAATGATAAAGAAAATCAAAGAAAGACAGCAATAAGCTCCTAAATCTAGAAGTGCAAAAGAAGATTGAGAGACCCTGTGGACATTCTGAATAAAGACCAAGAGAAGAACAGGAATCAAACACTGGGGGATGATGCCTAAAATCAGCAGGATTTCAGGAGTGAAAGTTGTGAGAAATAGAACCAGCCCCAATAGAAAGATAATCCAGGCAGTACATGCATAAAAGGCCTGAAACCTATGTTCCTATAAGAGACAGGGACAGCACAATGACTAGGCAACCCCAGCAAAGAAAGCCTTGCTTGGAGTCATGAAGGAGGTCACTGACTAGCACAACATATGATATCTATTAGAGACCTCTCAAGGCTGCAGGAGGGAATGGAACCAACTCCCAAGTGAATATTGTGGAAGGAAAAATCAGAGAAGAACCAAGGCCAAAATTCACATTAAATCCAAAGGAGATATACAGAAGCCAAGAATTCTGAGAGAGGATAGGATCTACCTAATCCTAGCCATGAGATCTGGAATGGCAACAGCAGTAATGGCAGCAACATTGAGACTACAGAAATTATGAGATTAAGCAGGATCTGTCCACCCTATCCACAAGAAAGAAATCTGGCACTAACACAAAGGCTCAATCCAGAAACTGAGGCTGGAGATATGACTTTAGCCCCAAATATTTTCAAAGAAAATGCTGGCATAATGAAAAAATAGTATGACCAAGAAATAAACAGACTGAAAAAGCCAATTTAGTCAAAGTACAAAAAAGCCTCAGAGAAAAGACTTTGGCCATAAAGACTACAAAAGTGACTGGTGCAGAGATACAGTAAATTCAATAAATTAACAATTGGAGAAAAGAAAAAGAAAGGTTGAGGAGGGTAAAGCTGTAGAGGGAATCATCACAAGCAAGACAAATTTCATTTTTGAAGAGAAATTAACAGAGGGAAGATTAAAAGACAGAGAGAAAGTTTTAGAACTAGAGATTATAGTCTCAATCTAAGTGAAGGAGAAGTGGAATAAGAACAAGCTATTTCAATAATACCTTAACATTGTTGGTCATATTTCTTATTTTCCCCACTTCTTTTGCAAGGAGGAAAAGGCAAAACAATGCTGAAAAAGCAGAAAAGGATGTGATAGAGAAAACATAGCTAACAATCATAACTGTGACCGTGAATGGAATGAACTCAACTATATAGTGGAGAATAGTAGCAAAATGAATTAGACAGAAGAATTCAAAATTATGTTGCTAGGGAGGGAAAAAACAGTTGAAACAAAAATATTCATGGAGAAAGGAGTAGTGGTAAGAACAGAAGTGGTGATATTGGTGGTGGTTGTGGTGGAGGAAATGGTGATGTCACTCTGAATCAGAAGAGCAGTCCAGTTGTCTAATAATGGCTGTCTTTCAAAAGGCTACTGAAATTCCAAAAAGAGAGAGTTCACAGGAACTCAGACCTGAGGGTAGTAATCAAATTTTGTCTTAGGACTGACAACTTTGGGAATACTGAAAGCTTGCAAATCTCTAGGAGTGATCTCTGATTTCAGGAATAACACAATAATCTACACCTTTTAAAAGCAGCAATGAGCCCAGACCAGACATTCTTCTCAAAGGGAACAAAATCTGCCTCTAATATCAAGTCTGATGTCAAAATGAGCAAACATTTAAAAAAAAAAAAAAGAATCTCACTATTAAAAAGCTATCATGACAAGATCACATAGGATATAAACTCAGAAAAAAGAAAATGGCTACAAAACATCTACAAACAAGTCTAAACAAACAAACAAAAACACAACTTGAGCACAAATTTAACTAAAACTTCTGAAATAGATGATGCAAGAGTCATCTAGGGAAAAAAAGGAAAAGAAATAAGAGTTACAGAACAAGGAGTTGGGGAAAGATCCAAAACTTATATGAGATATACAAAACTTTGCTGAAGCAACTCTCTGAAAATTATAATGGAACAAATGGGAGTAAATGAGTCTATGAGACAACAAAAATTCATTAAAAGAAAGTAAAAATACTAAGGCAAGAATGAAGACATAAGGGATTTTATAACAAAAATCAACCTGTTAAACTGGTAAAGAATTGAAAATTTAAGAATAATGGAACTATCTGAATGCTTTGTCCAAAAAAGAGGAGGGAATTAGATACATTTCAAGAAATCATTGTTTTGTTTAAAATCTATCCAGGCCTCATAGAACTAGAAAGTAAAGTGGAATTATGAAGAATCCATCAGTAATATCCTGAAAGAAGTCCTTGAAAAAAATTTTTCCAGCTGTATAATAGTTGAAATCTATAACTGTCCAGTCAAAGAAAAAACACTTCAAGAAAACATAAAAAAAGAATTAAAGTATGCCTTCATACTTTAGATTAAATAAAATCTAAATGATTGTACCAATCATTATCAAATATGAGTTAGTAGCCACTATCTAAAGGAACAGAGAGATTAGAATAAAGAATTATATTCAATAATAACTTGCCATCTCCCAAAAAACTGAATATCATCATACAGAGGGAGAAAGGTATTTTTAATGAAAAAGAGAACTTCCTAACATTTCCAAAGAAAAGAAAAGAGCTGCAAAGATATTTGGAAGTTTTAATATGGGCTCAAAAAGAATCATAAGCATGAATAAACAATGATACAAGGATAACTATGTAAGGATTCTAATGTGAGGAGATGATATATATGTCCTCTTTGAATCCTATCATCGTCAGGAGTCATTTAGATAGAAAGCCTATTGTTGTTCAGACAATTCAGTCATGTCCCACTATTCATGAGCCCATTCGAATTTTCTTGGCAAAGATCTGAGTGGTCTGCCATTTTCTTTTCAAGTTGATTTGACAGATATTATAGGAAATTGAGGGGTAAGTGACTTGCCCAGAGTCACAAAGCTAGTAAGTGTTTGAGGACAGAACAAAACTCTAGAAGAATAATCTTCCTGACTTCAGGCCCAGCATTATTCACTGTGGTGCTATGCACTTCTGTTATATCTTAATGATTTTAAAGAAAGAATAGAAAGGGAGAGGAAAAGAAAGACTCTGAGGTGTAAGAAAGAAGTTTGAGGAAAATTTTCTCATGTAATCAAGGAGAAAGGAAAGAGGGAAATAGAAGTATGTGGAATAGAGAGATAAGGTGAAGAACTTACAGGAATGTATGAATTCTTTTTCTGCTTTTTATTTTCATTATTTCTGTGTTTCCCCTATGACCTGTATAACATGTGCAGGCCCATATTTACTGGAGCCTGGGCCAGCTATAAATATATTTACTTAACCTGAGCTGATGACATTTATCGGTATTTGACATTTATCGATATTTAATCTATTAGCTTCACCACTATCTGCTTAATTAAGCCTGAAGGCCTGCTTTTCTGTTTCCCCGAAATCGGGTGATTTGGGGGAAACAGAAACATTCTGTTCCAATCTCTCCAGACAGCAACAATCAATTAGATGTCTCCCCCTCCCCTTCTCAATGCTCTCTTACTTGTGATGTAATCTCTTGTATAAAAGCTGTGTATCTTTAGTACTTCTTTAGCCCTCCTACCACAAGCTTTCTCTTTCTTATCTCATGATGGGATGGCTCATCCTGCAGAGGTTTTAATAAACAACCTTTCTGCTTTCTACTGAATGATCTCTGAATAGATTTTGAGTAAGGGTCTTCTACATCCCACACAGAAGGAATGAAAGGAATAGTTTACATTTGAATCTCACTCTCATCTGAACTGGTCAAAAAATAGAGATACAACTGAATACAAAAATATATTTCATTCAATATGGAAACAGAAAAGAAAAGGAAAAAATAGAATAAGGAAAAGTTAGATTAAGGAAAGGATCAGTCATTAACAAATCAAAGTCTAACTAAAGATATACAAAAATATTTACACCTCTTTTGAGGTGGTAGATAATTGGAAATTGAGAGAGTACCCATCAGATGGAAGTGACTTAAAAAGATATTGTATTTAAGTATGATGGAATAGTATTTTAAGAAATGAAGAAAGGAATGGTTCCAGAGAAACCTGAGAAGGCTTATTTGAACTTATGCAAGTGAAGGGAATAGAACCAAGATAACAATTTACACAACAACAATACCATAAAAACAAATAACTTGGAAAACCTTGGGAATGCTATTGATAATAACCAACCATGACTCCAGAGAATTAATTATAAAACAAACATGCTACTCACTTCCTAATAATGAGGTGAAGCACTCAGAGTTTAGGATGAAATGGTTTTCCCCTTCAGATATAGTCAACGTGAAAATTTGTTTTGTTTACCTATTCATGTTTATAACAATGGTTTTGTTTTTATTTTTTCTCAATTATCAAAAAGAAAGAATACTTTTGTTGATAGAAAAAAATTAATTTAGAATAACACAATTCCATCTCTATGGACATAGATGAAGTTGAAATTGCATAGCTTCCTGATATCAAATAAGTGGTCTGAAATTTAAAAATAAAAAGGATATGTAGCTTTCACTTGAAGATTTTTAGTGATGGGGAAGTCACTGCTCCCCAAAGCAGCTCAGGCTTTTTTAAAAAAGAATAACTGTTAGAAAAATTTCCATGACAACAGGACAAAATTTGTCTATATACTCTCATACTACATATTCTTTTGCTCTGCTCTCTTCAGTCAAGCAAAATGAGTATAAAGGTTTTTCCCTCATATTAGCCTTTCAAATATTAGAAAAGGACTACCACTTTTCCTCTTAGTTTTCTCTTTAAGCTAAATGTCTCCATTTCTTTCAATCAACTATGTGATACACTGAATAGAGCATTAGATCTAGAGTCAGAAGATCCTTCAAATCTGTTCACAGATTTGTTCTCAAATCAAGTTCAAATCTGATTCACATATTTTATTAGCAATGTGACCCTGGGTAACTCACTCAACTTCTGCCTCAGTTTCCTTATCTCTAAAATGGGCATAACAATGGCATCCACTTCTTAGACCTCTGAGGATAAAATGAAATTATATTTTAAAACCCTTTGTAAATCTTGAATCACTATTTTATTCACTATTATTAAATTAACCATCTTTGGCATAATCTTAAATCCTTCACCTATGAATCTTCTCTAGTTTGTCAATCTTTTTAATGTAATATCTAAAATTGAATTCAATATTTGAAATGTAATATGACTTAAACAAAGTACAGAAGGATAAATAATTGTTCTAATACTGGATATTCTTCTTCTGTTAATGTAGCCTATGATGATTAATATCTCACTATCATGCCATTAGTAAATATTAACAGTGAACATAAATACCCAGATCTTTTTTAAGATTAAGTATTATCTAGCTATATCCCACTTGAATTTCATGGATTTGTTAAAGTTTTTTTTTTTTTAAACAGCACATGAGTTTACATTTTTTATCTATGTTGTTTAATTGATAGAGGATCTCTTGGTGATAAAATTCCCTTTACAATCACAAATCAGCAGCACCTCTGTACAGTAGTCTTAGTGAGTTGATGAGAGTACTGAAATGTTGTTAATTTTCCTGTATCACACTCTTAAAGGTACATTCAAAACTAGGTTTTCCTGACTTGCCTCAAAGCCCAGGCCTAATGTCATACTTCTTTCCATAATGCAAGGAAACAAAGATAGGTTTCAGCATTCACCTTTGCAAAATCTTTGTTCCAAAATTTTCTCCCTTCTTTATTCCCCATTCTCCTCCCCTAGAAAGCAAGTAATCCAATATATGTTAAACAGGTACAATTTTTCTATACATATTTTCACATTTATTAAGCTGTACAACAAAGATCAGTTCAAAAAGGAAAAAAATGAGAGAAAAAAAGCAAGCAAACAACAAAAAAAGGTGAAAATACTATGTTGATATCTACATTCAGTGCCCACAGTTTTCTTTTTAGATGTAGATTGCTCTTTCAATCACAAATCTGTTGGAATCGGTCTGAATCATCTCATTGTTGAAAAGAGCCACATCCATAAAAATTGATCATCACATAATCTTGTTGCTGTGTATTATGTTCTCCTGGTTCTACTCACTTCACTTAGCATCAGCTCATGTAAGTCTCTCCAGGGAGACTTTCTGAAATCATCCTGCTGATTATTTATTACAGAACAATAATATTCCATAACATTAATATACCATAACTTAGTCAGCCATCTTCAACTGATGGACATCCACCCAGTTTCCAGATCAAAAGGAATTACACTTCTACCATCCTTTCAATCAGTATTAATTTACCTCACTGTACTATTTCCCAACCCATATAATTCCATTTTATGCACAAACATTGCATGAGACACTTTGTCAAATTTCTTGTTAAAAATCATGGTAAATACTATCTAAAGTGTTTTCCTAGTCTACTAATCTAATAAGGATAAAAATTGGGACCATAGTTTCATGGGTATAGAGAAATCCAAAGTTAGAAAGTTCCCTCTTTCTACTATTGCAGGTCAGTTCCCCCTTTACAAATTAGAATTTCAACAATCACCTAAATCGAGAGTTTAAGTGATTTGCCCAGGGTCACATAGCCTATTGATGTGTCAGAGGCAAGACTTTAATCCAGTCCGCCTTTATTTCAAAGGCAGACTGGATCCGTTCTCTAATGGGTGGCCAGAGCCAAACAAACAGAGCAAGCTAGATACAGGACACTCAGAAAACAGAAGTTTAATTTAATTCAGAGTGAGGTAAAAGACATTTGCAAATGTAAGGCCTGCCACCTTCTTAAGGAGGGCTTAATATGCTGGACCAATGGGAGATTTTATATATCCCATATAGGCTGGATTTTTGACATAAACATTTTTAAGTCTTGAATTATTGTTCCCAAGGCTCTGTGGAGTATTGCCTCAAGTATGGAAGATCATATCCACCTTAAATGACACATAACCAGAGTTCTGTGTTGGGAAAATGAGTACAATACCTTTCAATTACAAGAAACAGGGATTGTGAATATGTGATAGATAGTCCTGGGAAATAGAGGGAGCTAAATCCCTCAATGAACAACTGGTGATGGTCCAAACAATATATTTTTCCAGATGGTAATAATCCACTTAGTGCAAAGGATTATTATTATGCCAAGCTCAAGACACAGACTGCTTGCTGAGCCTTTGCTCTGGGAAACAGGGTATCTCTAAAATATTTTGATACTATCCACCCTGCCTAACATGCTAATATCTCTCAAAAAAAAAAAAAAGAGATGTGATAAAGCAGTACTGGGTCTTTGAGATCACTACTTCCTTAATAACCACATTAATGAGAACTCACATTTTATATTACATTTCTAAGCACTTGGCATATATTTTATTTGATTTGTTTCTAAATGTTTTCTAACCATCCCTTGAATAATATGTCCCTCTGTTTTACTTGAAATTGAATTCAAAAGTTTTTGCATGACTGCACATGTATAATCTATATCAAATTGCTTGCCTTCTCAAGGAGAAGGAGAGGAAGGGAATGAGAGCGATAACTTGGAGTTAATAATGAAAAGAAAGTTTAAAAATGTCTATATTTAATTGAAAAAATATATATATAAAATAAATGTTTTTTTAAAAAAACACTAAGTGATACACATGAAAAGGAAAAATAGAAACAATTATCAGAGTGGCCAAGAACGCTGACCTCGGTCTGTTAAAAAAAAATTTATCACTTCTAATCTCTGATCACACTGTCTCCATTCCAATAAATGCTCCTGGAGGGAGCATTAAAAGAAAAAAAGAAAAAAAAACTGAATTTGAGATCATTGGCCTATGGTATACAAATTCCATTCTCTTCCCTGTTTTGAAAATATTTGCCCCTTTGCCAGTTGGCCTGCCTTGATTCTCCTTCCAGTTCGGTTCCTAAATTTCTTACTTCAAAATAATATCTCCTCTTTTTCTGATTCATCCTAAATTTTTTATCAGCACCCTAAGAATATATTTGTCTCCAGCACTTAATACAGTATTTGACACATAGTAGGCTATAAATAAATGTTTCTTTTTTCTCTTCTTTCTTTTTCCTTTCCTCCTCTCTTCCTTCCTTCCTTCATTTTCTAATCACATAACTAATCTCCCAATCAAAATGAATTTTCAAAAAGAATTTACAGTATCTCCTCTGTCACATTTCTATTATTTCATTATCCTGGGATATTGCTAATCTGCCATTAATGACCTGAGAGCATCAGGCACACTTATGTGGTCTTTTACTAGCTTCCTAATTATATTTGGTTTCAACTCCTTATTATCCACATTTGTGCAGTCCTTCCTGGTTCAATTATCATTGGTAAAAAAAAAAAAAAAAAAAAAAAAAAAAAAAAGAGGATAATGAAAATAAAAAATAAGCAATACTACTTGGTCCATTGTCAATATTCAATCCATCTCCATCCGGAGTCTTATACAACAAGGATGTCATAGCAGAGTATGTCAAATGCTTTCTTGAAATCAAGGGAAACTTTCCCCTGATCTACCAACTTAGGAATCTTTTTTTTTTTTTTTAGTTTTCCTATTTATTTTTTTATTAAAACTTTTATTTACAAAGCATATGCATGGATAATTTTTCCAACATTGACTCTTGCATAACCTTTTGTTCCAATTTCCCCCTCCTTACCCTCACCCCCTTCCCTACCTGAAAGATAGTCCAATACATGTTAAATATGTTGAAATACATATTAGATACACTATATTATATGTATTTATACAGTTATCTTGTTGCACAAGAAAAATCAGATCAAGAAGAAAGAAAAAGAAAAACTGAGAAAGAAAATAAAATGCAAGCAAATAACAACAGAAAGACTGAGAACACTATGTTGTGTTCCACACTCTGTTTCCCATGGTTCTCTCTCGGTGTAGATGGCTCTCTTAAATGGAACTGGTTTGAATCATCTCAATGTTGAAAAGAGCCATGTCCATCAGAATTGATCATTATATAGTCTTGTTGTTGCAGTGTATAATGATCTCCCGGTTCTGCTTATTTCATTCAGCATCAGTTCATGTAGATCTCTCCAAGCCTCTCTGAAATCATCCTGCTGGTCATTTCTTACAGAACAATAATATTCCATAGCATTCATATACCATGATTTATTCAACCATTCTTCAATTGATGGGCATCCATTCAGCTTCCAGTTTCTTGCTACTACAAAGAAGGCTGCCACAAACATTTTTGCATGTGTGGTCCCTTTCCCTCCTTTAGGATCTCTTTGGGATATAATCCCAGTAGAAATACTACTGGATCAAAGGGTATGCACAGTCTGATAACTTTTTGAGCATAGTTCCAAATTGCTCTCCAGAATGGTTGGAACAGTTCACAATTCTACCAACAATGTATCAATGTCCCCAGTTTTCCCACATCCCTCCAATATTCATCATTATCTTTTCCTGTCATCTTAGCCAATCTGACAGGTGTGTAATGGTATCTCAGAATTGTCTTAATTTGCATTTCTCTGACCAATAGTGATTTGGAGCACCTTTTCATGTGTCATAGTTTCAATTTCTTCATCTGAAAATTGTCTGTTCATATCCTTTGACCATTTATCAATTGGAGAATGGTTGGAACTATTATATATTTGAATCAATTCTCTATATATTTTAGAAATGAGGCCTTTATCAGATCCTTTGGATGTAAAAATGTTTTTTGCTTCCCTTCTGATCTTATCTGCATTAGCTTGCTTTGTACAAAAACTTTTTAATTTAATATATTCAAAATCATCTATTTCATGATCAATAATGATCTCTAGTTCTTCTTTGGTCACAAATTCCTTTCCTCCTCCACAAATCTGAGACGTAAACCATCCTATGTTCTTCTGATTTGTTTATAATATCATTCTTTATGTCTAGATCATGAACCCATTTCAACCTTATCTTGGTATGCTGTGTTAGTTGGATAGTTCACTTCATAGGAAACTAGGAAATGGTAAAGACACATATTTGTGTATACATATATGTATTGTGTAATACATGAGATATATCCAGAAAGATATATACATTAAGAAATAAAAGTAATATAAAAAGCAATAAACTATGTTTACTAAAAGATAAAATCATGAAACCATGAACCATGAACCAAAACAAATTTATACAGGAAATATGGGCTGAGGGTAGCACAATCTTGAAAATAATGAAATATTTTCTGTACAAAAGTACAGAATCCTTGCTTCATGGGCCAAAAAGTGATGCTTCAGCTAGATATGATATATCAACAGAAGGTTGGGAGAAGCATGGGATATCTCTAATAACTCAGTGTCCATAAAATGGTCATAATATGGTCGCTTGCTCATGTTGGACAAGAGAGAGTAATTCAGAGATTAAAAAAATAAGTTGGAGACTTTCCATGTAATTGAATTACCTCTGTCATGCTGGGTTTGGTTACCCAAATGGAATGAAGATTCAAGAAGAAAAGAGAGTTGTCAGGCTCTTCTCTGAACATCTGGTACAGCCATGCATCTATAGTCCCCTTCTTCAAACTACAGTCTCCAGTGAGCTTAAATTTCGGGGTAGCTCCCTGGAGAACGCAGGATCAGTCAAAGTCAGCATAAGCAAAAGTCCTTGGTCTTTTTAGGGAGAAGTAAAGGAGATGGATAAAACTGCCACAAGCTCTCCACCAACCTCCCTTCTGGTCCTGCTGCAAAGTGAGTCTGGCTCATCTTACACCATCCTCTAATCCCTCCTAGGATTATCTGTATACACCAAAACATCGAACCAGCACAGAACAATTAAAAGGGCCATTTTTCCAAACATATGCTAATAGTCATTGTCTAATAGGTAATTAGCCTTAAGTGCTCGGTTGTCTGATTCAAGCACACCTTTTGAGAGTTTCAACCCTTTACAAGCTCCCAAGAAGTGAAAACTGAAACACCAAATGGAAGCCAGGAGACTGTGGAGTTTTGGTTTGTTTTCAATCATGAGCATTATCTTAAATAGTTGGAGTATTGAGGAAAAAAAAAATACAAGGAACTAACAGATATAATCCATATATTTTCCTAATTATCCTCCTTTATCATGTTCATGACTGACCTAATCTTAGATCTCAAAATCTCCTATCCTTGCATTTCCTGATTTTTCATTGTGTAATACAAAGATATGGGATAGCGCTGGGAGCTATCTTACAAAGAGTTACCTTTTTTAGCAGAGAGTTATGGTTTAAAGAATATTTGCTCTCTGAAAAGAGCATAATCACAGGTCATTCATATGTTTCATAATTACACTTCCAAGTAGAGAATTATTATTGACAAATAGTATTGACTATTAACTCTGCCTTATCAGATAAGAGCCTAACATGATGACCATTAGGTAACACACAAAAGAAACAAAAGCAACATGTGCTCATGGACACATGTCCACTGAGCTAAAGATGGGACAGTTACCCCTCTCCCATGTTTCAACTTCATTAAAAGCTACCAGACAAAATAATAACACCTCCTTCAATCCTTTAGTCTGCACACTCATTTCTAACTCCACAACTCATGAGTGATTGTTCCTTATGGCTCCAAATACAATTAGAAAGGTGTTTTTTTTTTTAATTTGTTATATATTTTGGTTATAACAAAGTACTAATCCTGATTCATCATGGCCAAAACTTGACTTCCAAAAATTCCATGGGTTATACTGGAATCAGCCAAGACCATCTCATTGGCCAGTCCCCCTATCACAAATAAAATACAAATTCCTTAATTTGAAATGTAAGGTCTTTCACAATATGTCTCCCAATTACCTTTCCTGTCTTTTTACTTACCTACTACCCTTCATAGAGTCTATGCTTCAATCAAATTGAATTATTATACATTCAACGAATTTCATATTCCTTTGTCAAAAGGCAGCTGGTGGTGCAGTGCATAAAGCATTGGCCCTAGAATCAGAAAGACCTTAATTAAAATTCAGTCTCATATCCTTACTAGGCATATGGCTGTGAACAAGTCATTTAATCTCTGTCTGCCTTTTTTTCTCAATTGTAAAATGGGGGTAATAAAATAACTTGTATCCCAGAGTTGCTGTAAGAACATAACAACAACAGCTGTTTGATCCTGGACAAGTCACTTAACCTCAATTGGCTCCAAAATAATAAATTTAAAAATAAATAAATCTTTGTGGAAATAAACTCATAAGATAAAATTTTCTGAGGTTCAGCCAATTAGTATAGAGATAATTCCTTATTCTCCACCAGAGAGGCAGCTGGAAAGAAACCACAAAGACAAAATTATGTTACAATAGGTAATGTAAATTGCATTCCTAATTTGAATACTTTGTTCCCTGTTCAAGTGCTAACAAAATTAGTAAACCATTCTATGGAGGTAAGAAAATGGAAACTACTCATAACATCTAGATGTACTGTACTCCCTTTTCTACAACTTTTGTAATTATAATGTTCTTTAAAAAATACTTTCTTTCCTAAAACTATTTGATGAGCTCATCAGTGCTTTGTGTTGGTTTTGAAGATGAATATAAGGGGCACACCATATAAGATTATGCTGCCATTTATTAATTAAATTCTTCCTCTTGTGTATATATTATTACATATAATATATAATGCACAATAAAGTAAGAAGAACTGGGAGATTATCATGCACAATAACAGCAATATGGCAATGGCAGTCAAGTGTGAGAGACTTGCCTATTCTGATCAATACAATGTTACAAGATAATTTTACAGTATATATAATGAAAAATGCAATCTGCCTCCAGAGAGAATTGATGAATTCTGAGTACAAAAATAAAGTATAATTTTCTTTATTTTTCTTGCTTTTTTAAAAATATGTTTTATAGAGAAAACTTTTTTGCATGATTTCACATGTGTAATTGTCTTCCCAGTGAGTAAAGGAACATGAGAGGGAGGGAAAGAATATAGAATTCAAATTATTTTTTAAAAAGAATGTTTAAAATAAATAAATAATTGCTTTTTTGAAAAAAATCAATTCTTCCCCTCCAAGTTAAGGAAGTATCCTGTGATGCTGCACTGAGACAACTGCCAACCTCAAAGAACATTGCCAACTAACTGGCTATAGCAAATGAAAACTTGTCTGTATAATGCCATCTTTCCAGTTGCTATAAAAATAAATTTTAATATTAACCTTGTAAGCATATTCAGGAATAGTGAAGAAGTGTTTTAAGCACTTAACTATATATTATGTAAATTTCTGGAGATACAAAGAAGTTCATTCCTGTCACTAAGGACTTCACAACCCATCAGAATATGAACTAGGAATTTATATGGTACTTTGAGCTGTACAAACTTTACAATTTTTTTCTAATTTGATGCTCAGGACAACTGTATAAAATAAGGGATATGAATGCCCCCAAGTGACAGACCAAGGAAACTGATGCAGACAGTTGTTCACAATTCTACCAACAATGACTCAGTTAGGCAAGTAAGTGACTTCCCTAAGGTCATGCATCTGATGATGGATTTGAATGCATGTCTTCCTAATTTCAGATGTGATGCTGTCTTACATAAAGCAAAAACCAAGAAACAGAAAGATTTCTCCATGTTTCTTAATTGTCTTAGCATTTCAGAAGGAAGAGACATTAAAAGATACCCTCTATTTTCACAAATGAGGAAGTGACAGATCATTATGCAAGTAGCAAGTGGCTGAGGTGGGCTTCAAATTCAGCTGTTTTTAATCCTACATAACTAATATCAAGATCCGAAGTAGATTACTAATCTAAAACTTTATCTATTGGAATAATATAGCTTTGCTGATAAAGAAACAAATTTTTTGATGCTGAAAAGTAAAAATACAATAATTTTTGTCTCTGTGTATAATACTACTTAGAGAAAAAAGTTCTGGGTAATAATTACAAATAATTACCAGTCACCTCAAATGCCCTTCTTTTAGCATTTCCATAGCAAGGTATTAAAAATATTATTGTACATGAAACTTCAAATATACTAATACTAATAATATAATACTTGCAAATCCTGTCAAATATAGAACAAAATCACATAAATTTCTTTTTTATCTTCACCCTGCCCATTAAACACAAATAGATATAGATACATAGATAGTTACTATCCTATACATCTATTTATTGATTCTTTCTCTGGATGCAGATAGTATCTTTTTTCATAGGTCCTTTATAGTTATTTTAGATATTTATGATAATCAAAATGACTTATTTACTTAAAGACATTCTTTCTTAAATAGTATTTTGTTTTTCCAATTACATATGAAGATAGTTTTCAACATAAATTTTTGTAACATTTTGAGTTCCAACTCTATCTTTTACCTCCCCTCTCCCCAAGACAGTAAGCAATCTGATACTGATTATACACGTATAATCATTTTAACATATTTCCATATTAGTCATATTGGAAAAGAAAAAATCAGAACAAAGGGTAAAAATGACATGAAAAACAAAACAAAACAAAAAGGTGGAAATAGTATATTTCAATCCATTCTCTATAATTCTTCTTCTGGATGTGGATTTATTTCTATAAGGAGCATAAAGCAGTTCTTAAAACAACCTTGATATTATTGCATATAATATTCTTTTGGTTCTGCTGATTTCACTCTTCATTATTTTGTGCAAGTCTTCCCATGTTTTCCTAAGAATTGAATTCATCACTTCTTATAGAACATTAGTATTTATTCCACTATAATCATATTCCACATCTTGTTCAGTCATCTCTCACTTTTGATGGGCATCACTAAAATTTCCAGTTCTTTGCTATCACAAAGAAAGCCATTATAAACATTTTAGGATATATAGGTTATTTTTCTTTTTTCCCTAATCATCTTTGGAAATAGGTGGTGGTGTTGGATGAAAAGGTATAAATAGTTTATTAACTCTTTGAGCATAATTCCATATTGCTTTCCAAAATGGTTGGTTCACAATTCTACCAACAATGAATTAGTGTCCCAGTTTTTCACCATTTGTCACTTTTCCCAGACTTCTATTATTTTTTTTTACCAATTCTATGATCAATAATGATTTAGAGCATTTTTATGTGACATAAATTGTTTGGATTTCTTCACCGGGAAAATATCAATTCATATCTTTTGGTTTTAGTGGGCTATGTGATAGACTAGGAAGAATACAATATTGAGAATCAAAAGGTTGAGTGGTATCTCTCTGCTTCTAATAAGGTGACTAATCTTAAGCAAATCACTTCATTTCTTGAAACCCTCTTTCTTTAAAATTGGGCAGGCCTTTGCTTCCTTAGAGCTCTAAAGTTTTCTGGCTTTCTCATACTGAGACATACTCTTCCATATAGTTAGTGAAAATTTATTTTATTACAGATTTAGACATAGAACAGACCCCCAGAGAGAACCAGGTACAAGTCTCTTGTCTTACCAATGAAGAAAGCGAAATCAAAGTAAAGTGACTTGACAAAGGTCACACGTAGAATCATGCATTAGGAACCTCAGAGGCCATCTTGTCCAAGCCCCTCATTTTATGGATGAGGAAAGTGAAGAATGGAATGATCATACAGAAAGTATTAAAGTGGGATCTGAACTCAGCTCTTCAGACCCCAGAACCAGGATTTTTTTCCTATATTATGCAATTTCTTCTATAAGGTGATGTGATAGAGAAGCCACAAAGTCCCTTTCAAAATATCGTACAATGGCAGAGGACCTTAAGGCCAAGGGAAGTTCTCCCCTTGATTATTGAGTGGTCTCACTGTAATAAATTTGTGAGAGGGAAGAATGAGACAGTGTCAAGCATAATTTGCATGTTTCAGACTGCTCCCATCTGATGGTGTTTTCCTTCTAAGAGAAGTATGGGTGCTTTAAATGTAGTAGTTTTCCCTTTGGGCTTTTTGTTTCATTGTTATTGTTGGGGTTTTTTGTTTCTTTTTACTAAAGAAGAGGGTTCTACCTTTCTTTGGTATAGGCTGTCTATACTCCTCTTAGGATTTGGAATTCACTTATAGGGACAAACCTATAAGAAGCAAAGGATGCCAAGAGGTGAAAGTCATACATTGTGAAAATAGAGTTGGTTAATGATGGCAAAATAATTAATTGGTATTCAATGCCTGAACAGAAGAAACGAGCAAGTGTGGCACATACATGCCATGAGAAACAGTACAACCTAGTCTGCTGCTCCAAAAACTGGGCTTTAGATAGTAGTTTATATGGTTTTACAGCAAAAAGAAGTAGAAGAATAAGAGTAATTCAAAGTTCATGGAACCAGGATATTGGTACAAGCTAGTTTGGGGCCAGTATGAACCAGTTTGAGCTGCCCATGTGATTGCTAACAGAGGAAAAGTGTTCCAGATTCATCAGGTGGATACCACAAAGGATAAATTTATGTCAGATTCAAGCAACACTAATTGAAACTCCTGATTGGCTGATTTTTATTCCCAGATTATTTCAACCTCTCCTAAATAATAAAATAAATCAAGTAAGTCAAGGTCATTTTTAAAAAGTTTCATATTTTCAAAACACATGCATAAATACTTTTCTTTTTTTAATTTTTAAAGCTTTTTATTTTCAAAACATATGCATTGATAATTTTTCAACATTGACACTTGCATCGCATTGTGTTTCAGATTTTCCTTTCCTCCACTTCCTCCCCTAGATGGCAAGCAATCCAATATATGTTTACAGGTTAAAATATATATTGTTAAATCCAATATGTGTAAACATTTACATAATTCTACTGCTTAACAGATCAAAAAGGAAAGTAAATGAGTAAGAAAACAAAATGCAAGTGAACAACAACAAAAAGAGTGAGAATGTTATGCTGTGATCTACATTCAATTCCCACAGCCATTTATCTGGATGCAGATGGCTCTCGTCACAAGATTATTGGAACTGGCATCAGTCACATAGATACTTTTCTTTTTTAAAAAAAAAATAACTTTTTATTGATAGAACCCATGCCAGGGTAATTTTTTACAGCATTATCCCTTGCATTCACTTCTGTTCTGATTTTTCCCCTCCCTCCTTTCATCCCCTCCCCTAGATGGCAATCAGTCCTTTACATGTTGAATAGGTTACAGTATATCCTAGATACAATATATGTGTGCAGAACCGAACAGTTTTCTTGTTGCACAGGGAGAATTGAATTCAGAAGGTATAAATAACCCAGGAAGAAAAACAAAAATGCAATCAGTTTATATTCATTTCCCAGTGTTCTTTCTTTGGGTGTAGTGGCTTCTGTCCATCTTTGATCAATTAAAGCTCTCTTTATTGAAGAGATCCACTTCCATCAGAATACATCCTCAAACAGTATCGTTGTTGAGGTATATAATGATCTCGTGATTCTGCTCATTTCACTTAGCATCAGTTCATGTAAATCTCGCCAGTCCTCTCTGTATTCATCCTGCTGGTCATTCCTTACAGAACAATAATATTCCATAATATTCATATACTACAATTTACTCAACCATTCTCCAATTGATGGGCATCCTTTCACTTTCCAGTTTCTAGCCACTACAAACAGGGCTGCCACAAACATTTTGGCACATACAGGTCCCTTTCCTTTTTTTAGTATCTCTTTGGGGTATAAGCCCAGTAGAAACACTGCTGGATCAAAGGGTATGCACAGTTTGATAACTTTTTGAGCATAGTTCCAAATTGCTCTCCAGAATGGCTGGATATGTTCGCAATTCCACCAACAATGTATCAGTGTCCCTGTTTTCCCACATTCCCTCCAACATTCCACATTATCTTTCTCTGTCATTCTAGCCAATCTGACAGGTGTGTAGTGATATCTCAGAGTTGTCTTAATTTGCATTTCTCTGATTAATAATGATTTGGAGCATATTTTCATATATCTATAAATAGTTTCAATTTCTTCATCTGAGAATTGTCTGTTCATATCCTTTGACCATTTATCAATTGGAAAATGGCTTGAATTCTTATAAATTTGAGTCAATTCTCTGTTTTAGAAATGAGACCTTTATCAGAACCACTGAATGTGAAATATTTTTACCAATTGATTAGATCTAACTTTATCTGTGTGGAAAGTGTTTTGTAATTGTATTCATATAATTTCTGACTTTGCCCTGGCAGGTAGACTCCGAAATATTTTATATTTTATAGTTATTTAAAATAGAACTTCTTTGCATCTGTTGCTGCTGGTCTTTATTGGTAACATATAAAAATGCTAATGATTTATGTAGATTTATTTTGTATTCTGTAACTTTTCTAAAGTTATGATTTGTTTCTAGAAGTATTTCAGATGATTCTTTAGGATTCTCTAAGTATGTCTTCATGTTATCTGCAAAGAATGATTAATTTAGTTTCCTCATTATATACTCTAAATTCCTATGCTCCTATGTTTTTAATAGGAATGGGTGCTGAATTTTGTCAAATGCTTTTTCCATATCTAATGAGATAATCATATGATTTTTGTTAGTTTGGATATTGTTATAGTAGATTGTGCTAATAATTTTCCTACTATTGAACCAGCCTTGCATTCCTGATATAAATCCTATTTGGTCATGTTGCATTAACCTGGGGATAACTTGCTATAATCTCTTTGCTAATATTTTATTTAAGATTTTTCCATAAATATTCATTAGGGAAATAGATCTATAATTTTCTTTCTCTGCTTTGACCATACCTAGTTTAGGTACCGTGTTTCCCCGATAATAAGACACTGTCTTATTACTTTTTTTGGACAGAAAAACACCAGAAGGCTTATTTTCAGGGGAGGGCTTATTTTAATGAACATTGACAGCAATTTTAATAAACAGGTAAACGTGAACAAAAAAAAAGTACCTTTATTCAATAATGATCATGTCATCTTCTTCAACAACATTGTCATAAGTGTCCATACCCTGAATTCCATCCTGGATATCTTACGCCTCTATTTCCTTCAGAAGAAGTGGACCCAATCTGTCATGTCCAGCAATATAGCTCTCTTTAAATGAACATGTCTTGTCCAGGTAACCTACTCGTAGTGCCTTGGCAACACAGCTGTCAGCAATTTTATCCCATGACTTCTTCACCCAAGTCACAACTTCTTCACCCAAGTCACGACTTCTTGCAGACAGGGCTTCACAAAGTTTCCACGCTGATTTCTTTCCATTCTATTTTCAATGTAGTCATTGACTTCCATGCGCAAATGGCCTTGAATGGCTTGTTTATTGCAATATCAAGGGTCTGGAGATAGGCAGTCATTCCTGCAGGAATCATTACTTGATCTATTCTTCTCTCTGCAAGGAAGTTCTTCATTTCTTTAGCGCAGTGAGTGCTGGCTGAGTTCTTCTTTTATCCTCCATTATGCCCCCTGAGTTCTTCTTTTATCCTCCATCATGCCCCTTTTATCCTTCATCATGCCCCCTCACTCCCATTTACATACCGGGTTTTTATGTTGTCCTGCTTCAGTTCTCCTCCATGGCACTGCTCTCAATGGCACCAGCAAGCAAATCACTGGGGAAAAACAGGATGCTTTGATCCAACAATGTTATTTCTGGGCTTATACCCCAAAGAGATATTAAAGAAGGGAAAGGGATCTGTATGTACCAAAATGTTTGTGGCAGCCCTGATTGTAATGGCTAGAAGCTGGAAAATGAATGGATGCTCATCAATTGGAGAATGGTTGAGTAAATTGTGGTATATGAATGTTATGGAATATTATTGTTCTGTAAGAAATGACCAGCAGGATGAATACAGAGAGGCTTGGAGAGACTTACATGAACTGATGCTAAGTGAAGTGAGCAGAACCAGGAGATCATTATATACCTCAACAATGATACTGTTTGGGGATGTATTCTGATGGAAGTGGATCTCTTCGATAAAGAGAGCTAATTCAGTTTCAATAGATCAAAGATGTACAGAAGCAGCTACACCCAAAGAAAGAACACTGGGAAATGAATATAAACTGCTTGCATTTTGTTTTTCTTCCTGGGTTATTTATACCTTCTGAATTCAATTCTCCCTGTGCAACAAGAAAACTGTTCGGTTCTGCACACATATATTGTATCTAGAATATATTGTAATCTATTCAACATGTAAAGGACTGCTTGCCATCTGGGGGAGGGGGTGGAGGGAGGGAGGGGAAAAATCAGAACAGAAGTGAATGTAAGGGATAATGCTGTAAAAAATTACCCTGGTATGGGTTCTATCAATAAAAAGTTATTAAAAAAAAAAAAAAAGGAAGAACAGGATGACGCGCTCACTGCTGCAGCTCTGATTGGATGCAGCTCGGAGCAAGGCGTGCATTTCACAGGGGGTAGGGAGGAAGGGGACAGGGGACGGTGCATACAGAGGGAACCATAATGTAGCGTGTAGCTCAGGAGATCACCTTCACTACAGTAGCAATCTCAACAGGGGTTATTTTCAGGGGAGGGCTTATTTTAGAGGAATCTTACACAGTAAGGGGAGGGCTTATTTTTGGGATAGGTCTTATTATAGGGGAAACACAGTATCAGCACCATAACTGTGTCATAAAAGGAATTTGGTAGAACTTCTTTCCAAAATAGTTTGCACAGTATTAGAATTAATTTTTTTTAATATTTGGTATAATTCAATGTAAACCAATCTGGCCTTGGAGATTTTATCTTAGAGAGTTGATTAATAGCTTGTTCAATTTATTTTTCTAAAATGAGACTGTTTAAGTAATATGTTGTCTCTTCTGCTAATCTGTACAATCTATATTTTGTAAATATTCATCCATTTTGCTTAGATTATCAGATTTATTGACATATAGTTGGACAAAATAGGTAACTATTGCTCTAATTTCCTTTCCATTGGTAGAAAATTCTCCCTTTTCATTTTTGATTCTAATAATTTGATTTTCTTTTTTCCTTTTTCTAATGAAATTAACTAAAGGTTTATCTATTTTGTTGGGTTTTTCATGAAACCAAATCTTAGTTTTGTTTATTAATTCAATAGTTTTCTTACTTTCAAATTGATTAATTCTATTATGTTTATGATTTGTTATTTCACCCACTCATTTTTTCCCTCACCTTTTCTTACATGAAATTTTTATTGCATCATGATCTGGAAAAAATGCATTTAATATTTCTGCCTTTCTGCATTTAATTTTGATGCCCTAACATATGGTCAATTTTTATGTAGGTTTCATATACAGCTGAAAAAAAAGTATATTCCTTTCTGCCTCCATTCAATTTTCTCTAAAGATCTATCATACTAACTTTTCTAAAATTCTCTTTATCTTCTTAACTTCTTTCTTTTTTGTGGTTAAATTTATCTAATTCTGAGAGAGCAAGGTTGAGCTCTCCCACTAGTATATTTTTGCTGTCTAACTCTTCTTGCAACTCTCTTAACTTCACTTCCAGGAATTTGAATGCTATACCACTTGGTACATATGTATTTAGTATTGATATTACTTTATTATCTGTGGTATACTTTAGCAAACTGTAACTTCCTTCCTTATCTCTTAATTAGATTTATTTTTGCTTTTGTTTGACCTGAGATCAGAATTGTTACCCTGCCTTTTTTTTCTTAACCTGAAGCATAATACCTTTACTCTCTGTGTATCACTCTGTTTTAAATGTGGTTCTTGTAGACAAAATATTGTAGGATTCTGTCTTTTAATCCAGTCTGCTATTCACTTCTGTTTTATGAGATAATTCATCCCATTCACATTCACAGTTAAAATAAAAACTATATTCCCTGTCATATTATTTTCTCCAAGTTTTTTTTTATTATTTTTCTTTTCCCCTTTCTCTGCTCCTCAGTATTTTGCTTTTGACCAACACCTCCCTCAAAAAAGTTAGAGCTGACAGGCAGCTACTGCTATAGGACTGAATCACAAGAGAGATATTAGCAAATTCCAAATAGCTATAAAACTCATCAGCATAGAGATGGTGATTGAATTCATTAAAGGTAATAAGATCATCAAGAGAGTATATAATGAGTGAAGAAAAAAAGAACCCAGAGCCTTTGGATATATCCATATTTAGAGGATGCTACATGGATCCAACAAAATAATTTGAGAATTGCATGAATAGCAGGAGATTTAGGAGAGAGAATGAATTAATTAATGAATGAATAAACAAATTAATAAGTGAATGAGCTAAAGATTTTTTTCAAACTCACTATTTATAAATCACTTGAAATACAAATAAAAAAGCAAGTAGTCCCTGCTCTCAAGCTTACATGCTAATGGGGAAGATAGCATGTATTGGAGATTTCAGTACGTCAAATGGAAAAATCCTTTCTTTCATAGGGCATAGCATCAAACTCATGGCAATGAATACCTCTTTTTTTAATTTATAAAATAAAACAAATATTTTCATAACAGTACAATTTCTAAAAGGTTGTATAAAAAACTGCAAATCTATGTACAACTTTCTATTCCTTTCAAATATAAAACAAAACTCTCATGTAAATTTATTTTTTTCTTCCCTTTCTCCTGCCCTGGAGATGGCTACCATTAGACACAAATAGATGTTATATAAAATTATTCTACATAAACTTCTATATATCAGTTATTTCTGTGACTACAGATAACATCTTTCTTCATATGCCCTTTATAGTTATTTAGGATATTTATAATAGTCAAAATGATTTGTTCACTTAAAGTCATTTTTAAAACAACATTGCTGTTATTGAATACAATGCACTTTTGGTTTTGATCATTTCACTCTTCATTATTTTGTTTACATTTTTTTTTCTAAAATCATTGAGTTCAGCATTTTTATATTACAGTACTACTCCATCATAGTCATATACCACAACTTGTTCAGCCATTCCCCAAGTGATGAGCAAAAGTTCAATTTCCAGTTCTTTAACACCACAAAAGAGTTACCATAAACACTTTAGAACATAGAGGTTCTTTTGCTTTTCTCTAAAAACTTTGGAAATGGATTTAATAGCAGTATTACTGGTACAAATGGTAGAGGTTGTTCTAAGTCAAATTTATAAAAATACAAGTCATTCTCCAATTTATAAATAGTCAAAGATAAGAGCAGATAATTTTCAAATAAATTAAAATCATTTATAGTCATAGAAAAATGCTCTAAATCACTACTTGACCCGTCCACCAGGTCATCAAAGTGTGGGCCCTGAGGCTGGCATTTGTCTGTAAGGCTAGGCCTGAAAAGGAATGGGGTTAGAAATGAGGAGGGAGACCAGTTGGGGTGAAACAAAGTCTCAGTTTAATGAGTGAAGAGGGTTTGGTTAAATACATTTCTGAATAGGGGGTTGTAAAGTAAAAAAATGTTACACCAGATGTATGGCAGACATCCTGGAGCCTGGCCGTTATCTCGCACCTGGGCTGATAGGGCCAATTTCCTGGGACACACATTATCTTGTCTCAGGAGTTTGGGATGAATAGTTTATTTATAATTTCAGAATTTATATGTGGGAAACTGCATTCTTCTTAGCTCTCTGATTCCCAGGGCATGTAGCTCTTTGATTCCAAGGACACGGTCTCTGGCAACTACTGATTAGAGAAATGAAAATTAAAACAATTCTGAGATACACCTCACATCTATTAGATTGGCTAGGATGACAGGAAAAAGTAATAATGGATGTTGCAAGGGATGTGGGAAAACTAGGCACTAATGCACTGTTGGATGAGTGGTAAACTGATTCAACCTTTCTCAAGTGCGATTTGGAACTATGCCCAAAGGGCTATAAAACTGTGCATATTCTTTGATCCAGCATTGTCCCTACCCAGTCTGTATCCTCTATATATATATATATATATATATATATATATATATATATATATATATATATATATATATCATAATAGAGGGGAAAGGACCCACGTGTGCAAAACTGTTTGTAGCAGCTTTTTTTGAGGTGGCAAGAAACTGGAAAATAATTAGGGAATTATCAATTAGGGAATGGTTGAATAAGTTATGGTATATGAATATAATGGAATATTATTGTTCTATAAGAAATGATGAACAAGCTGATTTCAGAAAAGCCTGGAAAGAATTAAGACATGAACCAAGGCAGATTAAAGTGAGCAGAACCAGGAGAACATTGTATACAATAACAGGAAAATTATGTAATGAACAACTGTGATAGAATTGGCTCTTCTCAGCAATACAATGATCCAAGACTATTATGATAAATTTGGGATAGAAAATGCCATTGCCATCCAGAAAAAAGAACTATGGAAAATGAATGCAGATCAAAACATAATATTTCTATCTTTTTTATTTGCTTTTTTAACTCGTGATTTTTCCCTTTTGTTCTGATTTTTTTCCACAAAATGACTAATAAGGAAATATATTTAAAATGATTGTACATGTATAATCTATATCAGACTGTATGCTGTTTTAGGGAGGAGGAAGAGTAGGAAGAGGGAGAAAAAATGGAACTCAAAATCTTACAAAAATTAATGTTGAAAACTATCTTTAAATGTAATTAGAAAAAAATACTATTGATTATTTTAAAGAGTATAGTTTGTTTAATAACTCTTTGGGCATAATTCCAGACTGTTCTCCAAAATGGCTGGATCATTTTGCAATTCCACCAACAATAAATTAGCACCATTCTCAACAACATTTGTCACTTTCCCTTCCTATCATTTTAGACATTCTGATAGGTGAAAAATGATGTCTCAAAGTTGTTTTGATATGCATTTCTCGAATCAATAATGATTTAAAGCATTTTATATGACTATAAAGTGTTTGGATTTCTTCATTATAAAACTGTCTATATCCTTTAAGCATTTATAGATATGAACTTCATGCTTATAGATTTGACAAATTTCTTTATATATTTTAAACATAAAACCTATATCTGTCTTTTTCCTTTGTAAAAAAAATCTCTTCTACTATTCATGTCAAATAGTGACATTGTTAGGTAAAAGAATAAGCATGGATTTATAGATTTTTGGGCAGAAATAATATCTATTGATCATTTATCAATTGGAGTATAGCTCTTATTTTTTATAAATTTGACTCAGTTCCTTCTATGCTTGAGAAATTAAGCCTTATCAGAAAGCCTTGCCTCAAAATTCTTTTTACGATTACTATTGGTAAATGTATTTCCCTCCATTTATTTTTTTTCTCCTTTTACCCTATGTGTCTTCAAAAGTGTTTTGCTTCCTCCCCAATATGCCCTCTCTTTTATCACCTTCCCTCTCATCCTCTTCCTATTTTCTTATCTGGCAAGATAGATTTCTATACCCATATTGACTTTGTGTTTTATTTCTTCTCTGAGCCAATTCTGATGAAATTAAGATTCAATCTCACCCTCTCTCCTCCTCTGCTCCCCTCCACTATAAAAACTTTTTCTGCCTCTTTTTTGTGGCAAATAATTTATACCATTCTACTTTTCCTTTTCCCTTTCTCCCAGGACATTCTTCTCTTACCCTATAAAGTTTTTAAAAAATTTTTTTAGATATTATCCCTTCATACACAAGTCACGCCTGTGCCTTCTATCTAAATATGTGTGTGTGTATATATATGTATATATATATATATATATATATTCTTTCTAACCATAATAATAATGAAAAAGTTCTAATGAGTTACAAGTATTATCCTCCCATATAGAAATATAAATAGATAAGCCTTATTAAGTCCTTTATGATATCACTTTCCTGATTAGCTACTTATGCTTCTCCAGAATCCTGTATTTGAAAATTAAATTTTCCACTCAACTTTGATCTATGCATCACAAATTCTTGAAAATCCTCTATTTCACTGAATATCCATCTTTTTATCTGAAGGATTATACTCAATTTTGCTGAGCAAATAATTCTTTATTGTAATCCTAGTTCCATTGCTCATATTATATCATTTACTATAAAGGTTGCTAAATCACAAGGAGGTGATCAGTATGTTCTTTCTATTTTTATTTTATCCTCTGATTCTAGAATATAAGGACAGTTTTCCTTGATAATTTCTTAAAAGATAATGCCCAGGCTCTTTTTTATATTTTATATAATTTTATATGATTTCTCCTGGATATAGGTCAAGTGCTTTTTCCAATGAGATATTCCACAATTTTTCTGTTTTTTGGTTTTATTTTATTGTATCTTGATTTCTCATAAAGTCATTCTTCCATTTGCTCTATTCTAATTTTTAGGGAATTCTTTTCCTCAGTGAGCTTTTGTACCTCCTTTCCCATTTGACCAATTTTGCTTTTTAGGAATTCTCCTCATTAGCTTTTTGTATTTCTTTTTGAACCACTCTTCTCTATTCTTTTCCTATTTTTTTTCTCCATCTCTCTCACGGATTTGAAACATCCCTTTTGAGCTCTTTTATGACCTGAGACAAATTCTTATTTTTCTCAGAGGTTTTGGATATAGGAGTTTTGACCTTGTTATCTTATGACCATGTATTTTGATCTTCCTTGTCACTATAGTATCTTTCTATGGTCAGAAATTTTTTTTTGTTGTCTGCTCATTTTCCTGATCCATTACTTAGCTTTTAGCTCTTTGTTGAAGTAAAGCTCTGTTTCCACAGTGGAGAATGCACTGTATAAAGCTTCAAGGATTTTGTGCCACTGTTCTTCAAATATCCTTCTAGAAACCTGAGCACAAGCATTCTTTTCTGCCCTGGAGCTGTTAGGAGTTTCCCCACTCTACTGTAGATGTAAGATCTAGTGTGCTAAAGCAGCAGAGTCCTGTTCTGCTGGCATTAGGTCCAAGGCTAAGGCAAGGGCTATGCTGGAACAGTCTTTGCACCCTGGACTCTCTCCCTATTGCCACAGATCTTTTCTATTAATCTTCCAAGTCATTTTTCATGTCTCTGGGCTGAGAGGTCTAGAAACTGCCAGTATTGCCACTGATTCAAAAATCCCTAGACCTGTTCCTGCTTTACTGGCATGAGACCCTGGGGTTGAGCTAGAGATGAAGGACCACCTGGTGTCACAGACCTTTTCTGCTGAACTCCTAAGTTGTCTTCAACTGGAAAATGTTCTACTCTGTATTTAGGGGTGTTCTGATGCTCTTAAATTTGTCTAGAGTCATTATTCAAAGGAATTTGGAGTGGTTTGAAGGAGAGATTGGGCGAGTTACTGTCTTGACTCTGTCATTTGGCTCCACTTCCTGAGATCTTTATCTAATAAACTATCTAAAAATTTCCCCCAATTTTCTGCTTGCTTGACTATAATTGTCTTATTTGTACAAAATCTTTTTAATTTGATGTAATTGAAATTACCCATCTCACATTTAAGTTCACTTTCTGTCTCTTGTTTATTCATAAATTGTTCACCTATCCTTAAGTCTGATAATAGATATTACGTCTCTTTTTAAATGCTATTTATACTGATAAAATCCTATCATCTCTGATGCTGAACTACTTGATAATGCCAAGGACTTTTGTAGCAATAGCTTTTCTGTTTCTTTAGTCATTGTGGTTTCAGTTTTCAAAAAAGCAGTTGCCAAGCCACACAACCTGGAAGATTTCCAGGATGATGTCAGTGAAATCTGGATTGGAAGCAGGAGCTATGTTCTGAGTGCTCCACTCTCAGGACTTTGGAACTGGTGGTAGTTAGTCAGCAGTTAGTGTTGGCAGTAGGAGAAGGGTGGGCCTCTTCTCCACAGTGATTACTACCTCCATACATGCCTGCTTGAAGGGCCCATTTCCATTCCTTCTAATCTATATCCAGAGGGCTCTGGAGAAGAAAGTGAGACAGGTGATCTTGCACAGCCCTCCCTCACTTAAATCCAATTCACTTGTAAGTCATAGCATCACCTGCATGATTATTATGGTTTTCTTCAAAAATGAAGAACAATACAAAGCAATCCCAGGAGACTTTGGACACAAAATGCCACCTGCAGCCAGAAAAAGAACTAAGGAGACTGAATATAAATCAACACATGTTAGGTTCACTTCTTTTTTCTTTTTTTTTCCCTCTCCCCTGGTTTTTCCCTTTTGCTCTGATTTTTCTCTCCCAACATGATTCATACAACAATAAGTGTTAAAAATGAATTTTAAAAAAAGAATGAAGATCAAATAACCTCTCAGACTAGAAGCAATAACATAAGCTTAAAAGTCTCTTCTATTCCCAAGGCTCCTGGGCCATTCCCATCAAGGTGACAGGGAAGATGATGGTGAAGATATATTTTGACTTATCTGAAACAACTTGCTTCAGGCTCTCCTTGTTGCTTCAGCTTAATGCTAATACCTGCTCTCTGAGTTTATTTCCAATTAATTCTGTATACATTTTCTTGCACACAGGTCGTAAGCATCAGATGTGAAATTTACATGGATTTTTTTCTTGATGTCTTTCTCATCAAAGATTATATCCTTTTCCCTCTTTTTAGATGATGATAGGAGGTATTCTTTTATTTCATCCATGTCTTACTATTTTGAGGTGATGAATAAAGCTGGGCTTGGACCAAACTTTTGTTCAGTTACTCTGTCAAAAGTCTTTATCTACCTATTCAACAGACTCTAACAGTCCAAGTTATTAGACTGAAGGGAAGAAAAAACCCAAAGGTCCTTTATACCTTGCACCGAAAAGTACCCACCTATCCTTGTAGTTATCTTTTTGACAGTCTGCAGTCCTGCCTTTCTAGACATAGCCTTCAAACATGGGTGCCTGGAAAAATGGTAGCAGCTTTGACAAGGTTAAAGAAAGGGTAACTTGTGGGAAGGTAGATAAAGAGTTGATGAATTCAATTTGAGATATATTAAATTTGAAATGTCAAAGAGACATCCAAGGGTTGGCAAGCATCAAAGTCCAAGAAGCAGTGGGAGACATAGAACAAAATCAGCAGCACATCAATCATTATTTGTTTCCAGACTGGAGTTCCCTTTAAAATTATTATTCCACTCAATTTCAGTGCCTGAAGGAAAACTCAAGTTTCCCCCAACATCAGCTTGGAGAGCTGGCTTTCTTTAGGGAGTAATGTTGGTTGAACACATAGAAAATAAATAAGATTTCTCTTCTGTGGCTTCAACACAAGGTGCTGAGTAGTTTTCCTATTGCTATGCAATCTTTCCAAATAAACATCCCCATGTTATTGGCAGAGACATGTAATAAACTCAAGACATGTTGGCTGCCTATAATCTTCAGTATTATTTCTCAGCAAGCCTTCTAGGAATGTCTTAAAGAAAAATTTCATTTAAATTATACAATAGCATAGTTCCTAAGTCAAAGAAAAATCATGAGCTGCTTGGTTACAATAAAAGAAATTGAATGCCCTAGTATCACATTTTCCTTCCTCAATCAACATTGATTATCTGTACTGCCTGCTTCTAGTCAGGACTCGGCAGACTTTAATGAAATGACTCCTACAGAGATACCATCTGGTTACTGTCTCTAAAGGTGCTGATGCTACAGCAGCCACAGCAATTATAGCTACAGAAGACCCAGAAAAGAAAGTTTCTCCAACTAAGACCTACTTTATGAGGATTGCCCAAAAACACATATGATTTTTTCAGCAAACATGACATTAAAAAGATATGCTTTCCACTACCCCTAACGATCACGAGGCCTTTCTATCAGTTCTAGAGCTGAACCTTTTCCTTTGTATTATCTTTCCCACTCAGACCAGGAGCTCCCTCATAATACAGACTGTTACCCAGTGCTTAGCACACTATGTCAACAATGCGGGGGAGGGAGGAGGAAGAATCACAAAAAGGGTACCCAATCAATGAATTTTAACAGGACACCTGCTAAAATAAGATTTGCATTTTTAATGTTAAAAATGAGTCCTACTATTATATGAACCTTTTTAAATCAGAGGAAATTCACCCTTAGATCAGTCCTAATAACCAGTACCCACATGCCCTAAATCCTGCTTGGGGTGAGAAGGACTAATATATTGAATAACAGATTAAGGTTTTCAAAGATTTAAATGAGGTGGAAATCCTTACTCAAAACAAACAATGCAAAATATAATAAGGATCAGTGTTCAAATTTTTTATCACACTATGAGAGGGAAATATTTTTCTGAATAGCAGTTCCTGTAAAAAAAAATCAGCAGGTAAGGGGTATTTGAGCAAATATATAGGGGTTACTAAGGATCACTCTACCTAGAGTTAAGAAGACCTGAATTTAAATCCAACCTCATATACTTGCTAGATTTGTGACTCTGGACATGTGACTTGGCCATTTTTTTTTACCTATTTCCTCTTTTGCAAATTGGGAATTATAATAGTACCTGCCTTGCAAGGTTGTTATCAGGATCAAATAAATTATTATTTTAAAGCTTTTTGCAATCCTTAAAATGTTATATAAATGTGTTTATTTTTCAGTTTTTACCCTAAGGACACAGTCTCATTCAATCTCTGTATCTATTTTATAGTTGCCAGATTAAGTGTGCTGCAAATAGTATCAGATTAAATATGCTACAAGTCACACTAATGATGCCGTAGCTGAAATGCCATGCTCCATTTTGAATGCCATAATTTACAAGATGAGTTGCCAAAATGGAAAGCAAAATGGAAAGGATGGGAAAGAGTTTAAAAATCATTTCACGTGAGAACAATTAAAAGAACTTTGATTAGCTAAAATAATATATAGCTAATCTCTAATATGATATTTAATAATGTAATATTGTAATATTGTAATATCTAATAGAGCTTTCTGATCTGGAAAGAACTTTACAAATATTTTCTTATTGGATCTACATAACAATGCTGGGAATAAGGTACTATTCTTATCCTTATTTTACAGATAAATTAACTGAGGTAGGTAAAAGTCAAATGACTTGCCCAGAATCACACACCTAATCTTGTTCAGTCATTTCAGTCATCTCTGACTTTTCCTAACTCCATTTGGGGTTTCCTTTGCAAAGTTACAGAAGTGATTTACCATTTACTTCTCTGGCTCATTTTATAGATGAGGAAACTGAGGCAAGAAAGGTTACATGATTTGCCCAGGATCATATAGTTAGTAAATATATAAGACCAGATTAGAACTCCTGACCCTAGACCTGGGATTCTATCCACTGCACCACACCTAGATGTCCCACACAGATAATAAGTGAGACCAAATTTGAGTACAGGTCATGATGTCTTTAGGTACAAAGTTCTATCCAGAGTACCACCTACCTAGCTTAATAAATACTTCCTAGAGCAAGTATTACATATATGTAAGAGGTTATTACTGGAAAAGAGAAGAAGGATATTTAGAGGATAAACAAAACTGGAGTCAAATCTCTGAAAAACAATCACTCTCAGCATGTCACAGATAATTTGATTTTTTTTTGCTGAGGCAATTAGGATTAAGTGACTTGCCCAGGGTCACACAGGACAATTTGACTTTAATTCCAGAAAAACAAAACCTGGCACACCATCCCTCCATCCCCAGCCCCAGCCCAATCCCACAGAGACTTGTTTTAGATAGGAGATAGTATTGGTAGCCTCAAAAGGTCCATTCCATGGTCTGGGATTCCAGTAAAACCTAGTGATGTTTTTTATAATGAAGGCAACTTCCTGATGCTTCATGATAGCCATTTGAATATTTGACTAAATTAGACTAAATTAATCTAAATAACCACTGTTGTAGGATTAGTGAGTATAGCTCTAGCTCTGGTAAGCATCTCTGAAACCACCTGGTTTGATCTTCTCATTTTGTATATAAGAGGAGACTGAGACTGAGACTGAGACTGTTCAAAAACATTCAACAAGTCAGTGGCAGAACTGGAAGTTTAACTCAGGTCCTGTGATTTATATATTGAGTTCTTTGCTCCCATGACAAACTATAACCACATTTCATGTGTAGAAGACAAGGCAGTTAGATTGTGCATGCCATAGTGGATAGAGCACCAGACCTAGAGTCAAAAAGAATCATTTTCATGAATTCAAATCTGGCCACAGAGACTAACTGTGTGAAGCTGGGCAAGTCATTTTCATTTTCTCTCAATTTCTCCTTGCCTGTGAAACGATCTGGAGAGGAAAATGGCAGACCATTTTCATAACTGCCAAGAAACCCCCAAATGGAATCACAAAGAGTTAGATACCATTCAACAAAAACGTTATATATGAAGAATTTTCAGCTTCTTCAAAAGGAATAATTTCAGTCTTTGCATCATCATATAAATTCAGAAGATCTCAAGAACTTGTTGAGCTCCCATCAAAAAGGATTTAGGGGAAGGACTGATCTGAGAGTGTGAGATTTTGTCATTGACTTCAGTCTTTTAACCAGAAGAATCTGACATTTGGAGAAGGATTTAGTCACTGCAAGTACCAACTGAGAGGAGATAGCCAGACTTCTCTTGGGAAGCAGGAAACTATCCAAGGCAATTGTTTTCAATAAACAAGTACATGTTTCTGACATAAAATGCTTAAAATGAATAAAATATTTTCTCTTTTGAGCTTCCATATTTTTCATGTTCTTACAACTCTCCTACTAACACCAGGAAGAGAATCTCAATTAAATGCCAGTCTCCAAATGTCAGGCTAGGGTTTAATCTCATAGACAACTTCCTTTATCAAAAAAAATTATAGGTAGTCTATAGGGAAAGAGAAAATTAAAATAAAAACTCTTAGACTAGTCAGCAGTTGTAGGAGAGCAAGGAGAAAGTTGTGACAGAAGACCAATCACAATAACAAGGATTGTGGGGTCATTTTGGATTAGTTCATATAAACCTCAAACAACTCAAAGATTCCAGATTAAGAACCCCAGACCCTGTATACTCTTTGATGTAGCAATATCACTACTAAGTCTGTATCCCAAAAGAGATTTATACATATGTGTGTGTGTATATATACAAAAATATTTATAGCAGCTCTTTTCTGGGAGCAAAAACTGGAAATTGAGGGAATGTCTATCAATTGGGGAATGGTTGAATAAATTGTGCAGTATGATTATAATAGAACACTATTGTGCTATTAGAAATGATAAACAGGATCCTCTCAGAAAAAGTTAATCAGGTCTCAGGCTGTCCGCTGGGAAAAGCATACCTTCCCAAAGTTAAATGGCTTCCTTCCATTGGAGATCTCTGTCAAATCACCCTCCATTGATCTTTTGGGGGTGGCCAGTTCCTCTTCAGGAAATTCCCAGACTCTGGGAAAAAGCCTTCAAAATAGTTTTATTCAATTGGAAATCTCTGTCTTATGGTCCTTTATTGATTATCT
Source organism: Antechinus flavipes (assembly GCF_016432865.1). Taxonomy (NCBI): domain Eukaryota; kingdom Metazoa; phylum Chordata; class Mammalia; order Dasyuromorphia; family Dasyuridae; genus Antechinus; species Antechinus flavipes. Next base: position 178,262,350 of record NC_067403.1, on the reverse strand, counting down.
CAGACAGCTCCTATCCCCAGGCCAAGATATATCCCGTATAATTATGACTTGTCAATCCATCTCTTGCCAAACTTCTAATGAGGAGTCCTTCTAATAAGGAGCTCCTTCTTAGTGAACAATAAAAATCCTTTCTTGGCCACAGATTTTGGGATTTGAGAATTCTTTCTCATTGGACCACAGGCGATTCCCACCTCAATTCTCACACCTCTCCATTACCATTAGACCTACATCACTAAGGCTGATATCAAAAACATCTTACGTTCTCTTGGGCCCTGTACTACTATTACTACTAATAATAATAATATTCAACATTTTGCATATGGCACTTACTATGTGCCAGGCAGTATACTAAGTATTTAATAATTTTGTTTTATTTAGTCCTTAAAACAAACCTGGGAGAAGGCACTATTATATTAACCCATTTTGCAAAAGGAGAAATTGAGGTAAAATCAATTTTTTTCTATGTGATTTATCTTGGGCTACACAAATAGCAAGAATCTGAGACTGGATTTAAATTCATATCTTCCTGACTCCAAATTCAGCACTTTATCCACTGTGTTCCTTTACTGTCCCTAAGCTGATGATATTTTAAGCCCAAAACATAAAGGTCTTGCTATGACTAGCATATCTCAGTCATAAGCAGACTCCATCTAAAGCAAGGAAGTTGTATAAAACTAGTCTTTTTTACAGACACCTATTTTTGTTCATATTATGCTCTACTTAGATGTTAATCTCTGAGATATTGAATTCCTGCTTTCTCTCAGGGGCAGTGGACTTCTTTTCATGGATGACTCAGAATTCCCAGGAATCTCTTCATTTCCTGTCCGTTGCTCTTCATGATTACTACTCCAGCATCATCACATCCTACACACCCACCACTATCATAAATATATTAACAGGAAACTCAATACCATGGAGATCGCTTCAGCTTTGGTACTCACACCTCAGTACCAGCTGGTGACTTTCCATAGTCCTCCTTCACTTAAATGCAATTACTAGCATGTCAAGGCATCATCTCCCTGATGTCATAGCCTCTTCAAGAATGAAGGACAAACAACAATAACTCTCAGCTGCTTCTACTCTCTAATTGGAGGGTTAGAGGCTGGAACAAAAACCTCTTCCCAAAGCTTCTCTTTATAGAGTTTCAATTCCAACACGGTCACATCTCCATGCCAAGTATCTTCTGTCCCCCATCCCAGTTCTATATATTGTCTTTCCCCATTAGATTGTAAATTCCTTGAGGACAGATACTTTCTTTTTGTTTATATCCCTACCCCTTAGCAGACTGATTGGAACACAGTAAGTACTTAACAAATGCTTATTGTAATTGGAAATTGCTCACAATCTCCAGCCTCTGTAGAACCCTACACCCCTAAAGTTTAGGGCATAACACTATTATCTAAGCCACATCCAAGCCAATAAATCTCAGCTCAGTTTCCTTTCTATTTTATTTTTCAATTAGGAAATATTTAATTTAGACAAAATAGCAAGGCAGCACTACAGGATCATTCTTAGTTCTACTACCACTTTGTCAAGAAACAAAACCTCCTGGGGATTTGTGCTTCTATGGGTGAGTCACCAAATTCAGGACCCAACTGGTGGCAAAATAATCAATTCCTCCAGGGAAATCTAGTGGCTGGTAGTAAATTGTAGGCTCGGTGACAACATAGAGACTTGTCATCGTCTCTTAGGAATAAGGAATCAGTTTCTGACAATTATACACATAATATACAGAATTTTTCCTTTGAGTTTGGTTTCTCCATAGTGTCTACAGGACACACTTAGTTAATGTAGACTCAACAACGGAACCTCCTGCTCAGCAAATGATGAGTTCCAGTCTCAGCCTGCTCCAGCTAGCAGATTATTTGAGCTCTTTATTGTATCATACTTCCTCCCTGTGGCTCTTCAACTCAGATGGTCTTAAGACTCTTGCTACCCTGCAAGATTCATAAAGGGAAAATAGCAAGTGTGAAACCAGATAATCCCAAAATTATTGTGCTTTGGAGAGTATTTCTACCCTATTTTTAAGTGAATGTCTACAAAAACAAGAGTTAGTTCTACATATCAGAAGCATGGTAAATGGCCCAGACACTCTTAACAGAGGGGTGGAATACATCCTATGCTATTTAGTGTAGCATATATTGGTCATATGGTTAACTTGAAAGCAACAGAGTCATACTGATCCTGGAGTCAGGAAGTCCACAGTTTCAGTCCCATCTCAGACATTTGCTAGTTGTGTGACCATGGGCAAATCATTATAGTACTCTCTGTTTTAGTTCCCTCATCGATAACAAGAGAATAATATTAGCACCTATCTTCCAGTATATTCAAGAGAATCAAATGAAATAACATATATACAGCATATTGTATTGTTAAAACAAGGTATAGGGAGTGGATTCAATATAGCAAAGTGAAAGGTAGCATTTTGTCTTGGCTCTTCCACAATCTCCTCTACAACAAACTAGAAAGCAGGTTATACCACATTTGCGTTAAAGAAACTAAGAAAAGGGCAGAGTGAAACATTTTTCCTGCCCAAGGCTGCTTAAGAAAAAAGATAGGAATTTCTATCGACATGAGGCTGTCTCTGTCCAAGAGCATAATGCAGAGGCAATGTAGCAGTAGTAGCAGGAGCAACAGGGAGTAAGAAACATCTGCATAAGAAGAGATCCCAGGGGAACCTGTACCAATACTGGGAAAAAGAACAGGTGACAGCAGGCAGATCTATTGAACATTATCAAGTGTTAGATCACAGTTCCAGGACAGAGAAGAGCAGTCATAGTCATAGGTAGCTAGAGCTGTACTTGTGTAAAGACCAAAGAACAAGTTCCAGAAATGTAACTGTGTGACTGAATGTGAGAATAGAGTGGTGATGCAATTCTAAGCTTTAGTTCTACATATAAGCTTGCTATGGAATAAACTAGGACAGGAGATTTTAAAAAAGCAAGGAGAAGTCAGCAGATCAGTCATTCTAGATCTTAAGAACCTTCTAATGAACTAACTGCGACTGAGAACAGCAGCAATCTATGGAAACTAAACCACACACAAGTCAACAGACCAAAAATCTAGGTCAGAACTTGCAAAGTACAAAGCAAAATGGTAGTGAATAGACTTCTACCTGGATCATAACACTTTGGAAGCAATGAAGCTATAAGCCTCCAGACTACAATGTGAAAGTGGCAGAAGGACATAAAAAGAAGTTCAGATCAAACCATTCTCCCTGCCCAAGAAGTGATTAAAGCAAAAACAAATGTAAAGCCCAAAATCAAGAAATAGACTGAAAAAGTGAGCAAACAAAAAATAAATAAATAAAAACTATAATGACAGAGAAGTTCAAGATACAAATACTAAAGACAATGTCTTAAAAAAAAACAGCTATAAGCAAAACTTCAAAGAAAAAATGCCCATGGGGCACAAGCCCAAAAGAAATTCCTAAAAGAGTTAAAGAGCAAAAATAATTATTTTCAAAATCAAACAAGAGAAGTAGAAGGAAAAATTGGAAAAAGAAGTGAGAGTTATGCAATAAAAATATGAGAAGAGAATTAACACCTTGGTAAAAGAAATATAAAATAATATTGAAGAATAACTTCATGGAAAGTTAGAATTTGTCAAATGATAAAAGATGATAAATGACAAAATATGATGAAATGAAAAGCCTCACTGAAGAAAATAACTCTTTAAAAACTAGAATTGGTTGGGGCAGCAAGATAGCACAATGGATAGAGCACTGGTCTCAGACACTTAGTATTTCCTAGCTGTGTGATCCTGGGCAAGTCACTTAACTCCAATAGCCTCAGCAAAAAGAAAAATTAGAATTGGTCAAATGAAAGCTAATAATTCCATGAAAATCAAAAAATAATTAAACAAAAATGAGACTGAAAAAGTAGTAGAAAATTTAAAATACCCCACAAGAAAATTAACTGACCTAAAAAATAGATTGAGGAGAAATTTTAGAAATACTGGCTATCTGTAAGCCATGATCAAAATTAGAGTCTAGATATTATGTTTCAAGAAATCGTAAAAGAACACTAAGTCCCCATTTTTAAAATTTATGCTACATTGCCTGAAACATTTGAGTTAGAGAGTGGATTCATGAATAGAATTCCTGGGGGAGGAAATTTTCTTTCCTAGGGTAAATCAGAATCTTCTCTGCAATTTATAGTCTAAGTTAGATGTTGAGATGTTAGGTATCTTGCTCAGGATCACATAGTCAATATAGGTCATTATACACACATCACACACACACACACACACACACACATATGTATATATATATATTATGCAAATATATATAAATGGAAGAGGAAATATATTTCATCTCTGATGTAGGTCAAAGCTTTTCTTCCTAGGCAATTGTATTCATTTCATATCATATAACAGTCTCCATGAGTATTGCTTAAGATCCATGCTTTGTTCCACAATATTTCTACTTGGCTAATTTCAGGAGCCTTGATTTCATTACTATGAATATGTCAGTTATCTTGACTTTTGTCTTTCCACTGGACTACTGTGATTCTGGAAGAATGAGGCTGATGACTGAGCAATTCTGCCTCACTGAAATCCAATTCCTGTGCATGTCAGAACATCACCCTCATGACGAAGTCTAAACAACAATGAATCAAAAATAGGACTGTAATCTAGGTCTTTCAAGCTTTCAACCCAGTATAGCACACTGCCTCTTGCCAGAAGTATTACCTGGAATGAATTAGACCACATACAGCAAATCCTTCACTGAAACTCCCTCCCCATTAACAGTGTTACCAGTATGTTCTTAATATTATTGAAAAAATTCTCCTTGACATTGGCTATATGGTTGAACAATTAAATCAATCCTGTTTGAAAAGATTTAGTATCACAGATTTAGAACTACAAGAAAATTAGCAGCCACCCATTTCAACCCCTCATTTTGTGGAGATAAAAATAAAGATTTAGCTAGATTAGTCAACTTACCTGGGATCACAGAGGAAGCAAATGGAAGAGCCAGGATATGAATCCAGGGCCTGTGACTCCAAACGCAGTGGTCTCTTCTACTCCGCAGCTTCAATGATTGGGACAAAGACAATAGCTCCCCAAAAATTTCTTTAAAAGTACACAGACATAAAAATCCATCCTTCTTTGATACAAGCCCCAGAGCTACTGATTTTGAACAAAAGGGAGTTTCAGCTTGACATTTTAGAGCACTTGAAGGTTTACAAAGCACTTAACTTGTAACTATCAGGTGAGGGAATATTATTATCATTTTGCTAATAAAATCCAGTACTATCTCCATTTTACTAATGAAGAAAATAAAACTCAGAGAATATAGATGATTTACCCTAGGTTGTACACTTGATAAGTGTCAGAAGCTACTTAACTTGAAGCTATCTCTACCTTAATTACAAGTCCAGTACTTTTTCTCCTGAAGAACAATGACTCCCTAAATAACTATAGAGCCCTAAATATCATCATCAGATGGGATTGATCCCCCATGTCCCCAAGCTGATGCTTTCCAAAGCAGTGAAACTCCAGGAGATACATGCCCTAATCCAAATATGGGAAGCCAATGAATATCAAAGAATCTTCCATCCTTGTGCTCTAATGAATAATACATTATGCCCCTTTGGGTAGACAGCTTTCACACAACTTCATGCTAGACTCAAGCCAAGCTCATTAGCAATCTCAATCAATGTAAGCATTAAGTACTTATTATAGGCAATGAAAATAGTTACTGCCCTGAAGTAGTCCACACTAATGGGCCAAAAAAAAAAAAAAACCTATGCTCATATAAAACAAAGAAAGGTTAATGAAAAGTAATCTTAGAAGGAAAGTACTAGCACTCTGGGCTCCTCCAAATATGAATTCAAAGTCTGGGCTGAGCTTCAAGATTTATATCAGTACCAGTTGTGTACTAAATCAGTCCTGACATGAGTAGATGGCATTTCTGGGGCCAGTAAAGTCTTCTCAAATGTCTCTAGGGATCTGTATCTGGCCTGCAAGACAAGAACCCCTCCCACCCTTCATCCATGGGGGATCCTAACAAGTCCTTGATTTTGAAGACTATTGCTGTCTCCTCCAGGTTGTCAGCTTAACACCCCTCTCAACAACCAACTGAAGAACTTGAGGCTTTTAAATGGAAGAAATACTTAGTCTTTGGATCTATTTGGACTTCTGCAAACCTACTTCAGCAAAAAGAGAGACCAAGATATCTCCCATATTGAAGGAAGAATTCTTGTTCCAGGTCAGGTTTTATGTCCCACTGAGTTTAAACTCAACCAACTCAAACACTCTTTAATTCTATGAACATCACCATAGGGGCTATCTTCTTCCTAGATACATTGTCCTCCCCCCTCTTGTGGTCTAACTCTGAATGCATTTCCCCAAAATTTGACTGTATCAGAAAGAGAATAGTATCACATGATAGAAGTTGCTTCTTACTTCTCATCCTCAGGTTATGCTTGAGGTAGAAAGATAACCAATCCTGGGGAGTGGGATTCTGGGGAAATGGCAGTATGTCAGTAATTTCATGCTCTCCAGATTTCCTCCACAAACAGAACAAATTTGTACCTTAAGATGAACATAGTCTAATGAAAAATCAAGAAGACTTGGGGCAAAACAGAGGTTCTCCTGTCACAATTCAGGAAGACCCAAAGAAAGCCCCCAGGGTTGGATTAACCCATGTGAAATGCACATATCTAGCTCCACAGAAACACCTATTGGAGACTCCTGGGGTTGGATTTGGCTAGAACCTCTGCAAGAACCACAGAAACTTTCACCTCCTATACTGCATGCAGTCAGGGGCTTGAGTCCCAGGAAGACTGAGTGAACCTCTGCATACTGCAGAGATCCAGCCCTGAGCAAGAAAAAACCAGCACGCGGGAAGTGCAGAGGCAATGGGGCAAGGACCTGCTGGCTGCTGGTATTTGCAAGTACTCTTGATTTGAGATTCCAGGTGAGAAGGAAACTGTGGTTAAGCTAGAGGCACCATCCCCTCATCCCAGAATTAGAGAAATTTACCCTAATATTTCTTATTTAAAAAAAAAAGTAAAGAGGCAAAGGAAAAAAAAACCTAACCATAGAAATTTAATGTGAGAACAGAGAAGACCTGGGTTCATCTTCAGAGGAATATACCAAAATAAAAATAAAGTTTCTACCCCCAAAGAATAATGTTAAATGACTCCCTGCCCAGAGAAAAATTATAGAATTCAAAAAGAAGTTAAAAATCAAATGAGAGACAATGAGGAAAAACTAAAAAAAAAAATCGAAGAAAAATAAGATTATGGAAAAAAACTAATCAACTGGAAAAAAAGATATAGAATCTCTTTTTTTTAAATAACTTTTTATTGATAGATTCATGCCAGGGTAATTTTTTACAGCATTATCCCTTGCATTCACTTCTGTTCCGATTTTTCCCCTCCCTCCCTCCACCCCCTCCCTCAGATGGCAAGCAGTCCTTTACATGTTGAATAGGTTACAGTATATCCTGGATACAATATATGTGTGCAGAACCGAACAGTTTTCTTGTTGCACAGGGAGAATTGAATTCAGAAGGTATAAATAATCTGGGAAGAAAAACAAAAATGCAAGCAGTTTATATTCATCTCCCAGTGTTCTTTCTTTGGGTGTAGCTGCTTCTGCCCATCTTTGATCAATTGAAACTGAATTAGTTCTCTTTATCAAAGAGATCCACTTCCATCAGAATACATCCTCAAACAATATCATTGTTGAGATATATAATGATCTCTGGTTCTGCTCATTTCACTTAGCATCAGTTCATGTAAGTCTCGCCAGTCCTCTCTGTATTCATCCTGCTGGTCATTCCTTACAGAACAAGAATATTCCATAATGTTCATATACCACAATTTATTCAACCATTCTCCAATTGATGGGCATCCATTCATTTTCCAGTTTCTAGCCACTACAAACAGGGCTGCCACAAACATTTTGGCACATACAGGTCCCTTTCCCTTCTTTAGTAGAAGATACAGAATCTCAAAGATGAAACTACCTCTCTGAAAATTAGAACTGGACAAGGAGAAGCCAGTGAAACTATTAGAGATTAAGGAATAATAAAATAGAATATAAAGAATAAGAAAATAGAACAGAATGTGAAACATAAGAAAAACTACAGATCTGGAGAACAGATCAAGAAGAGAAAACATAAGACTAATTGAACTACCTGAAAGCTATGACCAAAAAAAAAAGAAAAGAAAAGAACCTTGACACAATAATGCAAGGAATAATTGAAGAAAATTGTTTTTAATGTCATAGAACAGGAGGGAAAAGTAGAAATAGAAATAATATACTGATCACTACCTCAAAGAAATCCTTTGTGGAAAACACATAGGGATATTATTACCAAATCTTGAAACCCCCACATCAAAGAAAAAAATTTGCAAGAAACAAGGAAAAAAATTCAAATATGCTAGAGTTACAATTAGAATTGTACAGAGTTTATCAGCAACCACAATAAAAAATCGCAGGTCCTAGAATCATATATATATCAGAAATCAAAAGAACCAGGCCTGTGGGGGTAAAAATATCATATCCAGAAAAATTATCTATAATGCTGAATGAGAAAAAATGGACATCCATTGAACTTGCAGAATTTTAGGATTTTCTACTGACCAAACTTGAATTCAAAACAAAATTTAACATAGAAAAGCCAATATCTGGTGAACTGGAAAACAAAATTGGCGAAATGGAAAAAAATTCCACAAAACAAAAGAACTCAATGGGACAATTAGAAAAAGATTTTTAAAAAGTGAGTGAAGAAAATACTTCACTGAAAATCAGAATTGAACAATTGGAATTGAATGACTCGAGGAGACAAGAAGAATCAGTCAAGCAAATCCAAAAAAATCAAACAATGGAAAAGAATGTGAAATACCTTCTGGGGAAGACAACAGACCTGGAAAACAGATCCAGGAGAGACAATCTGAGAATCATTGGACTTCCAGAAAAACATGATGAAAAAAAGAGCCTGGACACTATTTTCCAGGAAATTATCAAAGAGAACTGCCCAGAAGTCATAGGAACAGAGGAAAAAATAAACATTGAAAGGATTCATCGATCACCCACTGAAAGGGATCCTAAAATCAAAACACCAAGGAATATAGTGGCCAAATGCCAGAACCCTCAGACGAAGGAAAAAATATTGCAAGCGGCTAGAAAAACCCAATTCAAGTATCAAGGAGCCACAATAAGGATCACCCAGGATCTGGCAGCATCCACATTAAAAGATCGAAGGGCCTGGAATATGATATTCCGAAAGGCTAAGGAACTTGGTATGCAACCAAAAATAACTTACCCAGCGAGAATGAGCATCTTTTTCCAGGGAAGAAGATGGACATTCAACGAAGTAAGCGAATTTCATCTATTTCTGATGAAAAAACCAGAACTTAACAAAAAGTTTGATCTACAAATATAGAACTCAAGAGAAATCTAAAAAGGTAAAGATTAATCTTGGGAACTATATTTCGACTATATAGATGTATAAAGAATACATGTATACCTTGTTCTAGAAATTGATGTGGAAAGGACATTGTACCAGAAAAAGGGTAAAGTGGGGGTAGTACATCTCATGAAGAGGCATAGGAAACCTATTATATCTGAGAGAAAGAATGGAGGGGGATGAATATAGTGGGTATCTTACTGCCTTCAGAATTGGCTTTAAGTGAAAAATCTTAAGACATATTCAATCTATGGTGAAACTTCTCCCACCTCATTGAAAAGTGAGAAGGGAAAAGTGAAAAGGGAAGGAATAAGCTAAGCGGAAGGGAATACGGAAACTGGGAGGGAAAAGGGTAAGATAGGGGGAGGAACTCTAAGGCAGGGGGAGGGATACTAAAAAGGGAGAGCTGTGAGAAGCAAGTGGTGCTCACAAGCTTAATACTGGGAAGGGGGGAAAGGGGAAAGAAGGGAGAAAAGCATAAACCGGGGTTAACAAGATGGCAAGTAATACAGAATTGGTCATTCTAACCATAAATGTGAACGGGGTAAACTCCCCCATAAAGAGGAAGCGGTTAGCAGAATGGATTAAAAGCCAGAATCCTACAATATGTTGTTTACAGGAAACACACCTGAAGCGGGGAGATACATGCAGGTTAAAGGTAAAAGGTTGGAGCAAAATCTACTATGCTTCAGGTGAAGTCAAAAAAGCAGGGGTAGCCATCCTGATCTCAGATCAAGCTAAAGCAAAAATTGATCTAATTAAAAGAGATAAGGAAGGGCACTATATCTTGCTAAAGGGTAGCATGGATAATGAAGCACTATCTATATTAAACATATATGCACCAAGTGGTGTAGCATCTAAATTCTTAAAAGAGAAATTAAGAGAGCTGCAAGAAGAAATAGACAGTAAAACTATAATAGTGGGAGATCTTAACCTTGCACTCTCAGAATTAGATAAATCAAACCACAAAATAAATAAGAAAGAAGTCAAAGAGGTAAATAGAATACTAGAAAAGTTAGATATGATAGATCTCTGGAGAAAATGTAATGGAGACAGAAAGGAATACACTTTCTTTTCAGCAGTTCATGGAACCTATACAAAAATTGACCACATATTAGGACATAAAAACCTCAAACTCAAATGCAGTAAGGCAGAAATAGTAAATGCATCCTTTTCAGACCACGATGCAATGAAAATTACATTCAACAAAAAACCAGGGGGAAGTAGACCAAAAAATAATTGGAAACTAAATAATCTCATACTAAAGAATGATTGGGTGAAACAGCAAATCATAGACATAATTAATAACTTCACCCAAGAAAACGATAATAATGAGACATCATACCAAAATGTATGGGATGCAGCCAAAGCGGTAATAAGGGGAAATTTCATATCTCTAGAGGCCTATTTGTATAAAATAGAGAAAGAGAAGGTCAATGAATTGGGCTTGCAACTAAAAATGCTAGAAAAGGAACAAATTAAAAACCCCCAGTCAAACACTAAACTTGAAATTCTAAAAATAAAAGGAGAGATCAATAAAATTGAAAGTAAAAAAACTATTGAATTAATTAATAAAACTAAGAGTTGGTTCTATGAAAAAACCAACAAAATAGACAAACCCTTAGTAAATCTGATTAAAAAAAGGAAAGAGGAAAATCAAATTGTTAGTCTTAAAAATGAAAAGGGAGAACTCGCCACTAATGAAGAGGAAATTAGAGCAATAATTAGGAGTTACTTTGCCCAACTTTATGCCAATAAATTCGACAACTTAAATGAAATAGAAAAATACCTCCAAAAATATAGCTTGCCCAAACTAACAGAGGAAGAAGTAAATATCCTAAACAATCCCATCTCAGAAAAAGAAATAGAACAAACTATCAATCAGCTCCCTAAGAAAAAATCCCCAGGACCAGATGGATTTACATGTGAATTCTACCAAACATTTAAAGAACAATTAACTCCAATGCTAATAAACTATTTGAAAAAATAGAGATTGAAGGAGTCCTACCAAACTCCTTTTATGACACAGACATGGTACTGATACCTAAACCAGGTAGGCTGAAAACAGAGAAAGAAAATTATAGACCAATCTCCCTAATGAATATTGATGCTAAAATCTTAAATAAAATATTAGCAAAAAGATTACAGAAAATTGTCACCAGGATAATACACTATGACCAAGTAGGATTTATACCAGGAATGCAGGGCTGGTTCAATATTAGGAAAACTATTAGCATAATTGACTATATCAATAACCAAACAAACAAAAACCATATGATCATCTCAATAGATGCAGAAAAAGCATTTGATAAAATCCAACATCCATTCCTAATAAAAACACTGGAGAGCATAGGAATAAATGGACTTTTCCTTAAAATAGTCAGGAGCATATATTTAAAACCATCAGTAAGCATCATATGCAATGGGGAAAAACTGGAACCTTTCCCAGTAAGATCTGGAGTGAAGCAAGGTTGCCCACTATCACCATTATTATTTAATATCGTATTAGAAACACTAGCCTCGGCAATAAGAGTCGAGAAAGATATTAAAGGAATTAGAGTAGGCAATGAGGAAACCAAACTATCACTCTTTGCAGATGATATGATGGTATACCTAGAGAACCCCAGAGATTCTACTAAAAAGCTATTAGAAATAATTCATAATTTTAGCAAAGTAGCTGGCTACAAAATAAATCCCCATAAATCCTCAGCATTTTTATACATCACCAACAAAACCCAACAGCAAGAGATACAAAGAGAAATTCCATTCAGAATAACTGTTGATACCATAAAATATTTGGGAATCTATCTACCAAAGGAAAGTCAGGAATTATATGAGCAAAATTATAAAAAAGTCTCCACACAAATAAAGTCAGACTTAAATAATTGGAAAAATATTAAGTGCTCTTGGATCGGCCGAGCGAACATAATAAAGATGACAATACTCCCTAAACTAATCTATTTATTTAGTGCTATACCAATCAGACTTCCAAGAAAATATTTTAGTGATCTAGAAAAAATAACAACAAAATTCATATGGAACAATAAAAAGTCGAGAATCTCAAGGGAATTAATGAAAAAAAAATCAAATGAAGGTGGCCTAGCTGTACCTGATCTAAAATTATATTATAAAGCAGCAGTCACCAAAACCATTTGGTATTGGCTAAGAAATAGATTAGTGGATCAGTGGAAAAGGTTAGGTTCACAAGACAGAATAGTCAACTATAGCAATCTAGTGTTTGACAAACCCAAAGCCCCTAACTTCTGGGAAAAGAATTCATTATTTGATAAAAACTGCTGGGATAATTGGAAATTAGTATGGCAGAAATTAGGTATGGACCCACACTTAACACCATATACCAAGATAAGATCAAAATGGGTCCATGACCTAGGCATAAAGAACGAGATTATAAATAAATTAGAGGAACATAGAATAGTTTATCTCTCAGACTTGTGGAGGAGAAAGAAATTTGTGACCAAAGATGAACTAGAGACCATTACTGATCACAAAATAGAAAATTTTGATTACATCAAATTAAAAAGCCTTTGTACAAACAAAACTAATGCAAACAAGATTAGAAGGGAAGCAACAAACTGGGAAAACATCTTCACAGTTAAAGGTTCTGATAAAGGCCTCATTTCCAAAATATATAGAGAACTGACTCAAATTTATAAGAAATCAAGCCATTCTCCAATTGATAAATGGTCAAAGGATATGAACAGACAATTTTCAGAGGATGAAATTGAAACTATTACCACTCATATGAAAGAGTGTTCCAAATCATTATTGATCAGAGAAATGCAAATTAAGACAACTCTGAGATACCACTACACACCTGTCAGATTGGCTAAGATGACAGGAAAAAATAAGGATGAATGTTGGAGGGGATGCGGGAAAACTGGGACACTAATGCATTGTTGGTGGAGTTGTGAACGAATCCAACCATTCTGGAGAGCAATCTGGAATTATGCCCAAAAAATTATCAAATTGTGCATACCCTTTGATCCAGCAGTGTTTCTATTGGGCTTATATCCCAAAGAAATACTAAAGAAGGGAAAGGGACCTGTATGTGCCAAAATGTTTGTAGCAGCCCTATTTGTAGTGGCTAGAAACTGGAAAATGAATGGATGCCCATCAATTGGAGAATGGCTGGGTAAATTGTGGTATATGAATGTTATGGAATATTATTGTTCTGTAAGAAATGACCAGCAGGATGAATACAGAGAGGACTGGCGAGACTTACATGAACTGATGCTAAGTGAAATGAGCAGAACCAGGAGATCATTATACACTTCGACAACGATATTGTATGAGGACATATTTTGATGGAAGTGGATTTCTTTGACAAAGAGACCTAACTGAGTTTCAATTGATAAATGACGGACAAAAGCAGCTACACCCAAAGAAAGAACACTGGGAAACGAATGTGAACTATCTGCATTTTTGTTTTTCTTCCCGGGTTATTTATACCTTCTGAATCCAATTCTCCCTATGCAACAAGAGAACTGTTCGGTTCTGCAAACATATATTGTATCTAGGATATACTGCAACATATCCAACATATATAGGACTGCTTGCCATCTAGGGGAGGGGGTGGAGGGAGGGAGGGGAAAAAATTGGAACAGAAACGAGTGCAAAGGATAATGTTGTAAAAAAAAAAAATTTACCCTGGCATGGATTCTGTCAATATAAAGTAATTATTAAATTAAAAAAAAAAAAAAAGAAAAGCCAATTATCAAAGATCAATTTCAAGGAATATAACATGAACAAATTGCTTTTGTTTTTTACTTGGAAATGTATACCATATGTTTAAGATTGACATCAACAATTGGGTAACTGAAAAGAAAGATTGGGCAGAGTCAAGGTAAAAACAGTAATTATATTATGCAAATGAGGTTCATAAGAAGAATAGACACAGGGGCATTAAAGGAGGGGGAAGGGATTATAATTCTGAAAATTTATTCACATTGGGAATGGATTAAATAGGTAACACTACATATATACCATGAAGGGTAGAGGACCCCCAAAAAATCTATAAGAAATAAGGGGGAGAGATGGACAGAGAGGAAAGCAAAGAGTAGGGGAAGAAGACAAGGGAGGGATCCAAGGCAGATTAAAGAGCAGAATTAAATCAGAGTTAGCAGGGATAAGGAAGATATGGAAAAGCAGGGGCATGTATGTATATGTATATATATAAATATGTATAAATATATTAATATATTAGTTACATACTTAACTATAGCCTGCTTGGGAGAGATACAAAAGACAAAGGGAAGAAAAAAAGAATAAAGTAAAAAAAAAAAGTACACAGCAGAAAAGAAAAGTGCTACCTACAAGGAAGAAAAAATGGACATTCATGAATATAATTACTTCTACCACTATATATCCTTTCTCCTATTAATAATTTATTGCCATATATTTTGAATCCTCCCCAATATTCTTCTGGACACATGACAGTGTTCTGTTTTGTTTTGTTTTGCATTCCTTTTCTGTTTTTTTCTTTTTTCTGATTGTTTCTTTTAATAAAATAAGTTTTTAAAAATCCCCAATTCCATTTTAAGTAGGAAAATCAAGGGCATCTTCATTTCCCCCAACAGCATATCCAAGGCAGACCTGCTGGGAGGAATTTTTAGCAGGTTCAGTTTCACTACCACCTTTGTTTTAGGACATCACAGCATGGTACAAGAGCCCTTTGGAGACAACCAAAATCAAGACACAGCAGACCAACCACCCCAACAGATTCTCATGCAGACCACAGATTTGTTAGCCACTCAAATTCAGCTGGACCAATTAATATTCCTGCAACTCAAATCAATCCAGTCCAAAAAGAAGAAATATAGTGACAGCTAGCCTCAAAACTAGGAAGATCTATGTTCAAATTCTACGGATCCTGAGCAGATTATGTTCCCTAAATGTTTTAGGCAACTCTCTAAAATTATGAACTGCAAAGAATGTGTTAACCTGCAATGATAAATCATTCCTGGTATTACTGAAATCACAAGTTCAGTCAGTATCTCTATCCTATGCACCAGATATTATGCTAGGACCTGAGTGTTCAAAGACCAAAAAACCACCACACCAATAATAACAACAATAATCACATATATACATGAAATACACATACATATATGCATACATACTGGAAAGTCAGATTTTGTGCAGCAATTGTGGATAAAGACAATGAATAGGATTGTTCTTATATGTTCTATACCCTGATGTTAACTCGTTATCCAGCTGGGATTCCCAGGATAAAAGTCCACTCCATTGTGAAAAGTTATAACAAAAGAATCTATAATTTTCTCCACGTTTTAGATCTGAATCCACAGAGATCGTGTACTGACAAAACAACAAAATATTAAATTTTTCTCTCTCTTCTCCAAGGATGCCACCTTTCAAATGCCTTCTCCCAATTGCATTTCTGATAAGTACACACAGACTAGGAAATGTCTGCAATTATTATTATTATTAACCAAACTCCTGAACCTTCCTACACTTACTGTCTCTACTTTTTCTTCTTGCTCACTCTTAACCCTTTAGAATCTGACTTCTGACCTCATTACTTAGTAAAAACTCTTCAATTCAATACCAGTGACAAATAGGACAGTATTTTCTCAGTCTGAATCATTCTTAACCCATCTGCTGCTTTTTATGCCGTTAACCACCCTGTTCTGCATACTCTTGCCTTTTTTGAGTTTTCATAACATTTCTCACACGCGATTTGCCTTCTGTCAATCTAATTGATCCTTCTTAGTTTCCTCTACTAGCTTGTGATCCTGCATCATGTTCTCTAATTATGGTTGCTCCCCAGTATTCTGTCCTAGGTCCTATTCTCTTCACACTTTATACTTCCTTTTGTTGACCTGATTAGCTCCCATGGATTAACTATCCACTTGATAGAGATGTCTCAAGTGAATATATTTGCATATATCTTCAAAATACATGTATATCAAGTCCCATTCTCTCTTCTAAGCTTCAGTCCTGTAGCACCAATCACCATTTTGAACATTTGCCACATTGCCATTCACCTTTGGGGCAAATAGCATGTTGGACGTTTCAAACTAAATTTCTCAGAAATAATCTAAAACTCAGCATGTTCAAAACAGGAATTATCTTGATCCCTAATAAATCTTCATTTCTTTTCTTCCAAACTACTAACCTGATGTCAAAATGCTTCCTGCAGCTCAGGTTTATAATCTTGCTATTATCTTAGATCCCTTTCTACATCTCTATTCTCCCACTTATTTCAAATCTTGCCCTGTTTACTGGCTATTTCTCTACTACATAACTTAAAAAACATACCACGTGCCCCAATCTCCAATAAACTCTCATTTCACCCACCTATCCCCACTAGTTTTTGTCTCATATGTTCCATATCTCTCCTCCCTTTATTTGCTTCAATTTGTGAGAAAATCATCTATTAACAGCACTTCTGTTATTCTTTGTGATTCTCTACAATCTGACTTCCAAGCTCATCATTCAACTGAAACTTTTTTCCCCAAAATTACTAATAATCTTTTGATTGCCAATTACAATGGCCTTTTCTCAGTCTTCATCCTTCTTGACCTAACTGTAGCCTTTGAATCTGCTAATACCCCTCTTTTCCTTGATTAGCTAATTTCTCTAAATCATCATGACACTACTCTATCCTGATGCTCTTCCTTCCTTTCTGATAGCTTCTTCTCAGTCTCTTTTGTTCACTCCTCAATCAGTTCATGACCATGGGCTCTGTCCCAGAGATATCTTAAACTTAATATGTCTAAAACTGAACTCTTTATCATTTCCCCAACTTCCCTGTTATTGTCAAATTCTCCCAGTCACCCAAACTTGATATCAAATAATCTTTGACTTTTCACTTTGTCACACCCCAAATTTTGGTTCTTGCTAAGTCCTGTCAATTTCATCCTTATAACATCTCTTATATTTGGACCCCTCTCTCCTCTAACACTTGATATTGCCATCTCTCTAGTACAAGTTCTCATCATCCCAAATTTGGACTGTCAAAAGCCATCTAATTTGTCTCCCTGCCTCAAGTTTCTCTCCACTCCAGCCTGTTCTCTACTGGGCTATCAAAGTAATCTTCCTAAAGTACTGGTCTGAACATGTCACCATTTTACTCATATTCCACTGGTTTCCTATCATCTCCAAGATTAAATATAAAATACTCTATTCATTGCTCAAAACCTCTTATAACATGGCTCCTGTGCCTTCTCAGGCTTCTTAAGTCTAACACATCTCTCTTTGTATACTACAGTCCAATGTCACTAGTCTTCTTCCAGTTTTTCAAATAAAATATTCTATCTCCAGACTCCAGACAAACAGGCTGACCCCTATTTTGGAATTCTCCCCTTCTTTGTTGCTACCTACCCACTTTCCTGATTTCCTTCATGTTCCTGCTAAAATCTTTCCTTTTTGTTTGTTTTTTCCTGAGCCAATTGGACTTGCCCGAGGTCACACAGCTATAACTGCTTTCCCTGTAAAGGTAGTATTTCCCAATCCCCTGTTAATTATTTCCAATATATTCTGTATATAGTTTGCTTGTTTTAAACTGTTTCAATAGAGTGCATAGTTGTTTGCATGTTGTCTCATCTATTAAGACTCTCAGTTTTTTGATATCATCTATGTCTTTTGCTTTTCTTGTGTGTGTGTGTGCACAGTGAAATTATAGCACTACTTAATTTTTATCTTTCATTTTTGAAGAGGATTAATGATGTCAAAGGGTAATATCTTTACTTGCATGTGAATTGAATTTAAATGAAGCAATCTTAAAGTCTTCACCCTCAGTCTCTCTTTCTGAGTCATCAAATACCATTGGCAGGATAAAATTCAAGAAAACTGACAATGACCTGAAATACCTAACCAAAGTGCCTAATAAATATGTGTTGACTTACTGATCCAAAAGGAAAAGGAGAAAGACTAACACCAATAAAGATGGAAACAGCCCCAATGAAAATGGTGATCCCAAGTCACAAAAAAATGGGTACTGGAAGTACCAAATAAATCATGTGAATTTTTGATAAGTGTGTATTTGTAATGCCTATACAGTTTGAAATATTTTATCAAATTTTATAAAATGCAGAATTTTGTTTTCCTTGTTTAAGCAGCATTGTCAGTGCACAAAACACTTTGCTATTGTTTTAGAAGAATGGGGAAAATGTTGCATTATTTTCTTATCATTATTGTTCTATTATTTCCTTATCTGTAAAAGCAGGATAATAATTACACTTGATTCACAGAGTTGTTATAAAAATCAAGTCAGGTAAAAATTGTGAAATATTTAGTACAGTGATCCATAGTAAGTGCGATACAAACATTAGCTCTCATCAACATCATTCATTTGAGTGTACCCAATAAGATCCAATCAGATGCTGATTGTTTTAGTAGAAGATGCTCTCCTTCCCTGATTCTTCATCCTATTGTGGCTCAGACAGTGGTTTTCTGTCCCTTGGCCTTGTCTTCTTTCTTGCTGAGTCTTGAGCAGGGCTGCTTATAGCCTCAGGGCCTTTCTCCAACAGTGATTCAGGAGTGGATTGCCTCTGTCCTATGCTGAAAGCTGATCTGGTCCTGTCTCCTGTACTTTTTTCTGCTTTGCCTCTTACCTCCCTAGACTTTTCTCTGTTCAGAATGTTTGTAAGTTCCACACTGGTTTTTTTTGTAAAGTTCTGGACTGAATAAAGAAGCTTATAGGAATTTCATTTTTTTTCTTTACCATGTTCTTTCTGGTGCTTTTTTTTAGAGGATTATTGGGTGGGAGAGTTTTAGCAACTCTTGGTTCTGACATGGGACCATCTTCCCACAAATCATCTTCTCCATTTATTCTTTTTGTTTTTCAGATGTTTTAAATATAGGGGGTTGTTATGTTTTGTCAAACTTTTTTTTGCATCTCTTGATATTTTGTATGTAAATATGTATATTCACCAGTTTACCTAATATTTGAAGAGATAAGATTAGCCAATATTTTATCTGTTTTGTAATTTTTGCAAACAGCGCCCATTCTTATTTATTAATTCAATGTGTAGAGTTTTTTCAATTTTGTTTATTTTTACTTTGGTCTTCAGAATTTATATTTTGTGCTTTGTTGAGATTTTTTAATTTATTGCTTTTATAAATTTTTTAGACTTTATAATGCTCAATTCATCAATTTGTTCTTTCTTTTATTACTGAAAGTGGGGGTGTGTGTATAGATATAGATATAGTAACATTTTCCCCTAGAACTATTTTGGCTGCATCACAAAAGTTTTTCTATGTTGCATGACCATTGAGGGAATAGATATTATTAACTATAACTATAGTTATATTGTATATATTTATATATTACATTTACATTATTATATGTATAGTTAATAGTATATCATATACTATTAATTATATAAGTAATATATATAATGTATTATGTATATTATTAACTATAGTAGTTAAATAATATATTAACTTTTAATAGCTATTAACATTTTTTCCATCATTTTATTAAGATAGGACAATCAACAAAACAATAAATTAAACCCAAATTTGTATTATTTGCCAGTTTCTGAAGAGGTTTAAATAGTCACACTAATGATTTAAAAACACATTCTCTGGAACTGATTCCAACTGATGCTGGAACTTTCCTGCTAAGGTATACAACTTTAGGTTACAAGGCAGAGAAAAGACAGAAACTCACCAGAGCTCTCCCCAAAAACTCTCTAAACATCTTTAAATAATGCCTGAAAACAAGTTCTGGGTTGGCAAAAATCTATAAAAGAATGAGGTAAAAGTTTTTCAGCCCAAAACAATTTAAAAGGTTAACAAGAAAGATCTGCTCCATCAAGATGAGAGTAGAGCACAGTCCAAAGTAAGCAGGCAGAGCTGGGCAAGTCTAGTGTTCTTAGCTGTTTCTTTACTCTTCCCAGATAGTATCAGGTGCTGCTTTTCCTGGGTCGGTGGCTGTTTGCACAACTGTTCAGGGGAAGAGATGTTCTCCAGATCAGAGAGGCCAGACACTGGTGTGGTTATCTCTTCTCCTCTCTTTTAAACACCTTGTTTAAAGGATCGAGTCTCTTGTAACATTTATTTAAAGTTAAGTTCAATATAGGTGTTTTAATAATTTTTTTTAATTTTCAAAGTAAACTGTTGGGATATTAAAAAAAAAAAAAAGTAAGCAGTCAGCACAAACTAGATCCCAAAACTAGGAGCAGTCCTTCGGAATCACTGACACAGGGGCTGTCTCTGGAGCTCTTACAAATGGTAAGAGGTGGAAGAACTGCTTAGAAAGAGATTACAATAGCCCTTCTGGTGGCACTTGGGGCAGAATTCTGCTATTTTGTCCATATTTGGATCTGAGTCACAGTGCTGGGTAAGTAGGCAAGTAGCACACCAGAGTTTCTGCTCACAGTGAAGTGTGGATCTTTATTACAATTCCAGACAGAGAAAGGTGTTTGTGGTCACTCAATGACCAGATCACAGGCCAGAAGAATAGTAAACAAAACTCTCTTTGGATCATATCATCTTAGAAGAACTGAAACTTATATGTCTAAAAATAGCTGCTCAAAATCCCTGAAGCTTAAAATGGTGTGCCTTTCACTCTAGAAGCAGATATCCACTTTAGCAAAGAGTTAAAACTCAAGAAAATAGGCTGGGAAAATGAGCAAACAATAGAAAAAAAGATATCTGACTATACAAAGTCACTGTGGTGCCAAGAAAAATCAAAATATATACTCAGAAAAAGACAACAAAGTCAAAACTGCTACATTCAAAGCTTCTAAGAAATATATGAATTGATCTCAGGCCATGGAAGAGCTCAAAAAGAATTTTTAAATCAATTAAGAGAGGCAAAGGAAAAATTGAAAAGAGAAATGAGGATGTTCCCTCAATAGTGCAAGAAAATCATGAAATACAAATCAACAGGTTTGTAAAGACATAAAAATACTGAAGAAAATAACACTTAAAAAAACCAAATACATGAAGTGGTAAAAGGGATACAAAATCCAATGAGGATTAAAATACTTTAAAAAGAAGAATTGCCACATGGAAAAAGAGGCACAAAAATTCACTGAAGAAAAAAACTCCTTACAAAGTAGAATTAGCCAAATGGAAAAGTGGGTACAAAAGTTCACTGAAGAAAAGAATTCTTTAAAAATTAGAATTGAACAAATGGAAGCTAATAGTTTTATTGGACATCAAGAAACATAAAATAAACTCAAAAGGTGAAAAAAATGGAAGAGCATTTGAAATATTTCATTGGAAAAACAGCTTACCTGGATCAGAGGGTTTGAAATAGGACATTCTAGGGTTCAAAGGAACTGGGAATGCAACCAACAATCATCTATTGAGCAAAATTGAGTATAATCCTTCAAAAGAGAAAATAGATATTCATTGAAATAGAGAGCTTTCAAGCATTTTTGATGAAAATATTAGAGCTGAATACAAAATCTGACTTTCAAATACAAAATTAAAGAAAAACATAAAAAGGTAAAAAGGAAAGGGAAATCACAAGGATTAATAAGATTAAAGTGTTTGCATTCAAAAATGGGAAGATGATACTTGTAACTCCTAAGAACTTTCTTATTATTGGCACAGTTAGAGTATATATAGATAGAGGACACAGCTATAGGTTGAATGTGAAGTGATGCTATCTTAAAAAATAAAATTTAGGTGTGAGAAAAAGAAATTAACTGGGAGAGAAAGGGGGGAAAGGGAGAATGAAATAAATTATTTCACATAAGCATTTACAGTGAAAGGGAAGATGAGAGAAATAGTAAGAAATACTTGAACTTTACTCTCATCAGAAC
Source organism: Antechinus flavipes (assembly GCF_016432865.1). Taxonomy (NCBI): domain Eukaryota; kingdom Metazoa; phylum Chordata; class Mammalia; order Dasyuromorphia; family Dasyuridae; genus Antechinus; species Antechinus flavipes. The sequence continues at coordinate 178,240,159 of NC_067403.1, read as the reverse complement.
TGACTCAAAAAAGGAATAAGAAGCATACTCGATTGGGTATATAAATCTACTTTATCCTCCAGGAAAATAGCAGAGAAAGAATATAAAAGAAGGAGATGGTATTCACAAAAGGGAGGGCAGTTTGAGAGAGAGTCAGAAGCAAAGCACTTTTTAGGAGTTTTTGAAGCAAGTTTCTCTAAAAAACCTTCATCTCTCAAATATAAAGAAAAAATGAGTCACATTTATAAAAAATAAGAGACATTCTCCAATTGATAAATTATCAAAAAATATGAACTACTAGTTTTCAGATGAAGTAATCAAAGCTATCTATAGACATAGGAATATGTCTAACTTACTGTTAATTGAAGAAATGCAATTTAAAACATTGAAGTTGTTTTATGCCTAAAGATTGACTAATAGAAGAGAAAAATAAAATGATAAATGTTGGCAGTGATGTGAGAAAATTGAGACATTAATGCACTAATGTGAACTGATTCAATCATTCTGTAGAGAAATTTGGAAATATACCCAGAGACCTTTAAAACCACACATACTGTTTGACCTAGAAATACCACTACTAAGTCTATATCACCCAAAAAAGGAAAAGACTTAAGTGTACAAAAATATTTATAGCAGCTTTTTCCTGGGGACAAAGAATTGGAAGTTCAGAAAATGCCCATCAATTGAGTAAAGGTTGAACACAAGCCTTGTATTAATTAGTTCTACTTAGTACCTTGTTCAGATTCTGCCCAAACATCTTCTTGTAAGATTAGAGCAACTCTAATTAGTTAGCATTAGTAAGGATTCCAACAACTCAATGACCAGATCACAGGCCAGAAGAATAGTAAACAAAACTCTCTTTGGATCATATCATCTTAAAAAAAATGAATTTGTATTGAGTTTTAGTTTTATAAATCACCACAGTATCCCACATATTCCTTCCATTTCTCTCCCAGAGAGTCATCCCAAATGCCAAAGAGTATTTTAAGGTAGGGAGCAGGAGGGAATTAGCACAACTAATTGATATGTTGAAAAAGTTCAAAAACATGTGCAATGTGGAACATCTGTGGACTTTCCACAAAAGAGTATTGGGTGATCCCCCTCATTGTATAGAGAAAGTGCTGAGGTCTACAGATATTAAGAACTGTGTCCTAGTTCACACAGGACACAGCTGAGATGGATAGAATCATTACCTGTTTCCTAACTCTGGGTTTTCTTTGGGCTCTATTCTGAACCATCTTCTTTCTGCATATCCTCTGCTTTGGTGATCTCGTGACCATTATTATTAGAATTATTATCCCTTTGTAAATACTTCCAAATTATTTATTCAGCTCTTATGTTTCTCTTGTAATTCAGTCATGCCTTATCTGTATAACAAGGTATTAACGAACAAACACCTAGTTCTTCTGATATGTACCCTTGCCTACTACCAATACACATTGGAAGTTAACGAATAGTGCCTGAAGATATATATAGCTAGAGCCCATTTACTACTGAACTACTGAAGGAGTCATATTCTCAAATTTGTACTGTATATTTCTATAGAGATGGAACCAATTATAATATTATACATAAAGTATTTAAAAGTATGAATTCAAATATCTGTGAGCACTAATGGATTTCTGGGTATAAAAGAGGGACCCTGCCCTTGATTTCAAAATATATACAGATTTTTCTAACACCAGTGAGTACCTATGCATAAAAGAGGGATCCTGCCTTTCACTTCTGAGCATGTACAGGTATTCTGTGACTTTTACCTATGAGCTTCTTGTATGGTAACAAAAAACCTTTTAACGGTCTGCTAAGCCAAAGCAGAATGTGTACATCCTAGCCTCGCAGAAGAATTCAATCTCTCTCTCTCTTTGCCAAAATGAAGAGGAATAACTTCTGTCAGTAGAGGAAGGGCTTTAGGGTCCTCTCTTTGATCAGCTTGCCATTAGCCATGAACACATAGTCCTATGATTTATTCTATTTCTGTTGGGTTTCATTTTTTCCTGATCTTGGATGAATAAATATCTAGAGATAGAACAGAACAAGCTAAGACTTTGTGAGCTTTGGAAAATTAGCAAAATCTTCTGACTTTCCTGATGTAACTGATAGTAATAGTTGCCATAGATAGGTCTAGTTTAGAATCCATCCTTGAAGAGAAACTTGCATGATCCAGCACAATAGAGAATAAATCCACAGTTGAGCCATCCTGTCCTAAAGCAAAGAAGGGATCCATTTACTGGATATTCCATACCTAGAACTGAACTTGGTGGGTATAGCTCCCACATTAAGTGTGAACAGACTCTCCTAAAAAATCAGCATGATAGATCAAAGTATACCTCAGTTTGGGGTAGCATTGGCATATCCTTTCAGAAATATCCCTTTGTTAAAACTATTTGATGTTAATTTGTTATCAATTATAGGTACTAGGTACCCATAATTTAGTTCTAGGTACTAAATATTGACGATGCTAATGGAAAGATATTAACTTGGCAATGATATAAGGAACTGAGAATGCTTGTAAGAGATGAAGAATCATCCCAAATCCCAGAAGTTTATCTCTAAAACCCTGAGGGGAGAAGGAACTCTCCTCATGCTCCTGAGAACTTACATGCAGTGCCAATGGCATTGAGTCCAGAGAGTATGGGAGATATTAGTAACAAATGCCTGCTAAAGATCTTTATCTTTATGTGCAATGGGCATCTCGAAAGAGAATTAGTTATCTTCTCTCCCACCTCCAAACCCAAACTTCCCTATTGCTATCACAATATCCTTCTGGTCACCCAGGTTCACACATTCATAATCATCCTTCCTAAAGAGATTATAAAAAAGGAGAAAGGACCCACATGCATAAAATTGTTTGTAATGGCCCTTTCTGGAGTGGCAAAGAAGTGGAACTTAAGTGGATGCCCTTCATTTGGGGAATGGCTAAATAAGTTATGATATATGAATGTAATGAATGTCATGAATGAATGTATTGTTTTGCAAGAAAAAATGAGCAGGTTGCTTTCAAAAACTTATATGAACTGATGATGAGTGAAGTGAGCAGAACCAAGAGAACATTGTATACAGTAACAACAAGATTATCATGCTGATGAACTGCGATGGCCTTGGCTATTTTCAACCATAAGAGAATTCAAGGTACTTCCTTTTGATAGAAAGTACCATCCACAACCAGAGAGAAAACTATGAAGATTGAATGTGGATCAAAACTTGTTTTTCTCTCCTTTCTTGGGTTTTTTCCCTTTGATCTGATATTTTTGCACAGCATGACAAATATGAAAATATGGTTAGAAGAATTGCACATTTAACTCACATTAGACTGCTTGCTATCTATCTTGGAGGAAGGGGCAGGGAAAGAAGAGAGATAAAAATTTGGAACATAAGATTTTGCAAAGTAGAATATTGAAAATTATCTTTGCATGTATTTGGAAAAAATACTATTTTTAAAAAATCGTCCTTGACTCTCCTCTCCTTGAATTCCCCTAGGCAGTCAGTAATCAAGATTTACCAATTTTATCTCCATTTCATATCTCATGTCTTTTTTTCCTTTACTAAAAGGTAAAAGTCTCTTCTCCAGATGCTCTTCTCTCTTAGTATAACTGCCAAATTAATACTTCTAAAGTACAGATCTGTCACTCCCATGTTCAAGAGTTTCAATGATTCTCTATAGTCTTTGAAATAAAATATTAATTCTTTTTGACATTTAAAGTGTCTTGCGATCTGCGTCTGACCTATCTTTGCAGATTTATTTCTCATTGTTCAACGTCAAGTCTTTTTTGTGTTACTCAATTGACTTACAAGTTGTTACCCCATATATAATATTCTGTCTCTGACATATTTTGCAGTCTGTACCCCCATGTCTGTAGTTCTTCCCCTCCTCATCTCTTCTTCTTGGCATCCCTAGCTCAATGCAAGATCCAACTCAAGTGTCATCTTCCTACAGAACTTTCATACTTTGCACATACTCTGACCTATGCTTTCTTATTTTCTTATGCATTTTGTATCCTTAAACTTGATCCCTGGATGAAATTACTTCAAGCTGAGATTTGTTCATGTCTAGGATTTTAGGGGAAGAGGAATGTATTCAGTGTTTTATATCAACAGTTCTGAAGTTACATTCACAGATCTCTAAAGATCTGTATTACCCCTTTACAGGATCAAAACCATTTTCATAACATTGCTAAGATGCTTAACTTTCTAATACAGTAAATAGCAACAAGTTTAAACCATATAAACAAAGGCTCTTTGAAGTGACTTTGATGATTTTTCAGAGTATAAAGCAGTCCTGAGACCAAAAATTTTGAGAACCATGGTGCTATATAAATCAAATATAAAATAGTTATCTATCTCCTCTCTACAAAAGAAATGCTTAGTATGACCTATGATCCACAAGCATTCCTTGACAGATAGAGTAACTTAAACTTACATTAATATTATGCCAGGAGGCTGATCATTAAAATAATGCAGTTTGTTGGACTGAAATGTGAGTCATCTGGTAGCTTCTTATTTTTAATAAATTATTATTCTTCTTATAATTAATTAAATATAAAACTCATTTTACATCACACCTCAGCTCTTCACTATCAAAACAATTTCTCCTACATCCATCACCTGACAAGCCTAGCCAGTGATATCTTCTCAAAAACAGAAATGCCCTCTGAGTTCTGACTAATAGACCCAGTTCTCCAAACCTCCAGAACTCAAAAAGTTATCTCCAAATCTGGGCCCATATATCCAGAAATAAACATTTGGCCACATATGTTTAGGGAAGAAACAATGCAGAAGAGACAGGCAGAAGCCCTTAACTAAACCCCTTTTTTAGATGCCATGTGATTGTAGAAAACATGTTGGGGATGGAAAGGGAATGGAGAATACTTCCCCTGCCTTATCTTTATTCAAAGTGAAAGAAAGATACTTGTCTCATAAGAGTCAAAGAAGAACAGAAAGAGAGGGAAGCTATGGAAAACAATATCTGTTCCTGTAGTGATAGTTAACTGTTTTCTTTAAACTGTTTTCTAGTTTTTGATGATCAGTTGTCCCAATTGTTCTCACCTGGATCCTTTCTGAGATCAGTAAAGCCCAAGTTAGGCACCTGTCTCAATCCATCAGTACCTGAGTTCATTCTCTGCCTAAATTTATCTTTCCTCTATAACATCTTATAGCATTCATCTGTTTCCCTGGCTCGAGCCTTATCTATAAACATGAAAAGGAAATTCATGTCAAACTCAACTTAATTACAATAATGTTGAGGAGGCAGGGTGGTGCAGTGAAAAATTCATGGCCCTGGCAGTAGAGGACCTTATTTTAAATCCTGTCTCTCATGCATAGCAAAACATCTGTGTGACCCTGGCCATGTCACATCACCTACCTGTGAGGTCCTCCTAGAGCTATCTCTGTACCTTTTTATAGCCTACTCCATATACACCACTACCCCCCAATCATAGCCATCTCTTAAGTCTAAATTCAGACCCTTTCAAAATATATTTTCTGTTCTCCGACAAAAAAAATAATTTTGTGTTTATATTTACAAATAATATTTTTGTTTATTTTGTTATAATTGCTTATTTGTTAATGTGTTGTATCCTTTCCATCTTTCAGTAAAATATACTCTCTTTAAGAGGAGGAACTGCTTCACTTTTGTATTGGTGGTCCCACTGGTGTCTGTAGATGCTTAATAAAAGCCTGTTGGCTATTTAAAAGAAGCCCAGGTGGTTTGATAAATGGGAGCAAAAGATCTAGTATAAATTTATATTCTAAAACATTATTCACAAAGTGAGTTATAAAGTAGAAATACGATTTTCCTATTAAAAATAAGAGAATCTGAAATGTTGGTCTTATTACTCTTGGTTCCCAAGATAAGCAATCTCACTAATGAAAATAATGAATCTGACAGCACCCAGCCAAGGATATGAGCAGAAGCTTTATCTTTTATTCATCACACCAGCTGAGTAAAATCTGGAAGAAAGTAAAGAGTATCTGGTATCATCATTACTACTATGAGGTTCATTGGGAAGAAGGAAGTTCACAAAGAAGAATTAGAAAGAGTCCACTTGTACAAAGCAACCAGAAAGAACAACTGAATTTAAAAATTGATTATGCAATGATTCTAGAATATGTAGAAAAACTTACTGGTATGTATGTGAGTATGTATGTGGTGGTGTTGTTTTATTTTCAAAGAGAAGCAATAATATTATAGAGTTATGTCTTGACTTGAAAGTGAGTTGGATTTAAGTAAGAAAAAGTTACACAAAGTCACTCACTCTTCCAGAGTCATTGACATTCAGTAGCAAGACAAAAGTCAAGAAGAATATCCATCGAAGAATATAGAGGGTGGCCTGGGCATCTTCATTGCTCTAAACATACCATGACAGCTACTTCAGCTGCCTTTGTGGCCATTGCAGCAAATTGTTTTCATCTTCCCATTCTGCTAGGGGAAGTCTTCACATGCTTAAGGTAGATATCCCCCTAAATTACCAACAGCTTTGAGACCTACTAGTTATCCTCAATCTGGTTTAGCCCTTCTACCAAGATACTGGAGTATAACCACTGCACAGCCTACAGCTTCTTGGAATCACAGATGAGAATTGGATAACGGGACACCAAAGATGGATGAATAGTCCTGAAAAGGGCTCAGCAAGCCTTCACACCAGAGGTGCTAGTCCCCCCTGAATGTATATGTGTGCACGTGTGCATATAGACACATACACACATATATGTGTATATACATAAAAATACAAAAACATATACATATATGTCACTCAGGCTTGAGCTACTCTCATTACATATAATAGTAGATGAGAAAAAATGAGCTGCAAATTTATTCCTTGCCTTAGTGACATCATATCAAACCAGAGCCAAAATTAGCCATTTCTGTACCCAGGACAAGAGCCATAACATAAGCCTTCAATTCAGTTGGAAGAGAGGTATATCAGGAGGATCTCACCTTAGGTGCAGTCATTGCAAGGGGATGTGGAGATAGGAGGGACTATTTAACTTTATATTTTAATTAATCTTGCTCATTATTAAGACTAAATTCGATGGTTTGGATTGTGAGCACTTTCAATGGCCTCTAAATTTCAATACCCTGAGACAAAACCCCAGTCTCCCTATCCTAGTTACAAATCTATATCAAACACTATTGATTTTTAAAACTTCTATATTACATCTCCCCACTGTTCTGACACCATAAGGATTTCCCTAGTTTTATAAATGAAGTTTCTGATTTTGTAACCAGATACACAAGGAACTAACTAACCAACTAATTAACCAACTACAGAAATGGCATAGGAGATAAAATGTTAGGAAGCCCAAGGATCAAGTCCTGCTTCTGACACAAGCTAACAGTGTTCCTCTGATCAAACCTTTCAATGCTCTAGGCAGCTCTATTAAAAGTACAAATTGCAGAGAAAGTTACAATAGGGGCAATGAATCGATTGAGGAAGTTCTTTATACCACTGAAATCTCGAACCCTGTTCCTATGCCTACCTGTTATCCCCTTACCTGCTAGGCACAGGGGGAACAAAGATAAAAATAAAACACTCTCTGCCTTCAAGGAGCTTATATCCTATTGAGAAAGACATATTATATGTACAGTACATAATCTCCTTATATAAATGTATGCAGTATAATTTTAGAGAGGGGGATACTAGCAATGGAGGGAGTGGAGAGAGTCATATTCATATAGCAAGTAACATGAGTTGAGTTTAAGGGAAAAGCCTGTCTATTATATACTTAATTAATGCCATGCATCAATCTTTCTGCCCTATTCTCAAGACCAAGCAGCAGGTTTGCTTAGCAAGGATGAATTTTTTTAATGAATTGATTGAGCAGAAGGTCACAGGAAATATACCAATGGATCAAGAAGCAATTAATAATCTTCAGCCATAGAGCAGAAGGCTAGTCTTACAGCCATGCAGGGCTATCATAGAATTTTTCTAGCATTTTAAGATTTGTAAAGTGCCTTTGTCATGGCAACCCTCCAAGGTAAGCTGTGCAGACCGTGTTATCTCTATATGACAGATGAAGGGGAAAAAAAGTTGAGAGAGATTATCTGAGTTGCCCTGGGTGACACAGCTTGAAAGCTGAACTGGCATTAAAACACAGGTCTAGAGACTCTGGTATTTCCATTTCCTTTTGACTCTACTACATTATCTCCCAAACAAAGTTTGAACATGGTGTTCAGAACATGATGTGAAATGGTTCAGAACATGGTGTGATTTTCTATGATAATACTGACTGAGCCCACCAAATGTATTAGAAGAAGTACCAACTTAAAAGCTTCTCTGTATCCTCTGATTCCAAAATCTGGGACTCAAGGTCCCAGGTATCATGGGGTTTCGGTGCCATCTCTCTGTCTACCTTTCAAATGACTAAGTATCTACTTTGCATGGGTTTCATATTGATCTTTCTGCATATATGTTGTCTATCCTGATAATTATATAAACTTTTTAGCTCTGGGACTGTCTGGTTCGTGTCTTTCTATTTCCAATACTAGCATGGTATCCGACATGCTTGATAAATGAATAGTCTTGCTTTTCACACCCAGTCCTGTTGCCATTCATCTCTTGCCAAAGCTCAACCATGGTTTACTCCCATCATCTACTTTCTTCATTCCTGTTCATGAGCCACTGAATAGAAATCTCATAATCATGCTAACAGGACACCTTACAAATTATGTTCTCTAATCTTAACAGGGAACTCACCACATAAGACAGTTGTGAAATTGTTCCCTAACTGGTTCACCATCTTACTTTCCACAAAAACTATTCTAAATATTGAAGAGCCTCCAACATCCCCTATCTTCTTCAGCTGAAGACCACTCCTCCTCCTATCCTGAGAAAATGAGATCATTCTATATGAATTTCCTTTTAGCTTATTCTCTTCATTTCAAATAATATCTAGGTAGCATTTAAATAATACTTTAATTTTTACAAAACATTTTACAAATATTATCTCATTTGATCCTCATAACAACTTCTAAGAGACTTTATTATCTCCATTTTTATATAAATGAAGGAAACTGAAGTAGAGAGCTATAAAGTGACTCAGGTTCACTGAGGATACGAAGAAAAAAATTCCTTTGAAGAGGGGCTTCCAGTCTATGGCATATAAACAGATAAAAATGATAAATTGAAACTTTTATTGGGGCCAAGGAAAAGAGACAGATGAGATTACATTTTCATCTGAGAGTAGTCAGCAGTGGTTTCTCCTAGACATGTCAATAAGCAAAGGATCTCAAAAAGTCCAGGCACACTTCTGAACTCTCATAAAGGCCCACAGTGCTCCTAGTTTCTAACAGGGACTTTTTAAATAGGGGGCCAATTCACTGTCTTGCAGACTGTTGAAAGGCCGGACTATAGTGAAAACAAAAACTTTGTTTTGTGGCCCTTTAAATAAAGAAACTTCATAGCCGTGGGTGAGGGGGATAAACATCCTCAGTTGCCGCCTTTGGCCCGCCAGCTGTAGTTTGAGGACCCCTGCTAAAATCTTATTTCAGACAGAGTAGGAGATAAAGCCAGATTCTGGTAGGAAGCTGCTCAGAGAGCTCAAGGTATACTTCTCAGATATCCTGAGGAAAGGGATGGGGGAAAGAGGTCCTTTTTATAAATTGAAACAAGGACAGATTCTGACATTAAGTGGATGTAGCAAGTAATGAGGAGGACAGAGATGAGCCATAGAAATTGAAATGTGTTGTAAAAATCCTAAAGCCAATATGAACTCCAATCCCTAGATTTCTAATAACCTGTCACATCTTCAACAGTGACTTAAGGGCAACCCCAGGTTGGAAGATGCACAAGGCAAAGAAGACAGAGACAGAAAGTAATGGATATTGGTCAATGTGCCTTCATTGGAACTCCAAGAGACAAAGATAAAAACTAGGAATTGAGGCAAAGGGAAAGGTTTAATCTTAGTTCCAAGCTCAGTTCCTGTCCCATGCCAAAATGGCATAAAAGGTCAAGAAGTGCTAGCAACCAGCCACCACATCCAGAACTGTTTCATGGTGCTGGAAGAGGTGTTCAGACTTTAAAGAGAACAGGGCTAGGGTCAAGACACCCCATTCAAGAATGTGGGAGAGAGAGGAAAAAAAACTTGAACTTTGTACAAAGTCCAAAACAGAATCTAAGCCTGGAGATATTGGTAAATAAAATAAAATTTCAAATACATGATTAAATAGATAGATTAAACAGATAAAGAGAAGACCAAGAAGTAAATACATAAAATAGTAAGACCACAATAAGTAGAAGTGGAATTGCCAAAAGAGAAACAGAGAGTGATAGAAATAGAGACCAAAAGGAGAGAGAGACACAGAGATAGACAGAGATAGAGACAGAAACAGAGACAGAGAGTACAAGGACTGCAAAAATAGATACAAGATATGAAAGCAATTTTTTTAGTGAAATTAAAACTCTTCAGGGGGAAATGAAGGATAAAAGATTGAAACAAAATTTTGAAAACACAACCCAAATGGTTTAATCACTGAAAATGAAAAGTAGAACTCAATGTAATTCAATGAAATGAAACAAAACTTTTAAAAAACTGGAATGAAAAAATTTAACAAATTTTTGAGATATCTACTTTCAAAATAACTGATCCATCAAACAGAGCAAGGAGGAATAATTTGTAAATTATTGGAGTCCCTGAAAAACATGACTAAAAAAAAAAAAAAAAACAGGAGATCTACTATATTGCAAGGAATCATAAAAGAAACCAAAAGTCAGAGTGAAAACAGAAAATATTCACTAGTTCCTGAAATTTCTCAAAATGAAAACCTGCAGGAATTTCACAATCAAATTTAGAGTTTCTAAATTGAGAAAGTACTAAAGCTAGTGAAAAAGAAGAAATTTAAGCACAGTCAAAAACATGCAAAACCATTGCAATTATGACAAAAGAATGGAGATCTTTAGACTATGATATAAAAAGGCAAAAGATAAAGTTATGGCCAAAATAACTTACCTTAAAATATTGAATATAAACCTATAGAAAGAGAAATGATTTTTATTAAAAGAAGACTTTTCTTTGTCACTGTTCCCCAGAAATCATAATGGTATATAATGAAAAGGATGAATTCAGAGAACTCCTCCATATCTTTAATTATTACCTTCTACTTTTCTGTAGTCTCAGTAGGTTTGGTAAGCTAAACCTGCTACTTATAATCTCTATATTTTCCCCTCTTGTCTAGCTTGAGAGTTTACATTGAGTTTGAGAGTTTACATGGAGTTTTGTATCTTTATTTGTCTCTGTCATCATATCTCTGTGTGTCTTGGTATCTCATTGTCTCTATATCTGTGTTTCTGTCCATCTGTCTCTCTCTCATATTTAATCTCTTTCTAAAGCTATCGTCTTTTTATTTTCCCCTCTTCACCTCTCTTTATCCAGCTTTAACTGTTAAAGGGAGTAGGTTTTTCATAGATCTGATTATAGTTTGGAGTCTGGAGGAAAACAAGCTACAAAGATCACAAAAAATAAGAACAGTCTGTACTATGAGAATTGTAAGGTGTGTGCATCTTTCTCTATGAGCAAGTGTTAGGATGTGCATTGTTGGTGGAGCTGTGAATGGATGTAAGTGGGTAGCAATTACTCTGAAAGCTAATCAAAGAGTGATTAAAATATCCACATTTTTTAACTGAAAGTTGAACTCAAGACTAGGGACTGCTTTTTGCCTTTCTTTTTATCCTCAGCTCTGAGCACAATGGCTGACATATCATAGGCATTTAATAAGTGTTTGTTGACTGTTGACTGACTGACAGTTGTTCTACAATAGACATCTCCTCCAGAGAAGTCAATTTTTTAAAAATTGCTCCACACACAACATAAAATTTAAATATACATTGATTTAGGAATGCCTAAGAAAGTTGCAACACATGAATGTAATGGAATAGTCCTATGCTGTAAAAAAAAAAAAAAAAGAATGTGATAAATATAGAGAACAAAGACAAATAAAGAACAAAGGCAAAGTGCTATAACTAAAATAAGGAAAATAACATACACAATGATTACAATGAAGTAAATGTAAAAAACAGCAACAAACAAACAAAACTGAAATCCATGAAAGTATGATTGCTAAACTTGGCCCTAAAAAGAGAGATAAGAGAATAATTCCCTTCTCCAACTTCATTGCAGAAGTGGAATATTGCATATAATGCCAGACTTTTTTATCTATTTCTTAGTTTTGTGGAAATTTTCCCCTTTTGTTTTCCTCTTTTTTATAATAAGGGATGTGTCTCTGGAATGTGAAAGAGAAGGAATCCTTGAGAAATTTAGGTAATACAAGAACAAATAAGATCAAACTAAAGCACATTTTAAAAAATATCTAGCTGTGCCAGATGATCCCTTATTGAAATGGGAATCAAACTTTTGAGTGAATCAGAAAAGAAAATAACCCTGTGGGATAAAGAATGATATACTGTGCTTCCAAGTGACCTTTAAAAGTCAGTTCAATTAATCCAGTATAGAAAGAAAAGTCAAGCTCCTCTAGAGACCTGAGAATCTTAAGACATATGGAGCTTAAGAAAGGAAGGCTATGAGAAGTCAAATGGAGTCAGGAGAATAGAAGCATATGCTGCAAGAAAAGAGTCAGGACTCTCAAGGAGAGGATAATTGGGTTGACTGGGCAGGAAAAATGTAATGATAGCAATTCCAACTCCATTGCTGAAACCTTCCCACACTATCATCCTCACACAGTAATTCTGTACCTTCTTTCCTGCCCTCATGTAAGTCTTGCCTTCCTTCCAGGATTTTTTTTCTTTTACCATTTTAAATCTGTATTTTATCTCTATAAACAGTATTAACTACTTTTTCCAAGTCTTTTCCCAAATTGTATATATTTATTGGTAATTAAGTTGGGAAAAAACAATGTTTCCTACCCCAAAAGAGAAAGATAGACATAGCACAAATATTTTGGCCAGAATTCTGGCTTTGGCTGCAGATCCAAAGAATATTTTATTCTCTGGAATATTTAATATTTTTTAAAATATTATTGTTCTACAAGGTGATTCAGGCTATTTCCAATGGTCTTGTGATGGAGAGAGCTATCTGCATCCGGAGAGAGGTGGAGATTGAGTGTAAACCACAACATAGTATTTTCAACTTTTTTGTTGTCATTTGCTTGCTTTTTGTTTTCTTTCTCATTTTTCTTTTTGATCTGATTTTTCTTGTGCAGCATGATAATTGTGGAAATATGTATAGAAGAACTTCACATATTTAACATATATTGGATTGCTTGCCATCTAGGGGAGGGGTGGAGGATAGGGAAGGAGAAAAAAATTTGACACAAGGTTTTGCAAGGGTGACTTGAAAACTATGCACATGTTTTGAAAATATTTTTAAAATATTATTGTTAATTAAAGGTCTCTGATATAATTTCCCAGACCATAAGAGTGTTTAAAATATATAGGTAAAATTTATTTTTTTAAAGTGTTATTCCCCAACTGATAAATGCTCAAAGGATATGAACAGGCAGTTTTTGGTAAAAGAAATCAAAGCTATCTGTAGTCATAAAGGAAATGTTCTAAATTACTATTGATTTTCTGAAAGACCATCTCATCAGATTGGTTAACATGACAGAAAAGGACAATCACAAATGTTGGAGGGATTGTTGAAAAATGAAAATGTTCTGGACAGCACTATGTAACTAGTCCCAAAATGCTATAAAACTATGCATAGTCTTTGACCTAGCAATACCTCCAATATCTGTATCCCAAAGAAATCTTTTTTAAAAAGGAAAGGGAAGATCTATAAGTAGAAAACTATTTAATAGCAGTTCTTTTTGAGTAGCAAAGAACTGGAAATTGAGATGCCTATCAATTGAGGAATCGTTGGATAAGTTGCAGCATAAGATGATGGTAGAAATAATTGTGTTATAAGAAATGATGAGCAAAAGGTGATTCAAGGCAATTCCAATATATGTGTGATGAAAAGAGCATTCTGCATCCAGAGAGAGGATTATGGAGACTGAATGTAGATCACAGCATAGTATTTTCACCTTTGTTGTGGGTTTTTTATCTGCTTGGTTTTTTTTTTCTTTCTCAATTTTCCCCTTTTAATCTGATTTTTCTTAAGCAGCATGACATATGTAGAAATTGTTGTTGTTGTTTGGCCTTTGTTCTCAGAGTACCGTGAAATCAGGGAGACGGTACCATCACATGCAAGTGAATTGGATTTAAGTGAGGGAAGGCTATGCAAGGTCATGTTTAAAAGAATTGCACATGTGTAACCTTTATTGGATTACTATAGGGATCATATAGGGAAGGGGAAAGGTGAGGAGGGAGGGGAAAAAATTTGGAAAATAAGATTTTATAAGAGTGAATGCTGAAAACTATCTTTACATGTATTTTTAAAATAAAAAGCTATTTGGGATAAAAAACTATTTGGCCAAAAACTGCTGGGAAAATTGGAAACTAGTATGGCAGGAACTAGGCATTGACCCATACCTAACACCCTATACCAAGATAAGATCAAAATGGGTTCATGATTTAGACATAAAGAGTGATATTATAAACAAATTAGAACAAAATATAGTTTATTTCTCAGATCTGTGGAGATGGAATGATTTTATGGCCAAAAAAGAACTAGAAATCATTACTGAACAAAAAGTAGAAAATTTGTATTGTATTATGTTAAAAAGGTTTTGTACAAACAAGGTTAGTGCAGAAAAGATTAGAAGGGAAACAATAATTTGAGAAAACACTTTTACATTCAAAAGTTCTGATAAAGGCCTAATTTCTAAAATATAGAGAGAATCAATTCAAATTTATAAGAATTCAAGCCACTCTCCAGTTGATAAAAGGTCAAAGGATATGAATAAGCAATTTTCAGATGAAAAATTGAAACCATTTCTAATCATATGAAAAAGTGCTCTAAATCACTATCGATCAAAGAAATGCAAATTAAGACAATTTTGAGGTACCACTACATACCTCTTAGATTGGCTAAGATGACAGAAATGACAATGATGAAGGTTGGAGGGGAATCAGGAAAACCTGGATATTAATACGTTGTTGGTCGAGTTGTAAACTAATCCAACCATTCTGGAGAGCAATTTGGAACTATGCCCAGGGGGTTGTCAATCTGTGCATACCCTTTGGCCCAGCAATGTTTCTACTGAACTTGTATCCCAAAGAGATCTTAAAGGAAGGAAAGGGACCCACATGTGCAAGAATGTTTGTGGCAGCCCTTTTTGTAGTGGCCAGAAATTTGAAACTGAATGGATGCCCATCAATTGGAGAATTGGCTGAATAAATTATGGTATATGAATGTTATGGAATATTACTGTTCTGTAAGAAATGATTAGCAGGATGATTTCAGAGAGGCCTGGAGAGACTTAGTGATGCTAAGTGAAATGCGCAGAATCAGAAATCATTGTATATGGCAACAACAAGACTGTACAAGGATCAATCCTGATGGATGTGGCTCCTCTCAACAATGATACAATTCAGATCCATTCCAGTGATCTTGTGATAAAGAGAGCCATCTGCACCCAGAGAGAGGACTGTGGGAACAGAGTGTAGATCACAATATAAAATTCTCACTTTTTTGTTGTTGCTTGCTTGTATTTTATTTTCTTTCTAATTTTTTTTCTTTTTGGTTTGATTTTTCTTATGCAAGATAATTGTATAAATATGTATGCATATATTGAACTTAACATATAGTTTACCATGTTTAACATATATTGGATTGCTCGCTATCTAGGGGAGGGGTGAGGAGAAGGGGAGGAAATTGGATCACAGGATTTTGGAAGGATTAATGTTGAAAAATTATCAATGCATAGCTTTGGGAAATTAAAAATCTTTAATTAAAAAAAGAATAATTTGAAGCCTGAAAAAAGTATTATCCTTTATATTTCACTTTGAAAGTACAGACTTGAATAAAAGTTCTAACAAATTAAAAAAAAAGCTATTATTATTTAAAATGATGAGCAGTATGATTTCAGAATCTTTACCTTGGATTCTATGCTGCTTCAGAAATCCTGTCCATGGAGTCATGGAAAAATAGGAATTTAATTTGCTTTTGAGATAATATGTACATCAAAATAGAAAAATAAGAGAACTGGGATATTTTCAAATGGATAAGAGAATAGAACGCTTTAGTTCTAGAAATAAGCTGCAGACAAAGCATAAGAAAAAATGCTAAAAGAATGGATAAACTCAAAGAGATTCAATTATTTTCCTTTCTCTTTCTATTCTTACTTTCACTGACTTTCTGGCACACCAGACCTATGATCTAAGATCCTAGGTGCTCCTTTTCTTTTTAGGTGTTTTTGGTAGAAACATTTTGAAAGGTTCTATTTCCCAAGAGTTTCTGACTCATTTCATCAAAATATTGTTTTGTAAAAATTTTTTATGTCTGGAAATCTTTTTGTCATCCATGTTTTAAAAACCTTTTTATTAATTCTTCTTCTCATAAGAATGCATATCTATCTTCAAATATTTGAAATTTCATTTGAAGTCAGGATGACACATTTTAAGAAGTCATTTCCCTTTAATAAAAAATTATTCTTACAGCTGAATATGCATTAGAGGAGAGAAGCCAACACAGGTCATGAGTGGGATGTTTTTACAGTAACAGGATGATTTTACTGATATTAAGTAAACTTTGCAACAAACTTCTAAACTTGGACCAATAATGACCATCATCCCATATCTCTCCCTGTCTTATACTCCAAATAGTAATTGGAAAAACAGGGTCTTGATTTGCTGGGCTCTTTTCCCACAAACATTCTTCCTGAATGGAAACACCATATGCTTTAATAGATGGGACAGTGAATTTGGAGTGAAGAACATCTTGGGTCTAAATGAAGCAAGTTGAGTTCAGGAGGTAGTTGGTGGTACATCTGGCTCTGGAGTCAGAAAGATCTGGGTTCAAATTTGATCTCATAGACTTACTAGCTGTGTAACCCTGTGCACATCATTTGATTTCTGTTTACCTTACTTTTCTCAAGTGTAAAATGAGAGTGATAATAGCATTTACCTTGTAGTACTGTTTTGAGAGTCAAGTGAGCTAATATTTGTTTTTCAAAAAGCTTATCACATTGCCTGGTACATAGTAGGTACTACATAAATGTTTATTTCCTTTTCCCTTCAAACCTCCCTCAGGATCTTCCTTACTGTACCACTTAATCTCAGTTTCCCCATCTTTAACAGAAGTCTGTTGGATGTGATGATCACAAAAGTTCCTACTGCCTCTAAATTTATGATCTACCAACTTCACAGAGACTGTTCTCTCCTGGTTCTCCAACTTCCTTTAACTATCTTTCTGTCTCCTTCTTGGACTCATCCCTTCTTCCCAATGACCCCTCAAAAGTCCATCCTCAGTGACCAACAGATACTACTACTCTTTTTCCCTTAATAATTATAGTCAATTCCAGAGCTGCAATTATCATACTTATACAAATGATTCACAAATTTGTGCTAGTAGCCATTATCTCTCTTCTGAACTTCATATTGACATCTTCAAATACATGTAGGATATCACCTCCTTAGACATCCTACCAGCATTTCAAATTCTACAATCTAATTCTCAGACCAAAATTTAGTTTATCTTTTTTTCTTGGACCTGAACCTCCTTATATCTTCCAGCAGCACCATTCACCCAAACTCTCATTTTTAAAACTTTGGATTATTTTATAGTTTTTCATCTCCCTTATTTTTCATAACCCTAAAAAGAGAGAGAAGTTAAGGATGACATTTCGATTGAGTCTGAGGGATTAGGAGGATAGTGGTGTCCTTGACAGTAATAGGAAAATTTGGAAGGGGAAAGAATTTTGAGGAAAAGATGAGTTCAATTTGGACATATTGAGTTTAAGATGTTTACATGACATCCAAGTTTGAAATATCTAATATGAATTGGAGGTGTGAGACTAAAGATAAGCAGAGAATTAGGGCTAGATAAATAGCTTTAAGAATCAAATTGAATCATGGGAATTAATAAGATTACCAAGTGCTAAAGTATAGAAGTAGAAGAGAAGAGGATATGGGACAGAATAAAAAAAAATCAGTTCTAAAGCACTCAGAGAACCCTGAGGACAAGATGCACCTCTTCTTGGTAAAGAAGGAAGCTCAAGATCCTAACTTCTGTGCACTTGAGAGTGGATATCACAACCAGTGTTTCAGAGTTTAATAAATAACCATAATAACTTATACCACCCTCATCTCTTCCCCCCCCCAAAAAAAAAGACTTCTAAGAAATTGGAGAAATATTAATTGCTCATGGGTAGGCTGACCCAATAAAATAAAAATGATAATCTATTTGTTAATTTACTTATTCAGCACCATGCCAAACTACCAAAGAATTATTTTATAGAGCTAAAAAATAATAACAAAATTTATCTGAAAGAACAAAAAGTCAAGAATATCAAGGGAATCAATGAAAAAATGTGAAGGAAGGTGACTTAATAGTATTAGATCTCTAACTATATTACAAAATGGTAATCATTTAAATAATATAACTAAGAAATAGAGTGCTGGATAAGTGCAATAGATTAAGTGCATGATAGACATGTAATATATGATAGTATGTGAAAAATAGATAGGTAAATGATCATAGTAATCTAGTGTTTCATAAATACAAAGCTTTAAGGACAAAAACTCACAATTTGATAAAAATTGCTGGGAAAACTGGAAAGCAGTTTGGCAGAAATGAGACATAGACCAATATCTCACACAATATACCAAGAGTAGGTCAAAATGGATAGATGATGTACACATAAAGGATAATCTCATAAGTAAATTAGGGGAAATATATCTGTCAGATCTATGGATAAGAGGGAAGTTTATTTTTAAAAAAAGTTAGAGAGCATTGCAGGATATAAAATGGATAATTTTGATTAAGTGAAATTAAAAGGCTTTTGCCCAAATAAAACTATTGCAGCCAAAATTAAAAAGAGAACAGAAAACTGAGAAGGGGGACTTTTTCTGAAAAAAAGCCTCATTTTTCAAATATATAGAAAACTGAACCAAATTTATAAAAAAAAAAGACATTTCCAAAGTTGACAAATGTTCAAAGGATATAAACAGGAACTTTTCAAAAGAAACCAAAATTATCATGGTCACATGAAAAAAATACTCTAAATCACTACTGATACAGAAATGCAAATTAAAACAACTCTAAGATACCCACTTCACATCCATTAGATTAGCTAACATTACAGAAAAAAAAATTACAATGCTGGAGGTGGGGAAAGATGGGGAAAAATTAGAAAACTATTGTATTATTGGTAAAGATGTGAACTAATATAATCATTATGGAAAAGGATTATAAAACTGTGCATACTCTTTGACCCAACAATACAATTACTAGGTCTATACCTCAATGAGATCAAAAAAGAACAAAAAGACCTTTTTGTATAAAAATGTTTATAACAGCTCTTTCTTGTGGTGGCAAAACATTGGAAACAGAAAGGCTGTTCACTGATTGGGGAATGGTTGGGATAGTTAAGAAATAGGATTTTTATGAAACACTATCATGCTATCAGAAATGAAAAGCAGGATGGTCTTGGAAAAACCAGAGAAGACATATGAATTGATGCAAAATGAAGTAAGCAGAATCAGGAGAACATTGTACACAGTAACAACTATATTTTAAGGATGATCAACTATGAAAATCTTCACTAACATGATCAAGGCAATGATCCAAGATAATTCCAAAGGATCTATGCTGAAAAATGCTTTCTAGTTCCAAAGTGAGACCTAATGAATTCTGAAGGCAGATGTATTCCATGATTTCACATATATAATCAATATCAATTTGCTTACCTTTTCAAGGAACAAAGTACAAGGGGAGAATCTAGAATTTAATTTTTAATTATTATTAAAATTTATATGCAATTAGGAAATATTTAATGAAATGAATAAAAATAATTTTTGAAAAATGAAAATATAACATTTGTTTAAGGTTGAAAACCTTAAAGAACACAGACATGAAATAATCTTTCTCTAACATGGGAAAAAACATTTATCTGAAACTAAGATCTATCATCATTTGTAGTTCAAATGTATTTGAAATTTTCCCACCAAGACTATGGTGAAAAGATGTATACTGTCCCCACTATTATTTGTCCTAGTTTTATAGATCCTAATTATAACAAGAGTAGAAAAATAAATTAAAATAAGAAATACTTAAGAAATGAGGCTAAAATTGCTGTCCCTAAAGAAGATAGGACTCTTAATTAGAAAACCCAAGAAAATCAACAACAAAATTAATCAAAATAATAGCTTCATTCAGTTTAAAAGAATTTATAGCTACAAAAGCATCATTATTTTTACATATTATTAACAAAACCAAAGGAAACAGATAGAAAGAGAAATACCATTTTTAAAATATCCAAATAAAAAACAAAACTCCAAATTAAAAAAAAAAAATTGAGAGCTAACCTACCAAAACACACTTTGAAATTTCAAAGATAAATATAAATACAATTATGGAAGTGAACAATTAACTTCTCTGTCCTGTAACTTAGGTCTGGCTAGAAAAAAGAACTCAAGAACAATTGATCCTAATTATGTCATAGAATGATATAGTCTTTCCCTCTACGAACAAGTCAGGGCCTTGTTTTCAACAATAGATCCCTTATTTCAATATAGAACCCTTCCTTGGCAATAGGAAAACCTCCCTGTTCTTCTAGGTTGATAGAGTTGGGATGATACAAGGTACAATGTTGTCCCCATCTCTCAAAAAAGTAAGTCTGAACAGGCCTGAATTTTAGGAGAAGAGCAAGGGGCAAGACAAATTCCTGACACAACCAAAGGTAGATGAGGCTTTGAGATACAAGTTTTCTTTATCTACTTTGACCCAATCTTACCTTCTATTTATTTTCTCTTCCTCTCCCTTTCCAGTGGCCAAAAGAACACTAGTTAGCTCTTGCATCCTTCTCAAGTGACAGACTCTGCTGAGTTTATTTTTTTGTCTATTGAGTTATTTTAGTCATGTCTGACTGTGAGCTCATCTGGGATTTTCTCATCAAAGATACTGGATGGTTTGCCATTCTCCAAATCATTTGACTGATGAGGAAATTGAAATAGAGTTAAGTTACTTGCCCAGAGTCAAATAACTAGTTAAGTATCTGAGGATTTGAACTCAGAAGGATGAATATTCCTAACTTGGTATACTGACTTCCCCTTCTTTTCCAGAAATAATTGTGAGTTTTATGGTTTTAATATTGTTGTTAGAACTCATTTTTGATAGATTTGTAGGTTTTTCTCAACTAGTAATTTTCCTTGATAATTCACTTGGCAGCCAGTTCTCAAATGAAACTGGGTTTCTGTTTGCTATTAAGTTTAAAATATCTCCAGTAGGGAAGATTCTGAGAAGTTGGCAGAGTAGGTTAAAAAATTCCGAGCTCTCCAAATTTCCCCCACAAATAGAACAAAATTGCACCTCAGGGTGAACATTGACTAGTGAAAAACAAATAAGATTTGAGGAAAACAGGTGTTCTCTTGGGACAACCCCAGAGACCAGAATAACGACCCTAGGACATAAGTTTAATCCTGGGTCTAGCTGATTTTGGCTGCAGACTCAGGAAATCACAGGAACTTTAAACTCCTGGACATCAAGCAGAGTAAGGGAGTCTGAGGCCAGGAAGACTGATTAGGAATGCTAGATCCAAGTGTGCTACAGAGATGCAGCCCTGGCTGAAAAGGAATCATCTGGTTAGAGCAAAAGCAGTGGGGTAGGGACACTGCTGGCTGTGGGCACTTGCAGGAGGGTGGATCTTTTGGTTTGAGGTTTCTAGTCAGAGGAGAGAGCTGGAGTGAAGCTTGAGGCACCACCACCACCACTATCCCAGGATTGGAAGTGTTTACACTAATATTTCTTATTTTTTTAAAAAATGAATAGGCAAAGAAGAAAGAATCCAACCCATAGAAATAGTTCATCTTCAGAGAAGAATCTTGAAGTAAAAAAAGAAAAAAGTCTGTTCTACCCCAAAGACTAATGTTAAATGGGTCCCTGCCAGAAATAATCTATAAAACTCAAAAAAAGACTTCAAACATCAAATGAGACAGTTTGAAGAAAAAATAAATAGAAAGATAAATAGATGATAGATAGATAGATAGATAGATAGATAGATAGAAACATAAGAAAAACAACATTTCAGCATGTTTCACTTTGATTAGCCGAAGCTTGGGGTCATTTTGCCATTCCTTTGTCTCCATCTAGCAATAAGAAATGTAACCTTCACTCTACTTCTTTCTTCTGTTATTCCCCTTCTGCTGTAGAATCCCCTCCCCTTAGTGGTTTTAGCCTTTATAAACCCCTACTTCCTACTGTTCAGGGCTATCTGATTTGAGTATTTTTCCCCAGCAACTGCTGGCTTTCAATAAACTCTCCATTTAAATTATTTCGGTTTTTACTTGGATCTGTATCTCAGCATAACAAGAGCTAATATCAAAGATGAATTTCAAAGGTCATAGCAAGGACAAATTATTTGTTTTTTACATGGAAATATGTAATTTAGGATTTTATGGGTTTTTTCCCTGAGGTAATTGGGGTTAAGTAACTTGCTCATAGTCACACAGCTAGAAAGTATTAAGTATCTGAGGTCAAATTTGAACTCATGTCCTTCTGACTTCAGGACTAGTGCTCTATTCACTACACCATTTAGCTGCCCCATACCATGTATTTCAGATTGACATCTTCAGTAATTGGGTAGCTCAAAAAAAAAGATGAGGATACAGTTGAGTATTGTCTGATTTTTAAAAACAAATCTATCTAGAAAAAGGTAAAAAATAGTAATCAAGCTATACAAATGAAGTACAGAGAAAGAAGCATTAGAGAGAGGAGGGCTGGTAATTCCAAAAACCTACTCACATTGGGAATGAATTAAATAGGAAATAATACACACACACACATACACATCATGAAGAATACAGCATCCTCCAAAACCTATAAAGAAACAAGGAGAGAAGGAATAGGATAAGGTGGAGTATAGAAGTGTATAGATTTATGGCAGTGGAACAAGGAGTTTGGATTAATGGGAAAGGGATAAAGAAGGAGGGAAAAGGTAGGGAAAGAAAATAAGGGAAAGATTAATGCATGGGGGCAAGTTAACAAGGCAAGTTAAAGAGTTTCATGAATAGAATTCATTAGGGAAAAAAGTAAGGCTACTAATCAGTGATCTCAGACAAAGTCAGATTTAAAGATTCAATCAAGAGAGAAATCTATATTATGTGTCAGCCATATTACTATTGTTTAGATCCTAGTCTACATATGTGTAAATGTTTGTGTATGCATGTAACTGTATATGTATATATATATATGTATGTATATATATGTATATTTGTAGGGATGTGAATATAGATTACAGATAGATATATAGATATGTATATATAAATACATATGCTTAATTATAGCCTGCTTGGGGGAAGTGTGGAGAATGAAAGGGGAAAAAAATAATAAAGTAAAAAGTGCACAGCAAAAAACAAAAGAATGACCTACAAGAAAGCAAAGAAAAGATGAACACTGATGAAAATTATTTCTTCTTTATTATTTATGTTTTCTTGAAATAGAAATTTATTGTTACAAATTTTGAATCGTCTTTGATATTCTGCTGGGCACATGACAATGTTTTGTTTTGGTGCTTTTTTAAATTTTTCTTCTCTGTCTTTCTTTTTCTAATTTTTTCTTATTTTATATTTAGTTTTAAATAAATAAATTGGAAAGAAAACTCCAGTAGTCTATGAGTATTAAATTTATCTATCTCTGTCTCTTTTCCTCTCTCTGTTTCTCTATGTCCCAGGCACACACATACACACCTGGCCATGTTTCATCCCAACCAATTATACACCAGGACATTAAGGACCTGATTAGTATAAAAGGTCGCATTGTTATCAACTGTCATCTATGTACATCACTATTCCAGTCCCACCAAACATTTATGCTACTCACCTCTAGCTCAGAAAATAATAATCAAATTACTATTACCATTGCTACCAGACAGAGTATAACAATCTACTACCACATGGTTTACCTTAAACTCCTCTGACTAAATTTCTCTCTTCTCAGACCCCCACTATGGGATATGGGCTCTATTTTCCAAATTGAACATAAGCTCCTTGAGGGCAGGGTTTACCTAATTTTTATATATGTAATCCAAGCCACTAGTACATTAGGCATATTAGGCACATTACTAGGAGCCCAGAATAAGAACTGGACCAGACCTCAGAGGGCATCTGGTTTAATTCCTTTATTTCACAGATGATAAAATTGAAATCCAGGGAAGTTAAGTACTAAGATGCTCTACCAGAGGTGAGATTTGAACTCAGTTCCTCTGATTCCAAAGCCTCTATTCATTCCATTGTGCCCCACTGGCTTGTTAATTGAGTTGGGAAAAATAATGAAAATCAGAAGGAAAGGGAAATGTCATTGTTGAGAACTCAAAATGTTTATGTTAAAAATATATATGTATGTGTATAACACTTCTGCTCCTGAACATGCTATGCTGTTGCATAATTTTTAAAGGAATGTGATGTCAGGTTAGTTAAAAAAAAATGAGTCATGACACTGAATGAATAGAGAAAGGATTTCATCGTATGTATCTCAAGAGATACAGATATAGAGATACATGTATGGATTTTAAGTGGTAAACTGAAAAAAGAAAAGACATAATATTTTGAAAAATAGACTGGATCTCTTCAAGCCATGAAATGTAAGAGAAACTGTCACCCCCACCCCATTTATAACATCACTTTCAGAGCCTGTGGCCTGGAAATTGCTGAAAGCAAACTAACCTGGGTAAGAGCACTCTTTCTCTTAAAAAATAAAATAAAATAAACCTTGAATATTATTCTATGGGAAATGACAAGTAGGATGCTCTCAGAAAAACCTGGAAAGACCTCCAGGAAGTCAAGCAAAGAGAAATGTATTATGTACAAAGTAATAGCAATGTTCTTTTTTTTTTTTTTACAGTCACATAGTTTATTTATTCATCTATGTTTTCCGAGCTAGAGGTGAGCAGCATAAATGTTTGGTGGGACTGGAATAGTGATGTACATAGATGACAGTTGATGGCATGACAACCTTTTATACTAATCAGGTTCTTTATATATAAAATGGGGATTGGGGTAGGGATAAAGAAGAGAAGAGAGAACTCAGAAGTTTTAAAAATGAATGTAAAAAATGTTTTAAATGTAACTGAGGAAAATATTAAATATTTTTTTAAAATACTAAAAGTTAAAAATTTAAATAAACTATATGACTGTTAAAAAAAAAAAACCTTCTTGTTTCTTTCATCCTCAAAGAGGAATAATGACATCATGACTTGTGTGTAAATGAAATCTAAGTGAGGCAGAGTTACACAAACTCATTAGCCTTGTTTCTCTTCCAGACTCATCAGTGTCCAGTGGCAAGATAAAAGTAAAGATGACTGGCAATGGCACAGAGTACAATGGGTAACTTTCATCCTTTTAAACTAAAGGCTTTCCCAGGTCTCAGTTTATATCACTCCCAGCTGAAGAGTTCATCTTATCTAGTATATATCTTGGTATGTTTTAATCTGAATAATTTATGTAATTTCTGTTTGCTGTCTTCCTTAATGGAGAGGTTTACTTGTTATTTATGAAGGCCTTTTGTGTAACCAGTGTTTGGTGGGATAGGGTTAAGCTGATAAGCGTAAGCTAAGAGCCACCCTCCCCTTGAGAATGATCAGGGAATCTGCTTTCATTCTGAACCCAGACTGGTGTTCCTAGATGTGACATGTAGTCGGTAGAGGAAGAGGTTCTCCAGACTCAGCAGCCCTGGATCCTGCTCATGCTTCCTCCTGGTCAAGCTGGCAGGGTCAACATAGCCCTTGTCTTAACTCTCTGCAAAAAGTGGATCAGATTTCTGATGTAATCTATCGATGTCATCCTCAAGCTACTTTGCTATTTATATTTATATAGCATGTCCTATAACATTACTATATATGCACATTTTAAATTTATTTTAAAGAACATTCCAGTTAAATATAAATCTCAGAGTAAAAATAAGTCGATAACCACTTGGAAAAGTGGGTCTCTTTCGTATATACAGTTAAAAAAAATTTAGCTGAAAGCAGTTATTGACTGGGCAGCTGATAAGGTAATAAAAATATAGTGATAAGCTCAATGTGGGCATCATAATGTAAACTGCTTCCTAGCTTTAATGAAATGATTCATATAGCAGCCTAAGGGGGACTTTTGCAAAACTATAGATATTTATTTTACTTATGATTTTATGTCTGAAATGTGGCAATGCAACAACTCAGAGGGTGAACCTGTCTTTGCAAATTTATTCATGGAAAGGATGGACATGGAGAGCATTTTGAAATTATGCCCTAAGAGCTCAAAGTAGAGAAGATTATAAAAACTGTAGATACACAAACCACTATTGCAGGTTTGTCAATATGGTATTTTTAAATAAATTTTTTATAAATTCATTTATAATAAATAAGTTAATTTCAAAGACATCATGCGTGTCTGTGTCTCTTTATGGACTTATATCTCTTTATTTCTTTGCACTTTCAAAAAAGAATCACTGACTCTTTTTTCTTTTTTTTTGACAAGTATTGTTAACCACTTTTTTTCTTACCCACTGCCAAGAGCTCTAGGCTAGAAGAAAGGAAGGAAGGAAGGAAGGAAGGAAGGAAGGAAGGAAGGAAGGAAGGAAGGAAGGAAGGAAGGAAGGAAAGAGAGAGAGAAAGAAAGAAAAAAAGAAAGAGAAAGAAGGAAGAAAAGAAGGAAGGAAAGAAAGAAGGAAAGAAAGAAAACAAAAAGAAAATCCTTGTAGCAAACACTAATATTCAAGCAAAAAAATCCACATTGGCCATCTAAAAAAAATGTCTCATTGTACAGCTTTTTTGTTGTTGGTCAATCAATAAACATTTATTAATTGCTTATTAAATCTTAGGGACAGAAACAAAGGCACAAGCATGGTACATGCCCTCAAGAAGCTTCCATTCTAATGTAAGAAAACTATTTATCTATCTATATACATATACATATATGTGTATACATATACATAGACAGACAGATAGATAGATATACCTATACCTATACATAATACAAGCAGAATTGCTGCCTTCCTTTGCTACCTTAAGGAAAAAGGAAAACTCACCTCCTAGGAAAGAAGCAGAGGTAGCCAAGGGGAAGGCATCACTTCCTGCTGATGCAATAGACTTAGCATTGTCTACCCTGGAGAAAAGCATCATGATGAAGAGCATCAAGAAGTGGGATCTTAATCATACACAAGTGCATACATACATTTATATGTACATATAGATATATTTGTGTGTACATAGATGCACATTCTATATGTATGTGAATGTATATATGTGTATATACACATGTGTGTCTTTATAAATATGCATGTGCACACACATAGACCTAAGCATAGATATGTATATGTTATGCTCTATAAGCTGTTCTACTCACTGAATATTATAATGTGCAGTTATATATACAATCATATGTGATTACTTCTGTATGTTGTTTTCCCAATTATATTTACTCTGTTTCCATTCACACAGTCAGACTTCTACTACCACACACTACCACACTATCACAGTAATCTCCCAATTGATTTCACTGCCTCAAAAATAGAATCAGCTAAAATACTACCTTCTATAGAAGAGTTTTGCTGGTGCCCCCAACTGCTAGAGCCCTCCCCTCTGAGGTTAGCTTCCATGCATTCTGTATGTATCTTATATGTAGCTATTTATATACATCTCCTCCCCACTACAATGAAAGTTTTTTGAGTTCAATGATTGATTTATTTTTGTCTTTGTATAGTTAGTAGATAAATGTTTGGTTATTAATTGATTGGATATGTGTTCTTCCTTTTGGTTTAGCTTATACTGCATTTCTTATATATCTTCATCCCTGTTACAGAAAGTTAAAATGCCATCAATCAATTTAAAAAATATATTTCTATGAGTGGAGCTTTATTGCTTCAATAGAGATACTTTCATTTTATAAATTCATAGTTTAAGGGGGAAACTAGGAAAAGCTAAAATTTATAAGTAATGACCCACAGTTTTCTTCTTCCCATTAAATCATCAAGAAATGTCTTAAAAGATTACCAAAAAAGTGCTATTCCACCTTTTCTAAGACCTGAATGATGATGTTAATTTTTCTTGACACCCATGATGAATTTTAATGGATAATAATCTCTGCTTCTGCTTCAGGCAAATACAAATGGAAAAAATGAACTATATAACTCCTTCCATAGAATTGTAGAAACACTGAAAAATCTTTTTTTTAATGATCAGTAATAAATAGAATTTTCCAAATTCTGGTTACTGACACTTTTACATTTTATTAAAGATAATTGCTTCCTCAAGACAACTCATGCCTAAGAGTATTTTTTAACGAAAACACCCATATGTTTTTCATTATTTAATGGTATTTCAGTTAATGTGAAATCCTAACAGTTCTTCTTGTTCATCAAGGAAGAAAATACAACTACATGGGAAGAAAAATCACTTACATCCATTTAATTCACACACTGTACTTAAAGAATAATTTTCACCTGAGTTAACCCTACCTGACTTAGAAATCCAAACAGAAAAGTCAAATCTACAACCCAGAAGTCAAGGCATTAGCATTACTGTGGGGGATCCCTTTTTTAGGATATATAAATTCTATTAAGTTAAAATATTTGTGGGATATTAGAGACATAGCTATGAAATCAGAGTGCTTGACAGGATCATAGAATGAAATCATATGCTCATTTTACAGAGGAATTTAAGACTCAGAGATGATACTTAGCTTGCCCAAATTCACATAGTAAGTTAAGTAACAATTAAAACTTGAATTTCAGTCTCTTAATTCCTGGGACAACTTAAAAAACACACACACATTGCATCTAAAAGTTCATAATATACTGTATGTATAAACAATATTAGTTTCATCAAAGTAATTTAAACTTATAGGAAATACCTAATATATCAGTTATTCGATTTACTGAGGATTAGGAGTCATCTAGAGTTAGATATATTTATTTGCAGGGAAGGAGAAAGGAACAATTAATCAAAGATAATGGTTCTTTGAAGTTTATGTTTCTTGACCAAACTTCTAAAATACTTCATTTGCCTCAAAGATTCCTAAGACAGTAATTAAGTTACCATGTAACTAAAAAAAAAAAAAAAATACTTGTAACCCTGAAACAAAAGGAAATAAAAGTTAAGAAAGAAAGAAATATAAAAAGAATCAAATAAGATTGTTAACAATGAATAATCAGGTATGTGCAACCTATACTTAAGCAGTGATACCAGATTCCTCATGCTACTGTGACTCAATGTCCAGAATTGTGTCTTGTCGCAAATAAATCCACTCAGTATTTTCTCCACTTGATTATTCCCCCTCCCACTACTGAGCCATTTTCCAAGGAGCATCCTATGCTTGGGATCTTTTCCCTGCTAATAACAGACTAGACCCTCAGGCTCATTCAACCTGTTCTCATACTGGCAGATCCAAAGATGAAGGACTGGGATGTACCATATTGCTATAACTCATCTCTCTGTATCTCTGTTTCTCTGTCTTTGTCTCTCTTTCTTTCTCGCTATCGCTCTATCTCTGTCTCTTGTCTCTTTGTCTCTTTTATTTCTATCTCTCTGTGTCTTTGTCTTTCTCTCTCTCTCTCTCTCTCTCTCTCTCTCTCTCTCTGTATGTGTGTGTGTGTGTGTGTGTGTGCCTCTCTCTACTCCATCTCTGTCTCTCTATCTCTGTGAGTGTCTTTCTCTGATTTTGTCTCTCTCTGTTTTTGTCTCTTAATCTCTAGCTCTTATCTTTCTGTCTCTGTCTCTCTCTGTCAATTTCTGTTTCAGTATATAGGCATGCATGCATGTGTGTATGAGTCTACCTCTCTCTGAGACCTACTGATAATGAGGGGAGAAGGAAAGCATTACAAATTACTAATTGCCATAGCTCCTGGTATTCTTTCCATTTGCATAATGTCAGTCACCATAATGTCACTGAATCAAACACAAAATATTGAAAAGATAAAAGTAAGAATCATCATAATATTTGTTCATCAGAAGGCAAAAGCAATAATTATATTTATTCAGTAGAAAAGAAAAACATGAATAATTAAAATTATCAATTACTCAGTACAAAGAAAATATAAAAATAACCAACACATCCCATTTTTCCCATAAACTCTGATTATACCCTTTCATCCTTGCATTCAGTGTCCATGAGGAAGAGTAATAACACACTATACAAATGTACCAGGTACGTATATGAGTAGGGAAGCCAGTGTGTCCAGAATAATTCACAATTCTTTATGTGGCATCTGCATCACATGAAGCCATCTCTCTGAAAGCTGCTCCCCTTTTGGTCCTCACCATGCTCCTGCTGAGCTCCTTTTCTGCCCTTAAGCCTATGAAGCAATAATCAGCTATTTTCATTCACATTGTCTTTGCAAGTTATTGAAAAAGCATTACACCATTAAAGGGATATGTTAAGTTCTAACTTTCTGTTTCTTTTTCTATTTCTTCTTAAATTATAAAGTATCCTGATGTCTTAACAGTTTCTAATATCCCAAATCAGAGCCTCCTGGTTTTCAGTGACTCATCTTTACTTTATGAGATAAAACTCAAGAAATACATCTTTGTCAGATATGCACCCAGAAGTACTTACATAATCTCTCTTTAGAATCTGAACAGTTATTTATTTTACAAGTTTAAAGTTATTACCTTTAAAACTCTAAAAATGGTCACTTGCCAAATAATTGATGGATCACCTTGCTCTACAGCAATGATTACCTCAGTCATTGCCTTGACTTCAAAAAACTCTTCTCAGAATATTCATCTAGGGGTCACTCTATTTGATTCTTAGAATGAGCTGTTCCTTTCTTGAACATTTTATCTTGCATCTTTCATTTGTTCATAAGATATTGTCAGTTTTTCTTATAGAAATGTTCTTTTTCTGTGCTTTTCATGAACCAAACTATTCATATACAAAAGGGGTAGTACACTAGGATAGATAAGACAGCTCTTTTATCTGTTAGGATGATCTGTCATTATTTGAAAGACTGTGTGATAGCAAATCACATATATATCAGTAACCATGATCCTTCAAGAGCCATTAGAGATTTTTTTTTTGAGACAAAGAACTGGTCAAATCTATGCTTTAAAAATATCAATCTATAAATTCTGTCAAGAATATATTGGAGATTGAGCAGCTAGTTGATATAGTGGTTAGAGCTCTAGCCCTGAAATCAGGAAGTCCTGAGTTCAAATCTGGCCTCAGACACATATCACTTCCTGGCTGTGTGACCTTAGGCAAGTTACTTAACCCCAATTGCCTCAGCAAAATAAATTTAATTTAATTTTAAAAAATAATAGATTGGAGAGGAGAGAGACTCAAGATAGGGAGACCAATGAGGAGTCTATTACAATGGTCCAGTAAGAGATAATGAGTCTCAAATATAGGAATGGCTGTAAGAAGAGAGAGAATAGGAGGGATGAAGTTCTGATGGAGAGGTAGAATTAACAAAGTTTAGCATGTTGTTTATCTTTCATTCTTGAAGAGGACCAAGACATCAGGAAGGTGATGCTGTGATATGCAAGTGAATTGGATTCAAGTGCTTTGGAAAGTCACTAGCCTCACTTTCTCCTCCAGAGCCATCTAGATCCACTGAGGAGATCAGGATAACTGGAGATGGCCTTTAATCCAGTAGAAGATATTGGACTTTTCAATATCTTTCCCTGGCCTCAGTTTGATTGAGACAATGCCTATTCAGTGATTAAAGCGAGGTAAGAATAACGGCTTCTTTTACCAAGTCAAAAAAAAAAAATCAATCTAGGTGAGAAAGACCCTCAAGAGTTTCTGTCCAAAACAGAAACAATTGCTATTTATATTTACAATGAATTAATCAGGACCCAAACAATGACCAACTGAAGTTTGGCCTGGGACCTACTGTTAGCCAATCAATGAGAACCAGAGTGATTTGGGTTTAAAGTATTGTTCTTTAAACCCCAAATCCTTCTTGGGAGGTTTCAGTGATGGAAAAAAATTACATTCCTTTGAGCAGAACATCCATAGGTAAGGCCATGATATTCTAGGTGGACAGAGGGGAAAAAAAAGAAAGAAAAAAAGAGCGAGAGAGAGCAAGAGTGAGAGAGCGAGAGCGAGAGAGAGAGAGAGAGAGAGAGAGAGAAGAGAGAGAGAGAGAGAGAAAGACAGAGTTTTATAAGTATGGAACTATGATTAGGAGGGTATTAGGACTGGGGTGGTATAACCCATCCTTTGCTCACCCCTCAGAATATTTTCATCATGAATCTAGGACACATTCTCTTACAAATACACACTCCATGAATGGGGAAAGTGGACATACATGGGAAATCAAACCATTTCAATAAATATTTAGTGTGTCTGCTTTAGGAAAAGTACTGTGTTTAGGTGCTGGGATATAAAGTCAAAATGAAAAACAGTTCATGCCTTCAGCTTTCTGTTGCCTTTCAATATTCTACTAGGGAAACACAACATGGTAAGTATATACACAGTGGAGCTATACTAACAATTGTGTTTATCAGGAAAGATTTCCCCACATTAGTTACCTCTTGAGTTGAGCCTTGAAGAAAATGTTTTTCAGAGATGAAATTGGATAGTGAATTCCTTCTGTAATGCCATCTAAAATGGCCCCTTTCAGAAAGACTTTGGATATTGTCTGTATTACTGACATGAGGATGAGCAACTGTCATCATTTGAAAATGTGTTTGAGGTACTGAGAGGAGACTTCTTTCCAGAGAAGTCTTGAAGAATTGTCATCTTTCAAAGAACATCAGGAGACATTTTTGAGACAGTGGAGTTTGAATCATTTTGTAGAGAAGACCTTCTAAAAAGAATTCTAAAGACACTTTAGTTGTCCTCCTGAGAGATCTGAATTATTGGATTGTGTTTGCAGGGTTCCAGAGGAGTCAGAATTTGCAGCTATTGATGAGAAATGATTTTGGTTGTGACTTTCATCATTGCTAATATATTGTTGAAATATTCTTCTGTTTCTGTATTTTTACTTACTGGAAATAAATTTTATGAATAATAGAAACTGATTGAATAAAGTCTGTGAGATCAAGGTCTGAAAAGGAGAGAGAAAAAGCTGGGAGAAAGAGGTTTCTTCAATTTTTGTAAACTGCAATGGGTACTCAAAGCTAATTAATTAGAGATTTTTTTGAATGTTAATACTTCAACCAGAAATTGTAATTTGTAAACAAATATCAGAACATACCCTTTCAATTTTCTTTGAACCTAGAGAGTGTATTAACAATTAGCCAAGGAATGTTTCATATGTTTTATAGACTGTTTTGATGATTTATTTTGCTATCTTTCCCTTCTTCTTTTTCTTTTAAAAATATTGTTTGATGAAGAACTGTGAATTATAGCTATTCTCAAAAATACAATGATCTAAGACAATCCCAGAGGACTAATGATGAAGCATATTATCTATTTTCAGAGAAAGAACTGATATTGATTGAATGCAGGCCAAAACATGCTATTTTTTACTTTCTTTTTTTTTCTTTTATTTGAGTCTTCTTGTATAAAATGAGTGATATGAAAATGTTTGGTATAATTGCACATGTATAACATATAATTCATTTCCTTACCATTTCAGGGAGAGGGGAGAAGAAAGGAGGATTAGAATTTGGAACTCAAAACTTTAAATAAAAATATTTTTTTAATTGGGGGAAAAACATTGCTATATAAGAAGGCTTTCAGGGAAGTAACAAAGAAAGGAAACAAATTCTGGTGATGTAAAAGCAAGATATCAAAAAAAATTATTTTTTATAAAAAAAATTAAGAAGTTAGGGCTAGGTCTGTCTGTACCTGAAAGAATCTATGAGGTACAACCTGACATTCTGCATCTCATCCATGCTTTAAAATTGTCCTATATGCAAAATCCCTAACAAACACGTAGGGTTTTTTCCTCTATTATACATAGAGTGTAGCACAAAGCTTAGGTAATTCTGTCTAGGCTTCTGTCTAGGATTTCAAAGTTTTTATTCATTCCCTCTCAGCCCTAACATAATCTGGATCATTCAGACACTACTTGCTCCAATTGGTGGATGGGGGAAGCCACCAATAGAGGGGTCCTTTCCTTTTCCTGCATCCCTTTTCCACTCCCTCTACCAAAGCCAGGCTAGCAAGGCCTCATATAGGATGACCTGCAGGAAGAGTCATCAGTGAGGAATGAGGAGTCTTCTCCACCAAGGTTCTTGCCCTTTCTCCTTTACCACTCCATTTTGAGCCTTTTTTACATTTCTTTACCCTGAGAGAGTCTACAACCCCTGTTCTACTCAGTCCCTCAGGTCCACTTTCCACTCTCCGCTTTCTAATAGTGAACCAAACCTTTCAAATCCCACCCCACCCCATTTCCATCCCATCCCAGAACAGATATTATTATTCACATATTGGTTTGAACAAAACTAACTGTAATTATTTCAGTAAGATTCAAAAGCCATGGGTTTTACCATCTATACTACCGCTAATTCCTGAGGTTCATGGAACCTTACCATCTATCCTGTTCCATGATAGCCATACTCCCCAAATGTTGCCATCTTGACTTGGTGCATATTAAAGATCCTGAGCCTAGACATTTTCGCTGACACTGAAGAAAGGCTTCTGAATCTTCCATCAATTCAGTATCTGAACCCTCTTATCTATGTTGTGTTCTTAACTTAAAGTCTGAGCTCTCTGAAAATATGGATTGTCTCAACTTTTCTATTTATATCCCTAGCATTTATCACAATGATAGGCACATGATATAAGTTTAATAAATGATTTTTCATTCATTCATTTATTTTTGGTCTTTTAAAATTTTTCTGTATATATATTTTTTCTTTCATTCTTAACCCAGTCTGTTTTATAAAATTAAAAATGCAAAGTATCTGGAAGTGTTGATTAATGTATTAAAATTACATGATATTAATAAGTATGTGGAAAAAATTTAATGGATATTAAATTACCTCCAAACATATTCATCATCCAAGGAGTAATAGAAATGATTTTATATGTTCTGCATTTCATTTTTCTATATCTGTAATTTGTGTGTTTTACTATTTTATTTACTGAATATTAATTGTACATACCCTATGGTTTTATTGCTGTATGTGTTATGTTTAATTCTTAGTGCAGCATTGCTGACTTGCTAAATACAAGTTTCATGTCATGACAAAGTTTAAAATGGAGGCTGGTAGATTTCACTGTGTCGTCAAAAAAAAAAAAAAAGAATATTGGAGAAATACAGAAGTCTATTTCTGTGTGAGAGGGATATCAAGATGGGAAGCATAATGTGTATTGGAGTAGAGGTCAAAGGATGAAGAAACAAAAATTTTTATCTTGGGAGTGTACTATAGAACACCTGTACAGAAAGAGGAACTAGACAGGGAATTTGGGGAACAGGCAAAACCTTAGGACAGAGAAATAATAGAGTCGTGTTGGGGGGCTTCAATTATTCAAACATCAACTGGATCGTTTACTTCTTGCTATTATTCTCTTTGTTGTTGTTCTCCCTCTCCTTCTCCTCTTCCTCCTTCAATATAGATTTTCTATATCATTAGATTACCATTTAGTCATCTTCTCAAGTCAGGACTCCAAATTCCTGGGGAAGAATCAATAATAGTCTAAACTAGCCATGCAATAAAAATATTAAAAGACTGGCAGGATTATGAACTGGACAAAATGTGTGATTTGGTGGAAAGTATCCCAGGACTTTCTTTTGAATTTTTGAGATGTCTGAGGGCAAAAAAAACGAAATTATTGAAGAGTCCTTGAAAACACTAAACTTTTAACAAAATTTAACAAAGGGCAAGTACAAGCAATTTTCTGAGATATTCTTTATTGACAAGGGCATTCAATCTGGTAGCATAGCAATTTTATTGGCTTGCTTCCGTTTTGTTTCAAAAGACCCAGAAAGACCTAATCCAAGCCTTTTTTGCCTAGGTGTTTCATCCTTCTAATTAGCCTGACAGTACTTTATTGGGGTCTCCCTTGATACTCCAAATTGGTGGATATTTTAATGTAGAGGTGGAATAAGAGTACACAGCTTCTCCACCTTTACTTCATTGCTGGGAGGGAAAGGATTATACTCAAGTGAGCAAATCCCTATAGCTTCACTTCAGCTAGGGAAAATGACTTTCAACTGAAGCTGACATTCCCTCTCTGACACTTAAGAAATGGAATGCTAGTTTATGAAATCCAGACTCCTTTAGCAATCTTTGGTTAGAAAAACATAAACTCAATCAGGTTTTCACTGGCTTAGTTTCCCCTATTATAGATCAGGTCACCCCAAATCTTGACAAGGGGCATAACAAAAATTTAAAATGCTTGGTTTTTGTTTATGGGATAAACAAAAGGAATTTGGGAGTAGATTGCATTCCTCAGCTAAAATGGGAGAGGTCTTTTTTGAACTGTGTTAAAAGAAGGAAAAAAATTTGAACAAAAAAAAATGGAATATTTCAGATTAATATTAAAAATCAAATGATACAGCATCAAAATTAATTTTCTTCCAGTGGCACAATTACAACCACTACCACAACCCCATATTGAGCAGAAAACCACAAGGAAGGCCTGAGCTAAAGGCACATCCACTAAATCCTTTGTCAGAGAAGAAAAATTTAACTTGTATGCTTTTCTTAGAAAAGTAAATATATCTGGGCTGAATTGGAGAAGGAAGAGGGCATGTTGTGGATGGACAATTCTATACAGAAGGAGCAGAGGGTTTCAGGAAAAGGGGCACTGACTTCATGGTTCACTGAGATAGCATAATGACACAGAGGATCCAAGATTCAGGTACAGACAACAGGATAAGCAGAATCTGTAGAAAGTCCTGATTGATTGTCATATAACTCCATTGTTGTGCTGCCCTGTGAAGAAGGGGAAATTGTAATATGGTATATAATCATTACAGAGACCATGTTAACCAATGAAACATAAATCTGAAGCAAGAATACAAAATTTGGAATGCTGAATTCCAAATGAATTTCCCAAACTGGAAAACAAATGAAGAGCTAAAGACATGATTCTGGGCCATAAAACCTGCACCTATGACAGTATCCTTAGTTGCAAATGGGCCAATTTCATTTTGACTCATTCTATCCTAAACAACTAGGACACTAGGTGGCATGATAACTAGCGTTCCAGGCCTGGAATTCATCCTCCTGGGTTCAAATATGGCCTCAGACACATTAGTTGTTTGGCTGTGGACAAGTCACTTAATTCTGTTTGCCTCAGTTTTGTCATCCATAAAATGAGCTAAAGATGGAAATTTCAAACCATTCCAATATTGCCAAGAAAACCCCAAATGGGGATTGCAATGAGTCGGAAGATTGGAAAAATGAACACTCCTCTACATAGAAATGATGGTGAAATTTAAAAATATAACATATCCTGTTGTATTTACTAGACAACGGATCACATGTGAATGTTAAAATGCATTTTAAATACATTTAAATACAAAGGCGCATTTACCTCAAAAGTGTAATCACAATTATAAAAACTCACTCAATATGTTAGAGGTACAATCCCCTTTGTCCCTTTGTACCACCTCAGTCTCTGGACAAAGAGGTGGCAGATATTTGGTTCATAGCTTGGCTTTCTTTCAATAGTGTTCAGTTCCAGTTTCAAGTACAACCTCTACCTTGGGCTCAAATTCCAGATACCTTGACTTTTTAAGGATTTCCTTGCCAGCTGGCTACACCATTCTACCTAGAATTCTGGCTCCAAGAGGGTCATGGATCAAACATTGGTATCCAATGGAGATCACCCTGGGCTTATGAAACTGAGGACAAATGACAAGGAATAGAAATAAAATTTCTCAAGCCCATTTCTTGGAGCAGAGTTGTTAGAGAGGGAATATGGGAAGGAAGTTGAACCACTGGTTACCAGTAGTCAAGAACTTCAAACAAAATGAGCTACTGCCCTGTTTTTAAAGACCTGGCATTTTCTAGTTGTACAGCCAGTGAAAGAAAATTTCTCCACCTAGGTAGTTGGGGATAAGAAGCTTTCATGTTAGGTGAACTCTGTGTTTGTGCATACAAACACCCTCTTTCACCTTTCTCTGGTTGAAATTTGCCAGCAACTAGACAGAGGTCATTTTTAAACAAAATTCTCATTTAAATCATTTTGTGGAAAATATTTGAGACAAAAAGTTTTATAACTGAAAAAAGAAGCCATTTGACATTAGTCTATTGAACTCTGAATGCCTGAAGTGATACTGAGAGCAGAGAAATCAATTCAATGGAGAAAGAAAGAAGAAGATTTATTTTTCCCACTACAAGCTTGATCAGAATGGAGCCTCTGAATGGACATGCCTATGTTATTAATAA